>NW_026623277.1:1858247-1882860 GCF_030028575.1 Malurus melanocephalus
AAAAAAAAAAAAAAAAAAAAAAAAAAAAAAAAAAAAAGACAAAGCAACCAATAGATCAGAGAGATAAGCCTGGTTGAAATGATGCTCGAGAAGTCCAGGAGCAATTTGCTGCTCATTAGGAAAGATCTTTATAAAGATCAAATAATAGCACTGGAAATCCAAAGGGCAGCATGGTGCATCATTGTTGAACTTTGAGCTAAAGAGCYGATTTTACTGTACTAATAAAGCTCCACCACATGACATCTAATCTCATCAAAAACAACCTACCCTCTCACTCTGCTGTCTGCAAAATCCCTTTGAGGAGCCATATGCTGCTTCTGCTCTTCCAGCASGGTATTTCCAGTGTGTGAAAGCAACTCTGGGTCAGAGGCTTAGCACCTATGAAACAGCCTCTATTCCCATAGCTGCTCCTGCTGCAGAGTGGAGCTTATAACCTGGCCTCTCTTAATTACTAGGCAACTGTTTGCTAGTACCTTCTCCTAGAGGCAAAATTATGTGCCTATCAAGATTGTTRCTGTTATTATTATCATATGTTTATTAGCCGGCTTCCTTTGTTATTTGCCATCGATGTTCTCTTTTTCTGTGAATTGATGCTGAGACAAGGTTACTGCTACAACTGACTGAAATTCAGTATAAATCAACCACAGAGCACAGCTGTCATGTCAGTTAGATTTGGGGTGACTACAACCAGGATTCMCTTTTGACTAACGCAGCTCTAGAAAGAAGCAAATTGTGAAGACATGCCCCCACTAAAGAGGCTGGGTAGTGCAAACCACAGTGGTGTTAACAGATACTGCTGGTTATAATCAGCAGTAACCTGAGGGACAATTCAGATCATATCCTCCTCTTAGCCATGCTCTGCAGGTGTTCACAAAACACTGTCATATGCATCAAAACTACTGAATGCTGATATCCAAGTAAAGGGTGACTTTATGTGGTTCAGCTGAAGGGAGAAGAGGCCACTGATGATTATACTTAAAGAAGAGCACTGAGGAAGGGAAGGTGTATCCTGCAATCATGCTGTGACTGCAGCTCTACTGACTAGATGCAGATGCCTAGCAGTCAGCCAAAACTTCTTTCCTAATTTGTGCCCGTATTTGTCTCTCCTCTTTCCTATTTTCCTTCTTTTTCAGTCCTTATATAGATACTGTGCAAGATTCCTCAGGAGAGACTTCATCACAGCTGCTGTGGAAGTGTTTCTTCACCGAGCCACAGGATCTGGTGGACACTGCCATTTTGCTGTAACCGGTCTAAAATATTTAAGTTTTTGGATAGTGGGCAGAATCTCACAAACCTTGACTCTTTCCCCCCCTCTCTGACTGAGCTAAGATGGTGGGAGATATTCTCCTACTTGATGCTGAAAGCACACCTTCTAATAAGAGAATAATGAAACTGTGTCCAGAAGTCAGTGTTGCTGCACAAACTTGCAGGCATTTAGGCTCACTGCTGCTCTTTAATGCCTCATGAAAAATCAACCGTGTTCTTAAGCTGCAATTCCTCATGTCATCTTTCTCTCCAAGGCATTGTGGCTTACATACTAGAAATAGTGAAATACATTTTACCCACTTTAAAATTTCAGGAATATGGTCTTTAAAATCAAACCTCTCCAAGCACTAATGTTTTGGTTAATTGAACTTCTCTGACATGTAGTCCCTTAGGTCTCATGTGCYAAAAGTTCAGAAAAATTCACCATGATGTGAATGCATTATTCCTTAAAAACAGCAGGACAAAAACAAAGATACTCTTGTTCTGAACTTGCTGTCATGTTTCATCTAATAACACTTCTCCCATTTATGCTTTTGTGATGCCAGGTTGTTTCTGAATTAATTTGTTTCAAACTCAAAGGTGCCATTACAACACGTAAGAGATRTTTTTTCGTAGGGAAAATAACTTGCTTTGTAATTCCTTAAAGTTAATTTGATCCCTCATCTAATATATACATACTCCCAACACACATATAGATACATACTTGTACAAGTCTGCCTCACATTTAATATTGCATAAAAGCCAGATCTAATCTGGAACATTTTGAAGGAGAAATACACACGTATTTTAACACCAAAACCCTGCCTTAATCTAAAGAAGAAGTCAAGATTGAAAAAAAAAAAAAAAAAAAAAAAAAAAAAAAAAAAAAAAACAAACAAAAAACAGTGAAAATTGGGAAAAAAACCCAGGTTTCCAGAGTACCTGCTTCACTTTAGTAGCATGTGTCATGATAGCTTTTAAATACACRATGCTTTTTGCCACAAAGAATTTTGACCACTCAGTAAACAAGAAGACAATGCTTCCTTTAAGATCTATTTTACATTTTGCCTTGATTTTAACTGTGTTGTCTTTTTGGTTCTGACCATGACCAAATATTGCTTCTATTATTAATCCCTGCAATTGGTAGAACTTCTGATATGAATTTTGCTTTGCATTTTTCCTGCAGTGCTCTCATAACTTATTTAAAAGATCAAGACATTTTTATTTTGCCCTTAGCATACCCTTGAAGGTTTCTTAATGCTATGGAGAAGCTATGGAAGGACATAGCTTAAATAATTTTAAATCTCTTGCTGTGGTCCAGTGCTGTGAATTAACTCAAAATTTGTTTTCGGCAACTGTATCAGCTGTTACAAATCATAGTTTCTAATAGACCTGGGAGGGGTTTGGAGATGGGATGGGTGGAGAGTGGTAATGATAAATGGGAAAGAATTCAAAGGCTTAAGCTCAGGGTAAATGAAAAGGTATTTATTATATAAGCATAGACTTTAAAACAGGTCTGTTTTCCAGTTCTGTGCCAGGTATGAGACTAATCTGGGAGYACTGAATGCCAAATCAAGACTCAAGCATTCTTGTAAAACTTATCTGAGAGCCTTAAAAATTCATGTTTCTCAAGATTAATTACTGTTATCAAATTCAGCCAGCTAACATGATTCATTTATAATTTCTAATAATTTTAAAATGTCAGAACTTATTATCACAATAATTTTTTTTAACCAGCAAATAGCTTGTAGGAAGTTCTTCCTCTACATCTTCTCGCATCAAGATTGTATCATTTATTTTTCTCTCCCTYTGTGTGACCAATTTGAATTGACGTGATGTTACCTCTTTTCTAGATAGTTCAGGAAAAAAAGAGCAAGTGTATGTTTCCTTTCCTCAGGTGCGCTTGGTTATTGGATTCTGTCTCTCACTGTGGATTGTAATCTTTCTAAAACACTTTGTTCTTTTGAATGGTAATAATTGATTCAGAAGAGACTAGAGAGTAATTGGGTTGTTGGGTTGGGTTGTTGTTTTTGTTTTTTAATCTCCAAAGTAGTATTCAGCAATAAGACTTTAGCAATATTACAGAGGATCTAAACTAAAAACAGAGACGAGATCAAAAGATCCAAGTAGCCCTGAAAACAGGATTTTTGTCTCTTCAAGCTTAGTTTTCCATCTACATGGCAGGTGGGTGAGGAGTGCAGTGACCCCAGGGGTAAAATGGGATCCCACCAAGATTGCTTCTCCAGTTTTCTATATCACAGAGAATTATTTCTTAAACCACAGCAAAATCACCCTGTGACACACTGAAATTTTTGCAGGTCCATGCACATTTTCACTGTGTCTATGGACGCCTTGATTGTAAAAGTGAAATAAACTTTAAAAGATTTTTTAAAAACTATGGGGAAAGAGAACAAATTAAATCATTAATTTTTAAAGGCTGTAAAAGAGCAGAACACTTTGAATGATAACAAGTGCACTTTGCGAGTGCAGAGGAGAATTCCATGAGCAGTGCTTTGCCCTCTGAGACTATGAACAGGGCTAATAAAGAGCAAGCTCATTTGTCAGGGAACAGCAGCAAATCAATTGTATGAGATCACTCAAATGACTGCTCCCTTGCTATGTGTAGGACCAGGCAGCTGGTAGTTCACTAGCTCAGCCCTGCTTGCTGGCAAGATTTGTAAGGCTCATTTCCCCAAGCCTGGAAAACCCTTTCCCCAAACACACACCCCAGGGTCTGTTTGTGCTTTCCTCCTCATGAGAGTCCCTTTWGAAAACAGCCCCAATGCTCTGGGAGAGGGCACAGGTTTCACAGCTTCTTGGTTTTCACAAAAGGGTGACCCTGGCTGTTCATTCCTCACATTCCCTAGCTGTAAGGATGCAAACTATCATAACAGGYATATCAAACTCTTGCAAGAAGGAAGTCAGTACAACCTGACTATGAAATGGAGGAATTGCATGAAATGGCTACAAACAGGAGTAGCTGAACGCTGAGATGAATTTGCATCTTTGAGATAACAAAATGGGGCGTTGTTAACAATGATCTAGCATTAAGTTATTGCACTAATCTAACATTAAGATAAGCACACTGACCAGCAGGTCTAAGCCTGTCCTGTTGAGGCTGGCAACACTGCCTAGACAATTATACCATATTTGACTCACATTTTTRACTTTCTTTGAAGTAGCATCCAGTCACAAATTTGACAAACAAAAGCCACAACTACACCAAAATCCTGCAGCATCCAAGCTGATCGTGAAGGACAATGGTTACAAATAAAATCACAGGTTGGGCTTGCCTGTGTCCACTTCCCTTTGGTACAGCTGACCAGTTTTGTGGGGAGCAAGAGAGCCAGACAGAAAYTGCTAGTTCTGCAGTACAGAAATCGGATAAATGGAAATGGCTTCTATGGTACTGTAAATATTCAGGTCAGATAGACTTGTGGCTCATGATACAGAGATTATTGTAAGGATGCACCTTTTAATTCAACATTTTCTACTAGGCCACAAAGGAATTCACTGTYCTTTGTTCTTCAGCACTTCACCAGYTTTTACCTGTAAGCCTTAAGTTCTATGTTTACACTTGGAGTGCAGGTTCTCTGGAGATGWTGTCTGTTATATGCACTGTGCAGTACAGGAGGTAAGTAATTTGGATTGGGAACTATATCTGGTGAAGGATTACAAATAATAATATTTTAATGAATAAATTATTTTCAATAATTGAAAGATTGACACTGTGTCCCATGTGGAAAAATGTGCTGTGGAATATCCAGCCTGTCTCACTGATTAGTTTATTACTGTAGAGAGAAWTGTTTCAAGGTTTTTGAGGTTTCAGAAATATTGGTGATTTCAAAGCACATGTTTTTTTTTTCCTGTAATTCACCTTTGTGATGCTATTTAAAAAGTATGGTCYTGTTAGAATCTAGCTTTTTTTCTTCTCCCTAAGTAAAAGAGAACAACTTACCATAGAAAAAATCAATGCCTAAAAAGGTCAACCTGACAGCAGCTGATTATGCTACTTATAAAATATTTTATACTTGTTATTTTAAATGGTTTCTCCTAGTCTTATTCTTTTTGCTGCATTAAAAATTTCCAGAATGACCAGTCTTTCGTAGTAATTTTATACTCTTCTATGGGYAGATGAAATACATCTACTGGTTTTAATTTCAGAAGCTGCAAAACCTGAATAMAACAAACCAAAATGCAGACTCTGAATTTGAATTGCATTTAAAAAAAAATTTTGATATAATTATTTGCAGATAATTTCATCTTTGTTAGGTAAAGTGTGTCACTGAAATTGCAAGCTCCTTCAGCTTCCAAAGGAATTTTAGGTTGTCACAGAGGATTAATTCTCCATAAATTTAACACTGTAAAGGAAACCTCAACATTGGGTATTATTCTTAAGCATTCTTTTACAAATAGATAATTATTTATGTGAGTGCTATAATTAAACCCTGAACAAAATCAGWATTTTTGAAGCATGAAATAGGCTGGTAAAATTTGATTTGTTTTTTCCTTTTGTGTAAGTGATGGATTGATCTTAGGTGGATGCCAGGTGCCCACCAAGCTGAGCTTCTATCACTCCTTCTCAGCTACGCAAAGGAGAAAGAATAAGATGGAAAACAATTTCTAGGCTGATATAAAGCAATTTACTAAAGCAAAAATGTAAGGTTACACTTTGCACAAGCAAAGAGGAGAACAGTACTCTACTTCCCATTGGCAAGTGCATGAAGCAGTGGCTCTGGAAGGCCAGCCTTGTAAATAATGAATATCCTCCCTTATTCCTCTTTTTCTTGGCTTTTATATCTGAGCTGAATGGGTCTGTTTGGGTCACCTGGTTTAGCTGTGTCCCCTCCACAGATCTTGCCTACCCCCAACTTAGGGATAGGGGTGGAATGTTGTAGGGTCAGCGTTGATGCTGTGCCAGCGCTGCTCAGCAACAGCCAAAAAGCCAAAACCCTGGTGGGTTTTCAAAACCTTTCCAGCCACCAATGCACAGCACAGAAACACTGTGAGGGCTTCTGGGGGAAAATAAGCTCAAACTCAGCCGGTGCTATCATTTGCAGCTTTCTCATTTTCAAACTTTTGTTGATGCAYTGTTTTTCTTTTAGATGCATTTAACACGTCCTCGACCTGGATCTTCAAATAAGCCATTGATATTCCTAAGAAATTTTATCTCTGATATCAGTGTAAAATGTAGCCACTTATGTAAAAAACCTCTTAAAAAGGGAAAAAAAAAACCTGTCAAAATTTTCAAAACAATTTAAAATTTTTCCAATATCTTTTGGATGATAGCAAGAACCCTAATAACTTATGGAATTTTTCACACCTGTAGTTTCTATGGCTCCATTGGGCAATTCAAGCAAGACAGAAGATATTTCCCATATGACGAGGCACCCTCCAAAACATGAATGGATCAACACTGTAACATTACATATTGGAGTGAAGCTGGAATATGAGTCTGTGTAGTTTCAATCGTGCAAGTAATGCACACACACAAGCACAGGGCTTGRTATGGACCAAACAACTTTGGGGCTGCCTATAATGTCTATAAACACTGCAGGATGCACTCTGTGTRGAGTTTTGGACTCTGGCTGGTGTTTCGGTGCATAGTACAAAAATCACACAGAAAGAAAAATGGAGTGGGAACAAGAATGCCAGTTCCAAGAGAATTTCATAATACGCAAATCATAACATCACCAACTTTGACTCAGCAAATCAAGATGCACCTAACATTGATCAATTGTCAAGRCACATTTTGTCTTCATAAACTCGTCTGTGAGTGAAGATTTCATTTACTGCTTTACTGATTAGAGGTGGCTGTGTTTACAAACAATTAATGTGCCTAAAAACATCAGACCTCACATCAATTCTTAGTGGATCTATCGTAAAAATAGCTCTAACACCCCTAAAAATAAATACATTTTTGACTCAAGGTACTTCAAGAATGGAAAGATGTCTCTTAGAATTAYGGGTCTACACACATTAAACATGTAAGCACATCCATTCTGTTCAAATATTGAAACAATTTTAGTTAAAGAYTGCAGGTATATTAGCTTCTCACTCAGAACCCACATAGTCTAAATATTCACCCTTTCATCTCAGAAATGTATTAAACCTCACATATCAGCCTTTAAATTACTTTTCTCTATTTTTCCTGAGCTATCTGTGAGCCTCCATCCAAAGTTTTAAGAAGCTCTCTTTCTCCTGCTCCTCTCTTTGTCTGCTACATTTGCTGCACTTATACAAGGCAAATTTTCTAGGGTGATCCTTTCTCAGAAAAACACTCAGCATTAAAAGAAGGAAAGAAAAGATCAAATAGTAAAAGTCTGAGAGGTCAGTAGGAGATGCAGCAATGAAAAGAAATTGCAAAAGATGCAATCATCTTACCATTCATTTTTGCTTCCTGCTGCCCTCAGTGGTTTCTGAGGTGGACAGCAGTTAAGTGACAGCTTTCCTGTCTTCTAAGTGCCTTTGGCTACAGGCACAGGCACATTCACAAATGCTGCCCATTTAAYCTTATTCAGAAAACTACCTTTGTAGGAAATAAGCCTAAGTGAAAAGCAGTTGAGATTTCCAGAGACTTATGAAATCCCCTATGGGCAGCTGCAGGGCAGAGCCAGGAGGGGAACAAAGACACACACCAGGCTGGATTGTTCTTGGTACTGTAAAACTAGGAAGTGWGGGGTGGAAGACCCCACTGACTTTGAACAATGTGCACCCATCACCTCAGGCAGAGATGGTAAAAAATGTAAGTGGTCTTGTTTTCTATGAAGATTTGGGCATTATCTCATCAGTTTAATTAATCACTGGGGAAAATTCTACAATGCTGCTCAAATTACAAAGTAATGGGTCTATCAGGCACAATTAGACCTCAGTTGAAACACTGTAGTTTGCTCRAAAACTACTCAAGTAAACAATTGTGGGTCCTGGATGGGGCTCCTTTCTTAAYTAATCCACAGAGAACTGGAGTATTAGCTTTTTCTCATCAAGGCATTTCCTAATGTGTGAAAATGTTTTGCTTGTTCTTCAAGGCTTTCTGGTAATTCAGGGTGGGTTTTTAGGCAGGTATCCATTCGATTGTCACAGCACCCTCTTAGAAATGCTTCTCCCTGTGGCATGCCCAAACTGCTGTATCATTGTGACATTCCCAAAGGTGCCACACATGACGTGATGTGACAGCATCRGGGAGAAAGAAGCTCTCACAGTGACATAATGCTCCATAAAGCATGTCCTTGGTGACAAGAGAATTTACAGCAAAGGCTGCCCAGCTACTCCACTAGGGAGGGCTACTGACAGCAAATTACATTCAGGTTCTGTGATTCTTTGGTAATAATGGCAGCTAAAATCAGAAGAATGTCTATTTGCTCAGAAGTTCAGATTTGCTAGTAGATGCTTAACTTCAATCTAATGTAAATATTTAGGCGTCTGACCTCAACTTTTGAACAAAAAAAAAGAGCTAAATAGTTATGTTAATGTCATTTAGCTCAGCGGCGGGGTGGAAAGCACACTTGAATACAGAATATGTAATGGAACAATCATGCCCAACACACAATCAGATCAGTCTCACTGGAAGAGGAAAGTTTWGGTGCTTTTACAAGAGTGCAAAAATCAGAATAATAGAATTGTTAAGGCTGAAAAAGACCTCTAASATCACCAGGTCTACAAATTGGTAGTTAGTACCATCTGTTCTTGTTCTTTCTCTTCAGTTTTCATTGAACATTTCAATCATGTTAATCTGAACGTTAAATAAAAAATGAGTGATTTTTAATTCCCATTTTCTACATGTGCAAGCAAATGCAGTAGAGACATGTCTATTCGAACATCCAGAGCAGGTCAGTTCCAGAACAATGGAAAAGCAAATCATGACCCCTTTCAACAAAAACTGGACATAAATGGTACTTCTCTCCTCATTCACGAATCAACAAAGTGTATGTTTCTCTAACTGTTTATTCTCATACTGAAGTTACATATCTGGTGGTGGTGGGGTGCAGAAGAGTTTGAGACCTATGGCCAGCTGGTGAGAAGAAGTTCATCCATGTCACATTATTACCTGCTTCTTGCTCAGCTTCAAATGTGTTGCCTTCTAAACAGAAATTAAGCATCTGAGCAGACTGAGAATGCATCTGAGTTACTGATTGTTACAAGGCATTTTTATCCATAGGTTGACACTGTGGTGGAAAAGAAAAGGAAGGTTTTATCCGGACCAAAGTCTGTTTGACTTATGCTCCTGATATGTAGAGCCACTTTACTCAGCTCTCATAGCTAAGACAACATCTCAAAAAAACACTCAAAAATTCAAGCATCCCACTCCAAAAATTAATGACTCTACTGTAAAGAAGGTGCTGAATATAGGAAGCATCCCATCTGAGATCCAGAGTATAGCGTAGTAGCTGTGTGACTTATCCTTGTTTTTAGCCTGGCTTTGCAATCTGCCAGGTGAATTTGGCAAGGGAATATTCAAGACAGAATGTTTTTTAAAAAGGAAAAAAAAACCCGAAAAACAACAAAACACCACCCTAATGCATCTAAATCCTGACATACAATAATATCCACATAGAAATGTAGTGTGCTGAGAAAGCTGACCATCTTTTCTGTCATCTGGTAGTGGCAGTCTCTGTGGCAAGTATTCTTACAGAGATGTCTTCAATTAGATGAAAGGGTCTGCCCTAAAGTTCACTCTTGCTCAGTTCTTACAACCCAGCTTGGTCCTATAAAACCACCCCAGCAGAAACATTTTAATTTTTAATATTCTCTGTTGATGTATATTAGCTACATTTGAARGACTGTTCCACATGACCACTTCTGAAAGGTTTCTATTGACCATTTTTCAATGTGTGATTTGATCACTTCTGCAGCAGGAACAGCCTTGGCAAATTTTGAATTTATACCACCTAGGAAATTAACCCAGCAAGTTTGAGCATACAACACCAGACACTACAATGTCKTTCCTGAAAAAAATATGGAGAAAATTCCCATGTGCAGAGCCCCTGTACTAATCAATCAGAGACTTCACTGTGACAATTTAGTCACCCAAATACAACTGTGTCCATCATCTGCTGCCAGATGTTCCATGCCACCTGACAGCTGGTGGTGACTGCCTCCTCCTCCCCTCAAAATAATGAATATACTGCAATGTGTATTTGCACAGGAACCACCATAGAAGCCTGTAGCTATAATAATAGACAAATCTGATTTTTGCACTTCTAATTTTATTTAACTGAAAACCTGTAATTCTTGCCACAATCTTAAAGTGAACCAAAGCAAGTCAAGTCACTATTTCATTTTTGTGTTTTTACTAGGGTTGTATATGTTGTTTATTTTGATTTTGTTTTGACTTGCTATTTTGCACCCTTGTTAAAACTTTCCCAGGTTTACCAGTATTTGAAGTCATCTAAGGCTGTACTGGAAAATAGAGATGATCTCATTTGCCAAAGAATAAAAGGTGGCTCCTGATTTCTTTCAAGGTCACAGATACCCCACCAAGCCAAGATTTCCTCAAGTCACTGCAGTGCCCTCTTTCACACTTACAAAACTGTAATTCTGGGGTGGTAAATGAGAATCTTACATTCTCCTCTTTGTGGACACATGGTGGTTTCTAGTGATACAGAATCATAAAATCATAAGAGTCCCTTCAGTTGGAGGGGACCCAGAAGTCCTTCACAGGACACCCCAAGAGTCACACCATGTGCCTGAGAGCATTGTCCAAACATCTCTTGAGCTCTGCCAGGCTTGRTGTTGTGACCACTTTCTTGAGGACCCTGTTCCAGTGCCCAATCAGCCTCTTGCAGAAGAAATTTCAGAGTTCTGAAGAAGGTTCTGAAACCATAAAATACTTTTATAGCTTTCTCTTTTTTTGCCTCAGAAATAATAATATAAAATATAGAAGCAATTATTTTCTACCTAAATCATAGAATGATAGAATCACAAAATGGCTTGTGTTGTAAAGAACTGTAAAGATTCTATATTTCCAAACCCTCTGCCATGACAGATCTGGTGTTTTAGCCTTAACTCTGAATTGGTTGGGGTACCCACTGCTTCTCTGGGGAGCCTACATCAGTGCCTCGCCATCCTCTGTGCAAAGAATTTCTTCCTAACATCTAATATACATCTTTCCTCTTTTAGTTTTGAATCATTACCCTTGCTCCTATCTCTTCAGGCCCTTTGAAAGAGCCATTCTCCCTGGTTTTTATAAGCTCACTTTAAGTGCTAAAAGGATGCAATGAAGCCTCTTTAAACCTTTTCTCCAGACTCAACAATTCTGGCTCTCTTAGGCTGTCTTCACAGGACTCTCATCGTCTCTTTGGCTGTCCTCTCAACCTGCTCCAACAGGTCCACACCCTTGTGTGGCAGATCCCAGACATGAATACAGTATTCCAGACTGGGCCTCACAAGGATAGAGTTGAGGGGGAGAAGCTGAAAGTTATCAAAAAATCTTTTTATCTATGATGATACACTAACATTCAGTTAGATAGGCTTTTTGTAATCCCAGAAGTTATCAGACTGCATTCAGGCTCATAATGACATCAGAGCTATGAATTTATTGGCTCCTACAGGATTCCTTAAATCATTTGGCTGTGCCAATGAAATACAGCMTAATTTCCTGCTGCTTTCCTTCAGTAGTACCTTAGATTGCCCTGTATGGCTCAGCTTTCAAAAGTGATCAAGAGTAAAGCAGAATTTTCTCTGATTGATTACAATCAATAGCAAATTACAGGATAGAGCCTCTTAAATTCTCATTGACATACATATTCAGTTCTTTAATTTTAGTTTTGCAAATTCCCCCTTAATCAGAGCAAGCTACAGAAGTTGGGATGAAAGCGACAAAGCTATCATTACTGCAGCGGGTTTGTAAGGTATGTGATTTAAGCTGGTGTGCTCAGTCCAGCTGAATCCCGCTGAGCAATTTCAGAAAAAAGGACTGAAATGTGTCAGATAGAGCTAAGCCCTGACAGCTTTAGGGCCTATCATTCAAGAAAAGGAGTGGGCTTCTTGTTCGCTGGTAAGAGGACTTTCGGTGTGAGTGTTGTTAATCCAGCAGACTGCACCAAATGCTGAGAAAAWAAAATCCCTTGAAAGAAAAAAGAAATCTTTGTGCACTCTTAACACTCTCAACAAAGAATGCATTTACTTTTTTTGTGAGTGCCTGGAACTCTTTGCACCAGCATTGACTATACTGTGCTGTGATATAACAAGGCCAGCCAGGGAACATTTTGTAGCAGTATTTCATTCTCCCTTCCTAAAGTTCTGTCATGTATTGAACTCTCCTGAGGTTTAATCAGGAAATAAGGTTGGGAGAGCAGTTAGCCTGAGATATAGCCATCTGAGTGCCATAAATATYCCCCTACTGTGTTCTTTGTGTATGAAAATAAAAATCATTCCTCTTGCTTAGCCTTCCTCCGTTTTTACATGGAAATTAACAATATCTGAGAGACAAAATCCCTTAGTTTTTCATTGACAAGATCTCTTACCCGGTTGCATATGCATCTACCTTCCCTAGACAAGTGGTCTTGAAAATTCCCCATCTTCAGACCTGTTTGTGATGACCCATTCTTGCAATTCCTTGTATCCTCGAGATGCTTGTCCCCAGTGTCAGACAGCACACTATTGATACTTCCTGAGTGTTAATGTGTTATTCATATTTCTCTGAGTTCATCAGTGTCTCAGCTTGTTATTCTTGCTGTTCCCCAGAATAATAGAGCTTAGTGAGGCAATTTGTGCTCAGCTTCTGCAGCCTGTGCAAGTAACATATTCTATTCAAAATTATTATAGAGAAAAATAGCAACAGCGTCTAATCACTTTCCCCCCAGAGATTTAAAGCACAATAAAATTCTGTCTAACTGTACTCACTTAACTAGTTTTTAAATAATACTTTTTAATGTAGAATTGCTTAGATGCTCCCTCCAAAGGATCACTTTTCCCTCCACACTTTGGCTTTAACTCCTGATGGAGACTCACTTGTGATCATGTGTCACCAGTGGAAATATGGAATAATGCCTCAAATGTCAGCAGTCACAATGGAATAAGAAAGAAGGTAGACAGACAAACCCCTTTTGTGTGATATGTAGAGCTGCTTTTATCTACATCTTGATGATATCCTAGTGATGCCTGCTTGTATGCTGTCATAGTTCTACAGAGGACTGATGTTTCACAGACAAGATAGTTGATTTAAAATATTAAGGGATTATAATGAAGTATTTTGCAGGGCAGGCTGCCTCAGCACAACCCAAATCAAATTCTCCAGGTTGTGCCTGATTTCAATGAACAGAAGCAATGAATTTCCTCCTGCTGTATTGTCTGTTCAGCACAGTGTGCAGACCTGAATTCATCCTCTTATGCATATATGAGATCAAGTATCGCGAGGCATGAACAGAATACAAAATTGTACATTGGAAGTTCTTCAGCCTCCACCTTCTGCTAGACAGCATCTCAAGCACCAAGAAATGTGTAYCAAAATACATTATTTAGAGATATTTTCATTTTTACAGTTCACGTAGTAGGAAAGAAATCAATATTTAAAACAAAATCATTAACAGGTTTATGTCTGAATTATCCATAATATCTAAATAGTCCAGGTTAAAGAACCRTGAATATATATAATAAATTCTTATTTTAATTTGAGAACTTAGAGATCAAAATGCATYGGATGTGTTTAGGTTAACATTGCCATTCTAAGCTTTTAAGCAAACAGCTGTTTAGCAAAATTACTAAAGCCACATTATGCTTACTTYATTTCACAGTAAATGCAATCTTTTCTCTCTTGATATTGATTTGGTGTAAAAAGTGGACTGGATTTATGTGTTAATTTTTCTCAAATCTTCATATGTTACACACAGGAGCAGAGAGGAACTGCTTATCATTCACAGGTCTGAAAGGCCTTAAAAGAGCACAGCTGTGTGTCTCAAAACTCTGTCAAAGMCACAGAACTTGCCCTAAGACAAACCACCCCAATGWGAACTTGAGGTAAGCACAGAAGGSAGAAGTTTGTGACCGGAAAGCACCGATTTCAAACCTGGCCAGGTGAAATCTGGTTACCACACTCTTGTTAATGCATTCCCGTTGGGACAAATTGTGAGGAAGAAAGCAACTGCTCAAACATATGCGAGTTACACCCCACTCCAAAGCCTATGACCACCCTGTGGATTCAGAATTTGGACTGGGTGAAGGCGATGCCCCCAGAAGAATGACTCTGGGAACCCCACAGCCCAGAAGTATAGAAGGACCAATGGGATGATGCTGATTCCATGTGTCTCTTCCTCCTCCCTGCCCCCTCCTCTTTTTTCTCTCCTTTGCCCCTCTTTCTCTCTCTTCCTCCTCTTCCTTTCTCCCCATCCCCCTCCCTTTTTTTTTTTTTTTTCTTTCTCCTCTGCTTCACATTTACCATTAAATAAAATCCGTATTATTTACTTTGGCATGTAGAGTTATTGCACTTTAATTGGGCAGAGGCCACTTTAACTAATCAGATTATAATAAGGTCCTGCATCAAATCCTCAGCCTCTGTTTCCTGACACCATCCACAGACCAAGGAAGCACTACAATTTGACATTTCTATGCCATCCTCCAAAMCATTAAATTGATGCACAAAGGGAGGTTTTGCTTTTTGGGCTCTTGGTTAACAGCTTTCTAGGTTTGTCATGCTATAATTGTCTTGTTACATTTTCTAATGGGAAGCATGTTTGTTGCGAAATCAGGTGGTTGATGCTTTTCCTTGCTTCTACATATCTCTTATTCTTAAAAGTTGTGGTTTCTCTGCCATAATCTTCATGGAGGAGCCATCTAGGATACTCCAGTGGAATAATAATTGAAGAATAATCTGCTTTATATCAATAGTCTTTTTGCACCTTAAACATATTTTCAGAAAAAATAAACCAAGTTCTCTGTGGACAGTATTTATTGAAATTTTAATAAAATGAGCCCAACTRTAATGCTGTAACTTTATAATATTATGTTATAACATCATAACTTTAATGTTGTACAATTTCTCATAGTGTTGCTGTACCATAAAGCCAGTGAACATTTTGCAGTTTGCCCTTGCAAGCCGGTGGCTCTATGCATTTAAAACAAGTCTGTAAGACTGAGATCTAACACTACAGATGTGAAGTGTTAACATTTGAAAATAAACCAGAGAAGTAAAATCAGTTTCCAGCTCTTCTTTCTAGTCTTTCAGTCTAAACTCAAAAAATAGTTACCTTGARGTTTTTGGGGATTTGATAATCTTTGCTCTGGCGGCTAATTTCACAGCAGTGTGACAGAAAGAGTATGCTCAATATGAATACTGCACAAGTCCTCTCTGACATTTTATTTGAGGGTGAAATCAATGTGCAACACACAGCCAGGTTCTGTTATCTCTGTTCCTACCCCTGCTCTCTTGTTTTCAGGATCTGACAGCTTAGCTCCACAGATAATTCCATTATGAATCT
Source organism: Malurus melanocephalus (assembly GCF_030028575.1). Lineage (NCBI taxonomy): Eukaryota > Metazoa > Chordata > Aves > Passeriformes > Maluridae > Malurus > Malurus melanocephalus. Next base: position 1,873,907 of record NW_026623277.1, read on the forward strand.
CTGTGCACAAGATGTTTACACCACAAGCAGCAGAGAATTTCTGAAGGACATTCTCCAGGTACACCCCAACTCAGTATTTTGTTTTCTGAAACCTGTTGCCTAGAAAGATGCCTGCAAATTGTCAGATGCTGTGGGAATGATAATACTAATAACATGGTGCTGCAGTTGTTGTGATGGCCCTATGTACAATACCTCCAAAAACTACTTTGAGAAAGAAAATCATCAATATTTAATAAATAGCCAGAGATGTAAGTTGAGAATTTAATGAAAAACATAGTCTGTGGATATATAAATKCATCCACATATAAAATTCAGATGATCACTGCCTCTGTTATTTACTCAACACCTTGAAGTTGCATCAAGACCTGCCACTGGATTATCCTATGTCATTGTATTACTATATCAACATGTGTTGTATTTCATAGCAATGGAACACATCTCCCATGGACTGAGTAAAATCCTGCAGAGATGCTTCTTGCAGAAATATCTCKAGACTTTGAAAATCTGAAAATGGACACCATTAAAAAACTTTACTCAAAACCATGAAAAATAAGTTACAAGACTTTTGACTTTGGCAGAGACAGAAAAAAAAAGCCAAGGCACAGTGACATTTCCTTTACAAAATCCACTTTCCCAAATTTGCTGCAGCTTTCAAACTGCAAAGCAAGATTTCAAGACAATGTACAACACTTTGTTGTTTTTTGATTAAAAAATATGTTTTCCTGTCAAAAAGAGAAATCTTTTTTTTTTTTTTTTTTTTTTTTACCTATTGTATATGACTCTATGAAATCTATGCTTTAAAAGAAAATAAAAGCTGCATTACTATAATCATAGATGTCTCAAAAATTCAATCAGAATATAATTATAATAATAAACGCTCTTTCAAATTCAATGAGATACAACTGGTGGGGTAATCATTGCTTCTTGAAAAATAAGGGTGTTTTTTTCTCTGATTTTACATGGTAGAAGCACTTTGGTAGTAGCAATCTTTATTTAAGGATTAAATAAAGGATAAAAATCAATTTAGTTTAACATAATTGGCAGGCATCCTAAGGAAATAAAGGAGTAGAGTGAGGTTTGATTTTGGTCGCCCTGAATTGCTTAAGTTTAGTGGGGTAAAAACATATTTGAACTATGCTCTCTTTTTATGCTGCTAATCAGACAGACTTTCCACAACTTACAGCATTTTTCTCATGAGTTAAATAACAGAATTTTATTTGGACAGAAGTGTGCTGAAAAATAAAAAAAATAATTTTCACAAAATACAATTGAAAAAATGTTACTGTGAAATTTTAATAATATCCAGAATTGGTCACAATTCTACTAAACAAGGCCTTTCAAATGAGATGAATTGCTGTGTCTGAGGCACTTCTATGTGCTAAAGATGTGAAAGTGAAGATATTTGGTACAAAAACTTATAGGACACGCCATGAACAGTAGCATATTGCCTACATATTMGAGAAATTACTTAGGATCTTACTGTGTTATGATATATTGAAATACAGAACAAACAATTCCTTGACCTTCAGAATTACAAAGTCTTACAATTTAACAAATATTTTTTTCCTKTAATGTTTTAGTTCCTATGTACATTCTTTGATAACTAGAAAAAGGTGTGTTTACTGAAAACTGTTTTACTGAAGGCCTTATTAGGACCCTTCTCTTGTAGGCTCATTGGCACAAAATTAATYGGAAATTACAACTTTTTAAGATACAACCTTCAGCCAAACTTGACTTGAAACTGAAGAGTTCAAACTTYGTTGGCTGGACATCAATTCAGAAACAGAGAGCACAGCTGCTATGGCCTCCTGCATTTTATACACMCTCTTGCAAGGGGTGTAAAGGGGAGAAAAAAATGGCAGCAAAARGTGTTTGTAGGGTGATTCTACTTTGAGTACAGGGACAAACAAAATGAAGGAGATAATTASGTCATGACACAGAATGACTTATTACCAAATATAAGACAAACTTGTATGYCTCCAGAGAGACCTTAAAGTTGTCCTGTTTCAGGTATTTTTCAATTCACATTGAATGTAACATGAAAAACAAATACTGCTGCTACAAATTTATTTTCTCCTGTCCTTAAATTAATAACAGCTATTTTTCTTAGGTGGGTCAATTAATCTTTGAAAAAGTTTAATTAAAAAAGAGCAATTTGGATGACTCCACTGTGAAATATAAAAACACTCAGGTTTCTCTGGACAAGACCTTTGCTTTCAGCTGTCACATATCACATAAGTAGCAGACAGTCAAAACTCCTTTTMCATTTGCATTTACAAAAATGCTTCAAAACAAGCACAAGTTGCTTAAAGCATGGGCAGCATTTCCAGCATCATTCAACACCTAACCCTCAAATACAAGATGCTTTGATGATGTGATTCTGAAAAKAATTCAGCATTTATGTCTCCTAACAGTCCTCAAAAATTCAGGCATGGGGAGAARCAGAGGTCATTAAGAATAAGGATAGGACCAAGGACAAAAATTAAGAATATGCATGATAAAAAAAGAAATCAGAGTAAGGATAAGCATCAGGACAAGAAAGAAGGCAGTATTTTTTTCATCATTTTCTGCCTTTTGTAGATGAGAGTTAATCAGAAGCTGGTATTTCTATTTAGAGTGCCAATTCTTTTTTAATCAATTAAATGAAATTAAGGGAGAAAAGAATTGCTGATAAATTATAAACATTAAAAACATCATAAACATTATAAGCATTATAGACTTTTTAAACATTATTTTGTCTAGCTACTACAAAGTAGACAATTTCCAGGGAAATGCTTAGCTGAGCTTTTTGATGTAATGGGTGTCTAAACAGTTTCCTCTGTAGGGAAGGCGTATGGCAATAGATGATTTTGCTATAATCACAATACTTTCTCTTCATTCCTGCTTTCAAGTTTTGACTTGATGCCTTAATGTTTTCAAATCTTTCAGTTTCCTGCTGTAGAACGGATGGATTCTAACTCGATGTTACACAGCTGAAGATAGAGACTGCTATGCTGCCTTTTCAGAGTCCACAGCAGCTTTATCATTCACTACACTAAGAAAAGAATCAATCCCTCTATATGAGAAATACTTTATTTTAAAGTAGAGCTTTAAAAAATAAATTTAAAAAGCCCTTCACAACCTCAAAACATATGAATTGCTTACTGCTAGCTGGGGGAGGAGGGAAAACTCATTTCAGAAGTTGTTTGCCAAGAGGTATGAACTCAGAAACAGTCAGCCTTGGTAACCATTGTATGTTTTTCACTCAATAAAATATTTTGACATTTTTGTGGCTTAAATGAGAACTGCTGAGAGCTGTTCATAGGCAATTCAAACACTAGTGAACAAGTCACTCTAGGTGGCATGAATTCAGACCAGCATCTTCTCCTTCAATTACCCTGCCAGGCCATTCTTCAGTTCACTCTGTGGATGTGGAGATGTAAAGAACAGCACAAGCAGGGTTTTTCCATCCCTGAAGTGCTCTCCAGCACATCCTAATCCTGGCAAAGAGTGGCTAGAGTCAATCACAGTGTATCTTCCTTCCCTGCTGCTCCTTGCAGCCACAGAACAATGCTTGAGCATTGGGAGGAGGGGCACAGCCTTGCTTCAACTCACCTGCCTGTGCTGAACTRATATTATATGGCCAGTCACAAACAGCACTCAGAGAGGGTCACACACAAAGGTGCAAGGGAAAATTGCAATTTAGATTGATACAGGTACCTGCAACCCATATGCCATCTTCTTCTCAGGTCTGCCACAATGCCCAAATTTTCCTCCTATTCTGAAAATCCCAGCATCAGCCTGTTCCACTGCTCCCACTTTTCTGTGATGCAGGAAAAGCAGAGATGGGAAAAAGAGGCCGTACAAAGGATAGCATGAAAATAAAAATGACATAAAGTGGCCTTGCAGAAAAAAAAAAAGCCAAACCAAAAAAGTCCAACCAACCAATCAACCTAAACAAACAAACAAAACCTCCCAATAAACAAAATCCACCCCCAAACTTAAACAAAACAGATGGGAAGAGAAATGCTTGCAGGAAAGGAGAAATGAAGGCAAAATACATGGAAGGAAGACTGCATTTAGAAAAGAAGAAAATGGGAAATATTGAAGATTTTAAAATGGGTGGGTTGGAAGGAAGAAAACAGAAAAATGAAGGGAAATGACAGAGGAAGAGAAAAGGAGAAAAAGATCAGAACAAGGCATGGTGGGACGATAATGTCAGGATGAAGAGAATGAAATGAGAGATAAGGAAAGGTTGAAAGTAAATGGGGCAGCAAAAGTAAATAACCTTGGAGTGGACTAAATTTAATTTTACCCTCTTGCACTCCAGGTTTTAACTATTCTTTGCTTATAAACATTTATGGGGTAAAAGGCACCTTATAGGTTACATCTGCCTTGTTGAGAGATAGAAGATACACAGAAAAGGATGAAGGAAGATTATGCAAACAAAAAGAGTTTTGAGAGGACAGATATTTTCCAAGATGCTATACTATTATTATTATTATTGTTATTGTTGTTATTATTATTGTTATTGTTGTTGTTATTATTGTTATTATTATTAATTATTATTTATTATTATTATATARTTAGATGTAAATTTAAGGATTGTGGCACTAATTAACAGCCACGATAGGTTGTTGCTAATAAAAAATGGGTTTAGCCAGAAGGATTTCAGTGCATAGAAGAAGGGTTTTTGACAGAATGGCTAAAGAAATAAGGAAAGTAAGACAGTAAAAGTTTCATATAAAGATGAAGAATCTCTGTGCATCAGAGTTGTGTGTGTGAAAACAAAAAMACAACAAATTAGAGTGTGGAACAAGTAGTGTGCTGAATAAACAAGGATTGTGCATGTGCTGTAAGGGGTGCCTGAGCACTCTGGACTAGTTCCATTTGCAGAGAGCGGGGTTGAGGGGTGTCTGCATTGCTCTCCACGGCTGCCCAAGGAAGGAGAGTGGAGAGGGAGGTGCTGAGCTCTCCTTCTGGGATTCAGTGTTATCAGACATGTGGAAAGGGTTCAAAGTTCTGTCAGGAGAGGTTCAGACTTGACAACAGGAAACAATTTTTAATTAGGAAGGTGATTGAACCCTGGAACAGGTTTCCTATAGTAGTGTTTCATGCTTCATTGTGCTTGTTTTGGCTGGGATAGAGTTGAATTTCTCCACAGCAGCTATTATGGGGCTGTTCTTTGGATTTGTGCTGGAAACAGGGATGATAACACAGGGGCATTTTTGTTACTGCAGAGCAGGGATTACAAAGCCAAGGCCTTTGCTGCTTCTCARCCACCCCAGCAGCGAGGAAGCTGAGGGTGCACAAAGAGCTGGGAGGGGGCACAGCAGAGAGAGATCACCCCAGCTGACCCAAGGGATACCCCACACAATATGATGTCATGCTTGACCTGTAAAGTGGGGAGAAAAAAGAGGAGGGGAAAGATATCGAGAAYGAGGGCTCTGCTCTCCTGGAGATGGCTGAACACCTGGTGCCCAAGGGATGCAGAGAAGGAATTCCTTGTTTTGCTTTGCTTGCACATGTGGTTTTTGCTTTACCTGTTAACCCATCTTTGTCTCAACCTGCAAATTTTATCATTTTTACTCTTCTGATTCTCTTCCTCATCCCACAGAGTGAGAGGAGCGGGTGGGTTTGGGGTGCTTAGTTGCTGGATGGGGTTAAACAACAACGACCAAGCCTGTCAGCGTTAATAGTTTCTCAGCCCAGAATTGTTGGCAGTTGGACTAGACGATCACTGTAGATACCATCCAACTAAAACGATTTGATTCTATTCTATTGCCCATGAGATGGCATTTGACACCTCCTCATTCCTCCCATAGATTTACCTCATTTGTTAACAAGTGCTTTGTCCTTAAAATGAACTCAAGCTAATTCACTCCCATGTATTCTATCTAGCTTTAACTTAATTTTGAAAATAACATTTTTATGCAGTACAGGCAAAATAAATTCCTAACAAGACTCTGAATTAAAGGGTATTCAAACAATAGCAAAAAATTATTTAGGTTCCTAAATATTGCTGTCATTATTTCGGGAAATTATTGCTGGGATTCTATAGCCAGGAGGAAGAAAAAAATTGGAGTATAGAAGAATTTTGTCATCAGGATCAGAGATAATGAAGTTAAAAAAAAATAGGCCATGTTTAGAACATAGACTTTTTCTTACACTAAAACAGATTAAAACAGGTAAGATAAAAGAAAAATCCCCATTACTTTAATTAAGATATATATACACATTTGAGTGCAAGTAGAAATCAGAAATTAAGTCATGTGGCTTAAGAGTCAAATGTATAAGAAAATTTCTTTACCTAGTGTTTTTCCCAAACAAACTGTCTTCAATCCCGTGTCAGAGTAAAAATGTCTCAAAAGAATATCAAAGTAGAAACAAACATTTTTTTGTAGTAACTAGACACTTTGGCCCAAAAATGTTGGTGAGGTCTAACACACCAAAAGTTAATACAAAACTGTGTCTTCCTAATAACTATAGTGTGCTTAAGAAACAAAGGGAAGCACTTTTAGCTCTCCTACCATTCCTTAGGACATARTTAAGTAAGGATTTTCACAGACATTAAAGTAAAAAAAAAATCCATTTAGCTCCCTTAACTTGGTGCTGTTTTCAAAACTTGAGAAAAGAAAAAAGTTTCAAGCGAAGTAACTTCTTAAATGTTCACAGGTGTTTTAAAATTGAACATTCAAATCCTTAGGACTAATCTGGTTTAGGAAGCAAAGTCCCAATGACTGGCATTAAAATGACATGTTTACTTTGGACTCATAGATTTTCTACTTGAATTCTTAGAGGCTTGTTTGAAACCCTTCACAGCAGACTGCAATGCAACTACACACAATTCTTAATTTGGTCCTTAGTAATCCTAATGCAATAATGTACTTCTTAAACAARTTCTGTTTTAGAAGTAGACAAAATTCTTAAAGGCTGCAAAATTCTTTCATTTTTGCAATCATCCTTTCTGCAGCCATGTTAGTCTGCTGTGCAGACAGCTGAACTTGAAAGAACCAATTTCAATGCTTTGAAAAAAGTGTTTTCTCTATTGCCATTATGTATATTTAAAATGTCATGTAAGAAAAAAAGAATAAAACTGCAGAACTCAATTTAAAACTCTCTTGCCACCGTGTTGAAACATGCTGAAGATGGATTGGCCGTGATTAAAGGGGAAACAATCCTTATCCCTACCAATTAATCATGTATTTAATATAAATTAATCCTTATTTAATGAGGTCTTAGTCACTGGAATCAAATTTTCATAGATACAGATAGACAGATATGTATAATCGGTGCTGCAAAACTCCAACTTTTATGTGCAAAATGAAGGTCARAGCTAGAGACAGACACAGTTTTATTATTAAAGAGATGCCAGACTCTTTATTGATATGCTGCCCAGGGTATTGCTGTGATAGTTTCATAGTTAATGCTCTTGGGGAGGTTGATAAAAATGTAAATGATTACTTTTCTTGCTCGGAGCGAATGATACACTGTATGCGCCGTGAAGACAAACTTTAGGCAGAACACAAAGTATTGCCCGCTGAGTCACTGACTTCCTGGAGACAGTAACTTCCATTGGGATGGGCAAATCAGTCTGTCCCATGGTCAGTCACAGTCAAGAGGAAAAATTAAATAAATAGGAGGCTAGARGGGAAGTGACCTCTTTGAGTGTTTATAATAACTTCTTTACAAAACATATTTTGCCTACAGCAAAGAGAGAAGAAGACATGCCCCAGATTCAGAAAACTACCCACGCTGTTGTGTAATTCTCTGCACACAGCCCCCAGTGAAATAGCCAAAACTATACATTTGTTTTCAGGTGCTGCCAAGAGCAGGACTTTAGAGCTGCCATGAGACAGAGACAGTTAGTCATACCTTTCTCTAGSTAATGTGCTGAGCTTAGTCATGGAGGAACTTTGTGTTCACCCAGGGGTCTTCTCAAGCACTCAGTATCTCTGCTGATGTGATGGAGAGAAGGCTACCAATGCATCCTCCTCGTGTTTCCCCTAAAAAGATGACTAGCCTTTTGGCTTTGTGCCAAAARTTTCATTTTAAGAAGACTAGGGATTGTGGGGTGGTCTAATCATGGTTTGGCTGTAAGTGCCAAAGGGAAAGAGAGAAAGGAAACAAAGAGGACTAATTCTACCTTCAGAAACTACTCTGTAGATGATGTGCCCTATCTGTTCCAGGTAGGACCTCTGAAGAGGCTAGGAAAGAATATTTGTTTTAAGACCTGAAGAGAAATAAGACTGACGTCATGGTTCAATTTCATTTTATTTTCCCCAGGGACATTACAAATCCCTCAAGGTTTAGAGACAATCAGCTAGAATATGTTCCAAAACTGTGTTTTAGACTTGAACTGGTCAAGGATCTTGAAAACAGATAGTGTCATTTTAATTAATGTAAAGTATCTGCTAATTATAACCAAAAATAAAGCTGAAAAGTAGAAGTTGCTCATTTGAGTCACTGGTAGAAACCTGCATCAGTGGAACTGCTGATGGATACATTTCCTTTGTTACTTTCATGGATGGGGGGAAAAAATAAAAAGAGCCATTTTCCATTATTCTTGCACTTCCAAAACCAGTTAGAAAAARAGAAACAAATTAGCTTTAATTCAGCTCCCTGAAAGAGGACATTTCCTTCGGCTAGTCTGCTATTGACGCCGATATAATGGRTGACTCTGGAGAAATCAGAACACTGGATATACATGTGGTCAACCTATTCATGGTTATCTAACTTAGCAATTAACTAAATGCCATGAGAAAGAAAAGGTATGAGAATATGCAAGTGTTGGTTTCATGTTAAGTTTTTTTTGCATAATTGCTTTTTTTTTTTGTACCTGAACCTCCAAGAACACAAGTCAAATGAGAAAGAAATAGGAATATACCATTTCACTATGAAATAAAAGCTGCTTGTACAACACTTCAGTTATTGGCACCAAGAAAATGCATGAACTAGTGAGGAAAAAACCCACT
>NW_026623277.1:1882886-1927739 GCF_030028575.1 Malurus melanocephalus
TTTTTTTTTTTTTTTTTTTTTTTTTAAATTTCTTTCCTCCTATCACCATGGAGGTGGTCCACACTTGATGTTAAGAATACCTTTACGTAACTTTATCTAGCTAAAGCCCAATATTTTTACATCATATTTTTTCAAAAAAAGTCTTTTAGCAACATCAACAATCCATGCCTTCTCTTTCTTCTTCTGAAGGATCTTCACAAATTTATAAAACATATCATAATGAACCTTGCAAATCATCTGACCTAAATAAAGACTTGTGCACTTTCAAATAGGATGGTGTGTCCCTGATGGAACAACTTGTGAGAGTTTGTCTATTTGTCTATGCTGCCCACCCTGACACAGCAGCAAAACAGGAAAATTTATACAGGAAAATATAGCATAATCCTTCCAAGACAAAGGAGTACACCATGTTTATTTCTAGCAGAATAAATCAAGTCATCACTCATCTCTAAGTTTTTTACCTCATCTCTTGTCCAAGTTTCAATTTCATATTATTTTAGCCTTCTGTTACAAGGCTTTGCCTTTTGTTCATTGTTTCCATTTGAGACAGAGTCAATTTAAATGACTCAATCACTCGAATTTAATCCAGAAGTAACTCAGACAATACACTTGAGGTGAAAGGTACAGAATTAAAATTTACCATCACCAAAACTGAGGGTGATTTACACATCCAACAAGGGAACTCCAAGGAATGATGCAGTTCAGCATCAGTCAGTTTTCATAACAAATTGTTTTTCCGAGAATGATAAGAGTGCAAGATCAAAGAAACCTGAACAAATATTTCTATGGTAAATAGAGGGTACATATATTCGTACATACATATGCAGTRTAAATTCCTGTCATACCTTCAGGGATAACTTATTCTATTGGAACAATTACTTTTCCCCAGTCCCCATGCTTTCTTCAGAAATTATATTTGGTTTGCTTTCTCCTTATGTAACAGGAAGCAAACAATTATGGATACCCAATTACTATTTCCGGCACTGAAGAAGCCTTAACTAGGAATCTGGTTCTGTTGGACTCTTCCTTAAGTCTCACTGCAGGGCTTGCTGCTATGAGATTAATGGAGACAAGATTTCACTGTCACTGGTAACAGAGAGACAACTGAAGAGCCAGGGGCACATTCAGAATCTATCTGAGATGGGGCCTAGACAATTCAGATCTGAGTCATATTGTTATTTGATATATATGCTCTGAATCATACCAGTGGTACGAATCCTAACAAAGAAACTTTRAGCTGTCCAAGAAGGCAAAAATAACTTCAGCAATGTTACAAAAATCGGAGTAAGGTAGAATTCTGATACATTTGGAGGTAGAAAATGTAAACTGTTTGAAATGACTCTCAGGTTAATTAAGAACATCGAATAATCTGAAGACAGCTTAGAAAACGTGCAATACACAATTGCTGCATCAGTGTGTAGTGCACACAAAAGCTAAACTTCTGGTATAMTATATCTCTTCAAGAAAGCATAGTGGAAAAAAATTGTTTACAAAGTGGCAGCTGATTTGGCAGATTTGGTTGAAATGCTACTGTCTTCAAATGGAAGGAGTGAGAGCCTCTCCATCACTTTGCCATGCAGCCTTGTTCAAAATGATTTCAGTGYTGCCTTTCAACAGCCTGCACTTCTACACCCTGTGAAAAATGTAAAGAACATTCAGCACTCCTGATTCATTCTTCTCAAGGCTTTAATGAGTGCAGAARCAGAATGATCCTCACTGTGCTATGGACTGTATTCACCATCCTTGGGGTGAGATATTATGAGATATAATGTAATTTCTTGGGAGCAGATTGCTTGCAAAGTGCCCCGTGAAGCCTCTGCATGTTTGATTAACAGGGGAGTAGAGTCATCTCCTCATCTTTTATATTTGTTTTCCCAGATGCTGTCCAACTGCACACAATAGATTCCTATGATACTGTACAAAGGAAAATGTTGTTTTTTCTTTGATTTACTTAGGAATTTTCTTATAGAAGAATATGCTGAAATATTTGATTTCTAAGACGCATGAAGAGAAGGAAGAAGCAAACAAACATTCAAAAAAGGACTAAACAGACTTTCCTGTCCTGCTGGGGTGTCCAAAGAAATATTCTTATTGTCTGTAGGAAAAAAAAAATCCAAAAATCCAAGAAAACCCAGGGTATGTTTTCATTCCCACATTTCTCTTTATAGAGATGGGATGARGCAGTTTCTACTCTGTTAGCTGGACCAAAGCACTGGCAGGCTGGTGAAGGGGCTGGAAGTCCAGCTGTCTGGAAGTGGCTCATGTGACCATGTCACAGTGTCTGTGACACCAGTGGGTGTGCCCTCAAGCTCTACTGGTACCCACAAAGGTAATTCCATCCCCAGCTTCCATTTAGAAGTTTAGAAAGGATAGAAGTCACCTCTMCTATAGCCCCCACTTCCTGAAGTTATCTAACAATGGTTATTGTTTCCAGGGAAACTGATATTTGATTTCTACATCATGACCCAGTACCATAGAAAACGGGGAACTGAGAAACAGAAAGAAACTCATAAATATTAGACRTAAACGTGAGAAAAAATCCACAGCAAATTCACTTGCAACTGTGCTTTTTTTTTTTTTTTTTTCCCACAGAAACGGCGTGCAGCATAAAAAATGAAGTCAGAAGAACATCCCTTCATCACAGGGATAAAGAAACTGATTCTTAAGCACCCTAAACATCCGTAATTCTCATCAATGTTAGTGTAAATAAAATGACACAAATCAAGTATGATTTGAAGGTAGTTCGGTCCTTCTCAGGATTACGCAGGTTTAATGAAAAAGGTAATTCTTGAATAAAAATTCAAGGYCTGTTAAAGAATAAGGGGTGAACATTCTTGCAAAGACATCGAGAAACCCTAATTATTGCAGTTCATGCCTCCCTGTTTTTGTCTTTCCATCTTTAACCAGGTTTGAGCAGCTTTTTTCAGAGAGAAGACTATTTCAAAAGAGCACTGGAGGTAACACGGTGTCCCATAAAGTAATATAATTGGAAGAAAAGGATAACTAGTCTTCATACATTCAGATTTTCTTCTCCACTCTATAAGACATGACACAAAGACAATTCTCAGTAACCACTTAATTTCTCACTAGCCAAGCAACAGCCCTATTAAGCTTTCCAGTGAATGAAGTCCTGTCAATCAGAAATGCGCTTTTCTGCTAAAATCRGAGATCACTGTAAAAAAATCTTCTATCTTGGTCAGAGGGAGCTGAAATTCTATTTATAAAGGTGGTATTTGACTTCAGCATTGATCATGTTTTCTCTTGGTGCCAAGAGAGCCTTCAAACATCTGTGTGCCATGATGACTCCTTGTCTGAGCTTGTTAGTTTTGCCTAAGTGTTTTGTCCTCTCCACACTAMGCACAAGAGTCTGATAAATCCCAAGTTGTTGTTTGTAGACAAATAACAAACACTACGTGACAACAATTTCTTTTCCCCCCTAATCATTATAAATTTGAAAGCAGAAGATTTCAGGTACTGAGGATATTTACAGAAAATCAAGCAATACARCATGCAGTTTTTCATACTTTCTTGGAACCTGGATAACACACACTCTAATCTCATTTAAATCTGTCCAATCAGCTTAAAAATATTTATGACTGAAAACTTCAATGCCACTGTCTGCCTCCTGAAATTTAGCTAAATTTGGAATGGCTGCAAATGTCCTTGGACTTTTCTCTCAGACAGTGGTATTGTAGCKGCTGAGCCATTTTTATTAGGAGGGAATAGCAAAGGAAAGTAAAGCGTCAGTTGTCAGGGGGCCTTCAAATCCATGGACACTTCTTTCCTTCTGAAAAGTTCCACAGAAAATAAGAGGTGTGAAACTTTTGGTCCTTGACAAGTGACTCTCAAATGTRGAATCACAAGTTTTGATTGCCTTTAAAATGTACTAAAGTGATATTGAGTACACAGCAATGATAACATGGCTGAGTAGTAAACTAGAGTAGTCAAAGTACATAGACTGAGGAGGAGCTATTAACAAAATGACTATAATTAAGTATAATTATAATTGCATAATATAAATTATATATTGTAGATAGCTACAATACAGAATTGTATTATGTATTATACAGTACACAATCAATTATGCATCACATAATTCATTATAGCTATAAATATTTATTACTTATTAATTATTTTAGCCACATCCATCCTCATTGACTAGTAGAAATAATTTTTGGTCTGCAAGAAATCAGAGAAGTAGTCAGTTTCTACTCAAAAGAGTAAACAACCACCTTATCCCTCATGGCATTCATCMTCCAATGCACAGGTAGAAGGAATGCTGCCCAAATGGGAAATAAATGCACACTTAGGATGCTAAATGTTATTTGAGASGTTTAGCCAATGTGCTGAAAGGTGGTGTGATGGTGTCTGCAGATCATGCATAATGCCTTTCATTATCAGCTCTACTGATTAATTATGTCCCAGTGTTTTYTTACTACTCTGAGCCTCTGTTTCCAATCTGGATGCCAAAAATAATGACTCTGATCACTCTTACAAGGTAATTTTATGTGTGTGATAAAAGAAATCCAAGGTGACACTGATATTGTTGTTTTCCTTTTGAATAGGTTTTAAAGGACAAGCCCCCACACAAATCAAATGAGCCCATCCGTTGAGACAAGGGTGTCTCAGCTAAAGCAGAAGCCACATGGATATTTCTGGAATTTTCTCTTCTTCTGTATTCTAGATACTAAGTATTAATGGTTCCAAGGTTTCATTGGTTAAACAAAATCGTTCAGCACTACTTAAAGAAACCATACCTCCATTTTGTATCGGTATGGTATATTTTCACATGCAGAAAGTGTTAATTATAGCTGAAATAATTATAAATCACTTAAGAGACATGTGTTAGAAGAAAAATAAATTCACATTCATGTGTTAGAAGAAAAATAAATTACTTTGGAGGGATTTGGCCCACACTCTATTTTATAAAATACCTAACGTGGCCAGTTCTCAAAATTGATGGTAGAAAAGAGACCCATGTCTAATATGACACATTCCAGTGTCATACTATTCCAGTTTGCAAAAATGGTGATTTCGACAAGGCTTGATGACAAGTATCCRCCGAAGCCACTCTATCACTCCTCTCCACAGGTGGATAGGAGTTAGCAAATATAGCAAAATGCTCATGGGTTTAGATGAGGACCAGGAGAGATGTCTTACGGATTACCATCATGGGCAGCACGGACTCAGCTTGGGAGTATTGGCTGAATTTATTGCCAACCAAATCAGACCAGGGCAATGAGAAGTAAAATAAATCTTAAAGCCACTTTCCCCCACCCCTCATTCCTGCTGCCTCCTCCACCAGCAATGCAGAGAAACAGGGATTATGGTCAGTTCATCACWCAAAAGTTTCTGCTGCTGCTCTGGGAGAGAACGACTTCCCCTGTGCAGTGTGAAGGGGTCTCTTCCACAGGACAGTTCTCCATGAGCTGCTCCAACAKGGGTCACTGTTCGATAGGGTGCAGTCCTTCAAGGACAAACTGCTCCAGAGTGGGTCCCACACGGAGTCACAAATCCTGCCAGGGAACCTGCTCCATTGTGGGCTGCTGTCTCCATGGGCCCGCAGGTCCCTGCCAGGACTCTGCTCCAGCACAGGCCYCCTGTGGGGTCACAGCCCCCTCTCAGGCATCCACCTGCTCTGGTGTGGGGCTCCTCCATGGGATGCAGATGGGTCTCTGTTCCACCATGGACCTCCAGGGGCTGCAGAGCCACATTCTGCCTCACCATGATCTGCACTAAGGGCTGCAGGGGAATTTTAGCTCTGGTGCATGGACCACATCCTCCCATTCCTTGTCAACTGACCCTGGTGTCCACAGAGCTGCTCCTCTCACATGTTCTCATCCTGCTCTTCTAGTTGCAATTACATCCTCACAGTAACCTTTTCTCCCCCTCTCAAATATTCTATCACTGAGGCATYATTGCCATCTCTGACTGGCTTGGCCTTGGAGCCGCCAGGGATTGGCTCTGCTGGACATGGACAAAGTTTCTGGCAGCTTCTCATCCCTGTAACCCGTCACTACCAAAATCTGGGCATGCAACCCCAATATGATGCTCTGAAACATTTGACAAAAAAAGAATTATTCATACTTAAGTAGCTCTTCTTGTATATTTATTACTCAAGTGAAGCATTCTGCGATACTTTAGTTATGAATTAAATTTGGAGGAATGACGTTTGAAATGAATGTGWAGTCAGCCACCTGAGGCAGAAGTAAAAACAAAAACAATCATCTCCTTCTACCTGCAGGTGACTTCAAGACAGGGTTTTTATATAAAACCTTGCAAAAAGGTGGTAACAGAATGGCTATGGTGGTTAAAATATTTATAGCCATGTATATAAATACTTGTAACTTAAATATACCCTAAATATATTTTAATACATATACACATACTAATTTCTGACAAGTAGYTGGATTTGATCTTAGAAATCTTTTATAACCTTATTAATTTTATGATTCTATACTAATAAATATATTTTTTTTTAAATGTGAGAAAGTGACACAGGCAGAATAACCATATACCAGTGTTAGTCTTATCTATGGCTTTTCATTCACACATTCYCACAGTGTATTCCATGGAATCATAAAATCGTAGAATATCCTAAGTTAGGGAGGGAGGGACCCATCAAGATCATCAAAGTCCAACAGCCTGAATAATCAGAYCATGTGCCTGAGAATACCATCCAAACGCTTCCTTCCAACTCTGTCAAACTTGGTGCTGTGACCCCTGTCCTRGGGAGCCTGTTCCAGTGCCCAACCACCCTCTGGATGAAGAACCTTTTCCTGATGTCCAATCTAAATCTCCTCTGACACAATTTCAGGCCATTTTCTTGAGCCCTGTCACTGTCACCAGAGTGAAGAGATCAGTGCCTGCCACGTCTCTTCCCCTCATAAGGAAGTTTTAGCTGCACTGAGGTCTCCCCTCAGTCTCCTCYAGGCTGAACAGACCAAGTGCCCTCAGCCCCTCCTCACACGGCTTCCACTCAAGGCCCTTCAGCATCCTGGTTTCTCTCCTTTGGACACTAATGGAATAATATCCTTCATATAGTGTGGCACCCAAACCTCCTCCCAGCACTGGAGCTGAGGCCTCCCCAGGTCAGAGCAGAGTGGGACAATCCCCTCCCTCACCCAGCTTTGATGCACCCCAGGACTCAGATGGAGTTCCTGGCAGCCAGGTCATACTTCTCACTCAGTGTGACAGCTCCTGCACACGGTTAAAGGCCAGAGAGATTCTAATTTTAAGATATACAGCTACCTTTCCTGTGTTGTACAGAGCTATCTAACATAACAAAAATACCTTCTGTACTGGAAGTAGTGTTGCATTGCAGAGCATGGTTGTGYACTGGACATGAAATTGAATGGGAATGAGTGGATGTGTGTTGAGGATCATTCCTGTACTGCTAGACTGAATCTTGCATCTGATCAACAGAGCTTTTAGCCAGCTCAGTAGTCTGACATTCTTAAGGGGATTTATAACTTCACTAATACTGCATTTCTTGGCAATGGTTATACATCGCCCTACAGAGAATACATTTCTCTTTTTCTTCACAAAAAAATCCCCAAAAAACAAAATCAAAAACTATCCCTGCACAAAAGCCAAACAAAAAAAAAMCCCAAAAAATAAATTACCACAGTGGAACTAATGCAGGTTATGATAATGATACTGTCTGTCATCTGGGAAATCCAATTTCCAATTTATTTTTTTTTTCTGAGACAAATTTCATATGACTAAATAAATAATGCAAGTCCTGACTGGAGAGTGATATAAAAGTTCCACTCTGCAAAATACATTCTTTCCCTGAACATTGCTGGTTTTGGTCTTAACCTGTTCTCTATTCATTCTTACAAGAAAAATAAACTACTTTATTCCTGCATTTTTCCCAACAAATTGATGAAGACATTGCTTTGTTTCAGTATTTTTGCCTTCACCCTCTCTAGAGAGATGGGAAATTATGCTATATTCAAACTGAGATATTAAGTAATTTTCAACRCAGGAAAAAAGACACAAGCCCTGTAGTCCAGAAAAACGTAAAAATAAAAAGCATTAGAAACAGCTGCAGCAGTAATGTATGTGAGGTTTTCTATTAATCAGCAAAAGGTGAGAATAGGTAAAATTCCTTTGGGATTTAAAACACTAACAAACTGGGTTAATGGTAGGAACACAGGCTAATAATATTTCCTCTTTTTTGCAATTTTTTTTACATGGCATGCACAAAAAAAAAAAAAAAAAAAAAAAAAAAAAAAAAAAAAAAAAAAAAAAAAAAAAAAGGGGGAACTAAGGAACTCTTTGTTGCCTTGTTGCTGAAAACAGTTAATTTCTGCTTTTGGGCCGTGTAGCATCCATGCTGTATTTGTCAGCACTGACACTTGTGAGTGCGCTGTGTGTCCATAATGACCCAAGCAGTGCTTTTGCCTGCACTGCTCCACCTCTGCCRGCTGCCTGATGGACTCCTGCTGGCAGGAGTTCCTTTCCGACTGCTTGGCACTGACCCTCACGGTTCAGTGGAAATCAAGCCTTGGATGGTATATCCCTTAAATTCGCGCTGGCTGGTAGATACCTTCAGGGAGAGCACTCAGCTTTCAAAGGCTATTTCTGCCTTTGGTCCTTGAAGGTGAATCATCCAAGCTACTGTCCTTCAGTGCTGAACTCGGAATAGCCAATTTATTCTCCATTTCTCATGTTCTGTCATATTTAATTTATCAGTCAGAAAGCAGATATTGTGAGTGCTCAAGTGAAAGTTTGGGAGTTAAGCCTGAGGATTTCCAAGGCCAGGAGAAAACATAATGCTGTTCTGCTAAATCACCCAGGGAAGCCAACTGAAACTGCAGAACTCATTACCTGACCCAACTCAAATTTTTGTGTTGCTTCCTTSAGCTAATTAACTAAGTGTCTTTAGAGATCAGCTGAATAAAACATCAACCACAGCAGTGAGAGCAAAAAGAAACTACTCCATGCATGTACAGTTTGCAGGTGTTCTCCAGTTTAATACATCTTTAGTCCAACCTTCTAAAAATTACAACTTTATACAAGTGCATACTGAATCATCTACTATTTTTTTTTTGTTCAGTAAAAAAAGAAAAAGATCTGTCAAGCTTAGGCATCTGTGTGAGTACATCTATAAAKGAAATAAAGCACTCAGCTGATAATTTGGGTTGGGGATTGTTTCATAAAGATTATTGGCAGGCAGAGCCCAAGCACACCATGAAGGTGAAAATGTATGCCTCTGTGTTTATAGTGGCTGCTTTCATCAGCAGTGTCCATCTGCTAAACCAAAGAGTCAGGTAGCTAGCAGGACAGCTGCCAGCTTTCATTAGTGGCTTGAGAAACCACACAGAGCAAGAAGCAGTTGCTGGAGACAGGTGGTCTAGAGGAAAACAGGCGAAAGAATAAGTGGATGTATCACTTCTTWATGTGCCCTTTCCAGTGCTCATATATGATTTCCCATTGACCAGCTTCACTCAACCAAATATACCACGGTGCCTAAATAAATTGTTCTCTTCTTAACAGTGATATTGTAGGAAAGATTTCCTTAGACTTTCCATGTTTTGTCAGAAAAAGYCAAATCATAGAATGGTTTGAGTTGGTTGGGACATTAAAGAGAGTTGTATTTACATTTCAAGTCCCTTATATGAGAAAAAGAATTGCCTATACATATCTGTACTAGGAGTGAGTAAAAAAGCATGGGGCACACTGCATAAAAAAAACTGAGTTCCATTTTCATCAGGATTTAGCCAACTGATTTCCATAAACTTCAAGCAGGTTATTTGCTGACTTATTTATCAAATCCTACATTTTTGTTGTTTTTGTAACTGTTAATTTTTTCATTGTGTGTGATTTTTTTTTTGTTTTGTTTTATTTTTAAAATGTTGTCATGATCAAAGTTTCCATAAAACCAAGAAAGGTTCCAGCAGTAAATTCAGAGAGGTCTTCAATGGTCCAGTAAGCATGATAATCCTTTTGCTTATGGGGAAACAAMTGACTCACAGTCTGTTCCATAAATGAAGACAACTCTTGACCTAAGCTAGCTCTTTCACTCTATCTAAAGAGTATTTATGTGTGTTTGAATGACACATGCAAGATGGAAATCATAACTTGTTATAGGATAAACATAAAAAAATACTTCTCTGCACAGACATGAGAAATGATTTTGTACAGAATGCCAGGACTAATGCAGTGATGGATTTTTCTTCTATTTGTAAGATAAATAACAACACAAATGATCTGTACAACCAGGGCCTTTCCAGAGTTTGTTTGGTGAGGCAGAAAAAGTTTCCGTTTCAGATGGTTGCTGTGCACTTTGATTGCTGACCCTTGAACTCCAGGGAAATAAGAAAAAGAGAATGAAAGCAGAATTCAAGTGGTTTTCCTTCTGCTGAAGTGGCAGAGCCCATGAATCTAGCCCTTGACATCAATGAAAAGCTGAGGCATTACACAAGCCTGATCAATCACAGAAAACAGAACAGTCACATCTAAATTCAATTTYGGGGGCTGATCTTTTATATTTCCCCAAAGCCTCTAATTGCCAACACACTTATTCCTTCATTTGCAGTAAATGTTCTCTTGTGAAAATCCTTGTACTCATCAGCTGGGCCCTAGATGTGATCTCAGTCTAGCAAAATGGTGCTGAATTGAGCTTTTCATAAATCTTAGCCACCCAGGCTAATTCAGAGCTCTTGTTTAGTACCTTTTGCTCATCCCAGTTTTACAAATGTTTTTAACTTTGTTTACAAATGCTACTTAAGTTTTGAACACGACAGTGAGCAGAAGGAATTTCTGCCTAATGTCCTGTGACTGATGGAGGTGGCTGGAGACAGCCCAAACTGAGACRTGGGAAAAGGTAGAGCCTTGTTTCTTAAGAGTAACTATCCTGGAGATCAACAAGGAAATAAACTGTGCCATGCTAAGTTAAAGGAGGACAAGGGAGATAATTTACTCCATTCCCTTGCTCACCAGACTGAACTGGAGGTGAAGGGAAGGAAAAAAAACATTGTCACTGATTCACACAATGCTTTTATCTGATCCTTTCATCTGAGCCCGAACAGCCATCTGCTGTTGAAGAAGTTATTGTGTGTGTATCAATACAAAAGTGATTTTTAAGACACCTTGACACTATCAGGACTTAGGAGAGAGTTTTGAGGCTGGAGGCAATTAAACTAAACTGAACAGAGGCAAACTAAAAGTGAAATGACATCAGGAAAGCTGGGTTGGCTCTACTGGAATGTAAAATCCATATTTGTCATTGTAGAGGAAAGTGGTGAAACTGCCCCAGGATGCAGAGAAAAGTGAGCAGTATTGGAACATTTTTCATTAATGTCTGTTCAAATGCAAACTAATTTTCATTTTGCCCTGCCTTTTGATTGCTTTTTGCTGAGTTCTTAGCTCTCAAAACGTTTTTAGCATTAAAAAACATAAGTGAACTGTAAGCTTCTTACCTCATATATTTGAAATAACTATTTTTTTTAAGAGTTACTGTTCATCCTGTGTTGGACATTGCCAGAACAAGCTAATAGTTCTGGGGGGAATGGGGGTGGGGGGAAATCAATGCCTTGTGACTTTGATAGCTAAAAACATTAAAACTATAAAAACATTATATTGATATAAAATGATAACTAAAACTGTTTCAAAATGACATTAAAGATCTCTGTACATAAAATGCAAACATGCATGAGAAAAAGRTGGATTTGAGGAGTAGAGATGAGACTGTATAACTGATTCGTGAGCAACTAAGAAGTTAATTGAAAAGCAAAACTGTTAAATAAATAGTTAATTTAAATGTTTTCAAATGATTATAGGACGGAACAAATCTGACACACCACTTTCTGGTCTCTTTTTTGACTTATGGCAAGCAGCATCAAATAAATTTTAAAGACATACATGGTCAAAATATCAAATACAGGCATTTCAGCTGTTGTAGCATTATTTTTCCTTATTGACTTGGCATGCCTGTCTTCAAAGATACTTTTCTCTGTGAGAAAAATGGCCGATCCCAAGTGACCGGAATCAAAAATAATAATAAACTACTTGTAATTCCTATAAATCATTACAAATCCTGAACCTCATTTGACAAACTTGTTTATTCATGCAAATCCAGAAGCAATGCTGCTCTGGAGGTTGTAACACTGTCAGAAATCAGGATGTAAAATAACAGAGCTTGCAGTAAAGCAGTTCATCGTCAATGTTTAGAAGCAAGGGAAAAATAAGAAATAAGGTACTGATGTAAGTGGTGTGATCTGAATATTAGTTTTGCCTTTCTGAGCTATGCATTCTGCATTCATCTGCAGTTTCACAAAGCACAACTGTTAGCTCAGCTCAAGCCTTTAGATAAATGCTAGTGGAACAGTCTAAACCTGATGAACTTTATTATCAGGAGCATAAAGGAGCTCAGAACAAGATTAGCTACTGCTATGACTAAGTGAAAAAAAACCCAACAGCCCTATCCCTTCYGCAAACCCAAAGCCCAAAACACATGCACACACACAGAGAAGCATATCAGTCTGTGAGAAGAATATATTCTGAGAAGAAGGAGGATATATTACCTGAAAGCTGAAAGAACCATTAAAAACTGGTATTTCTGGAATCAGAAGGCACTACCAGGGGAAATGTTAGAAAGAAATGGCTAGAGAAAGGATCATTTAAAGCTGTTCCAGGCTAACCAGTCCCAGGGCTCTATACCATGTTATCATTATTGTATAAAGTGTACTGTGAAACTTTCATMTTTATTATAACTTTGATCTTTATTATAATCATAAAGCAATTGTTCTTAGCTTTCAACTCTGTCATGCCACATCATGATGAATGTGTAACTAGAAAATGTTGTGTGAGGAAATCTGATCACAAAGTCCCCTTTTTAACAATGTCAAATGAAAGATGGAAGGCATAAAGTAGCCTACACCTCTCCTTTGCTGTGGCTTTGAGGAAAACCAGAATCAGAAATCTTTCCTGCCCTTCCTGGTCTTTGTCAAAGAGTCAAGCCAAATGACAACTCCAGAAAGTCAATCTAATTCAAAACGGCTAGACTCTGACATTCAKGATTAACAAAGCATCCATTTGGAGGAGACTTGACAGTTAGATGACTGGAGTGATCCTTCCAGAGAAACAAACAGTTCATTCACAAATTACACTTCATTAGTTTGGAGAAGATTAATCTAATTGCAGATGGCAAATTGCAACTAAAGCTGCGTAATTTTAGTGGAAGTACCAGTAACACTTAATTTYCACGAAAACTACAAATTTAGAGATGAGTGGCTCCCTCCATGCTTCAAACTGCAAGAAGGTAACAAATTATTATAGCCTAGAGTCTTAAGGGTAGTTTAATGGGACTGGGGGCAGAACAAAGTTGTTTCAGGAACAAATATATTTAGCTGTATTGTTTATATTTTTAAATATRTCCATCATGTTTCTAGGCCTATTAGGCATGCAGAGATGCTTCTGCATAGGAGTGGTAGGGCATTTTTATAGTCAAAACCAAACGCTCAAGATAGAAGATATTGACGGGAACATGGAATTTCAAATACAAGTTTTAAGGAACGATTGTTCAAGTACAGGAATCACTTAATAGGTAAGAAGTCCAGTAGCTATCAGAAAGTTATTAATAGCATTCAAAACCCTTGGCTCATAAATTCCCTTCTAGCAGTTGCTTAATTATTAATAGAGAAATTGACAACTTCAATAACAGACAAAATACTTTCTTGCAAAATAGTGATATTTAGCTAGTTGGTGAAAGTATCATAAGGAGGGATTTTAAATTCTGTCAAAGAATAAAAGGAACAATAAAGAGGGGTTATCCTAGACTAGTGCTTTTACTTTTTTTTAATAAGAAACTTGGAAAACTGTTTTCACCCCACTTTCAAGAAGGAAATTCCTCCTGCTCTTGCTGTGGTATTCTTCTAAATGAAGACACAAATCAAAAACTTTTTTGCATACCTGTGTAACTGTCCCTTAGCCTCAGAATTACARTGGTTTAATCTTCTCTTACAGATTTCTATAGCCAATGATCCCATCTATATTTCCTGCAAGAGACTAACGGCATCTAAGTCATCATATTGACGCTGCTGAGTSAATTCACTTTAGGAAAAGAATAAGCATACATAAACTGGAGTCTGAGAATTCTGATGACTGATGACACCCTAATAAATGATGACATGATAAATTATTAATAATTCATCTGCATATATGAAGACATAATAATATAAAAAAGTGATATATCAAAATGACAAAAATATTTTTTTTATTTTCTGCAGGTATTTTGTCTTTTTTAATAGATTTTTTTGAAATCCAATTATCTAAAACTTCCTGCTGATGAGTTAAAAAAATCTCGCATGTCAAGCAGGCAGAAAACCAACAGAACAGGCAARGGACAGTGAGTGCAGATCTGTACAGATAACTGTAATCGCTGCATGACGTTGTGTTCATCCATGCTGACATTTCTGTTGGTCAAGTGGCAACTTCRGAGCTCCTGAAGTGAACTAACAGTGCTGTGCATGCTTTATGCACACATCCTATTTGTTTTTAACAACATTGACACAAAAAAAAAAACCAAAAAAAAGAGGAAAGTGAAAACCAGACAGATTCTTAGCATTTGGGCAAAACCAAATAAAACCCCTAAACAAACACAATGTCCATCCCAACAAATCAATCAACCAAACAAAAAACCCAAACCTACCCAAAACAAAAAAAWRCMAAAMCCCMAAMCMAWWAAAAAAACAAATCAAAAAACCCAAAACATAAAAAATCCCTCAGCAAGGCTCACCAGGGAGAACTGATTCATTATGTCAGCTCCTCAGGGGTTTCTAAAACAGATTTGGCAGGGCAGTGACTTGCTGACATGACTCAGGTTGTCGAGCCAGTGATCAACTGATTTGTGTTGTGACAGTTTTCTACAGGTCAGTTCTAGGAAATGAGATTATTCCTGTTCAGCAGTGAAAAAAAAGACAGTGGCAGGGTCAGAGAATGGAGCAGTCATGAAGACATAAGGAAAACTAGTGATCAAGTGATGGCTTTTGTAGCAATGTTTCTGAGCAAAGAGTTCTAATTTATGGTCCAAATACACTTCCCTTACATAGGATCCACAATGCCTGGATTCATTAATTCAAGAATGAAAGGAATTTATCTCCATATTTTAAGGAGATAAATTTTAACAACGACCTTATACATCTTTAGTGTGTGCTAATGAAATTAAAAAAGACACAGTAAAAATTTAAACYTAAACTAAATTTTAAAAAGGGAAAATTAAGCAAAATTATGTCAACAGGTAAAGAAGACATCAGTGTGATGTGGTAAAATCTACAATAGTGGTAGCACACAGAAAATTTAGTTTGAAGAACCCAGTATTTTTCAATTAAGAGCTTTGAATACAAGTCACCCTAGATGCACAACATAGCCCCAAACCAGTAGAACTTTGCCAATTCCATGTCAGCTAGAAGGCTTGTCTAAAACTTCATGAGGCAGCTGAAGAGGAACCTCTGCTTGAAATTCTGGAAGCACTGAAATAAACCAAATTCAAAGAGGGCTGAATTCAATCTACTTGTTAAGTCATGTCAGGATCTTAAATACAACATCTATGATACTATTCAGCTGCTTAAAAGGCTATTGAATATTACAAATAATATATAGAATTCCATATTCTTTCTTACTCCTTCTCACACTATTCATCTTGTGTTCAGCTCTATGTTGAGCATGTGGGCTTGGCTGGGAATGGCATATATGCAATACAGTATCATTCTGCCCTATAGATTGCRCCACATTTGATTTACTTATTCAAGCAATATTTCTAATCTTTTCAAATCCCCAAGAATAGATGGTGCAAATCTCAAAAATAGAGTCAGTTCTATGATTATTGCACTTGGAAATTTCTGATTAACCATGAAAAACTATATCCATGTAGAGCCCTTGAAAGTGTCAATATTTCAAATGTAAAAGTGAGGACACACTTACTCTGGTGCACCCACTTCATCTCCTGTTGCAAAAGATTATATGTCAGCAGCTGAAGTGGACACACTCCTTCACTAAGAAATGTTTTTCTGCTTCACATGAGAGGGAATGTTCATTTCTTAATAGTAAAGTGATCACAGTCATTTTACTCCCAGAACTATTGCCATGCCCATGGTGATGTATCACTCAGTTTTCATATTACAATAGATTCAAGGATTGCATTTGCTTGCCAGTGTCATATTTCATAGTTGAAATACAGTAGAATTGATGTTTTCCCTGCAGAGCAGTTCTTAATACTTTGTAGAGGCTTGACTTGCAGAGTTTTTGTSGATGTTACTGAAAACATGATGATGAAAGAGGTATCCCATGATACAGGAAGACTCATTCACAAGAGACAAAAATTGAATCAAAATGGAGGGTAAAGAATTTTAAGCACAAAGCTTGAAACCCCTTTACTTAGAAAGGCTTTTCCACAGTACAATAAAAACAAAAGTTGTTTGCATTTGCATAGGACTATTCTATCTAAGACATTTAGATTGTAACTAAGACAAAAGTCCATGGAAAGCAGGGGGAAATCCATTGCTAGGATTAATATCTTAGCATTTTTTTTTATTAGYAATCTTTCTATTGCTTCATTTTGCTGAAGGTGGGCTTTCAAATTGTATGTGATTTACAGTGGCTGATCTTTGGGTAATGAAGAATAAGCCAGATGAAAATAGTGATGAATACCATGGAGAGGATCAAAGTGCTTGCACAGTACATCAAGGCACAATATATCAAATCAGGAGGTTCTAGTCCCAACCCCTCTTCAGAACAGGCTCAGCCATAGGCTCTGACTTGGCTTTCAGGGCTTTATTGCAAGGAGGTTGGAAACCCTCCAAGGAGAAAAGCAGCACCACCTCCCCATCCCCTGGCCCTGATGCCTGGTTGTCCTTGTGGGGAAAAAACATGTCTTAAACCTTAAAACTTCTGTTTTGGCCAGTGTCCCTCATTCTCCCACCAGAAATCACTGTGAGGAGCCCATCCCCATCCCTGTGATCCACTTCACTATGTACTGGTGCAGTCAGGTGCTGAGAAGCCATATCTGCTCCCAGTGAGCCGGTCCCACGGCCTCTCTGCAGAGGGTGAGTGCTCCAACACTGCTGTCTCAGAACCTCCACTGTGTTGATATTTCTGCTGCTCTCTGGCCCAAGCTGGATGATGTTTCACCCTTAGCCAAATCATGTGGAAAGATCCCCATCACATCCTTCTGTCCCACAGGCCTACAGACATGCACCGAGAGGGATGTTGGATATTCCATGGATATTCTTGTAGCTGCAGTGAGGCTGTGCTGTCCACTTCATCTGTGGCACCCCTACAAGCTCTCAGAGGGCAAACGTGCTTAAATGACAAAATTAATATGTTTGGAAAAAATAGGTGAGTTTCKTCATTAGAACTGACAAAGAGACAGCAAGTTTCAGGCTAAGAACAGGTGAAAAGCAATGGGCCTAAGTTGAACCTAATTAAGTCCATTAGTTGAACAAATAGAGGAAAAGGAGGTAATTAGCACCACTCCACTAGCAGCGGGCTTGACACCGGATAATTAGCCCTTTGGAAAAGTACCACAGAGCACTGCAGTGCTACAACTATGCAGGTTTTCAGACTAACTTAGAAAGATCTGCATAATGGAGTCATCAGTGTAATGATTTCCCAGAAAGCATGAGAGGAATGTGGTAAGTGACTTTGTTGGCGGTGGAAAGATGTGTTTGTTCTTAAAAGATGCTTCTAAAACTGTACAATAGGGGAAAAAAAGCCCAAAATACTGTTTAATAAGTATTTGTAATCTAACTGTATAATCTCTTTTATAACAGTGGCATGAAGAACTTGCCCATTTTGGGTGGGAAGGTTGGAGCAGGACTGTGCTTTGGCCACATTTTAGAGTTTATGGGATTTCTATAAAATCAATATAAGCAGTAATATTGACAAATTCTTTTCAGATTAGCTTTCAATGGGAAAAGAACCTTAAATAAAATTGGAAGACAGTCCAGGAAACAAATAGGAGAAATGCCAGTCTGTAAATACTGTGTTTCTATTTCTCTGTTGTTTAGAGCATTGTCTAGCATTGAGGCCTATTTATTAGGGTAAGGCTGGAAGCAGAATATATATTAGTTTATGTTATGAAGAAATGTTACATTGTTTACGGTTTATTTCCCCCTTGAGTGTCATAATGACTTTTTACTTGTATTAAATCCTTGTGTTTTTGTAATGAAATGCATGCTCCTGTGCCTTAATGAGACCTCAAATGTGATTTGTAATCAAACATGAATCTGCAGTTGCTACATTCCCTATTCACACATACCAGCTTCCAATATACAAAACAGCTTTTGGTGGATCTGTCACTCTAGCTACTGGAGATTTCCTAGAGTTACTGTAGAGTTTCCTAGAGTACTTGYAATTGTCAGTCCTATCTTCCTTAGAACCTGATGGAAGTGTGGGTGTTTCTTATATTAAAACAAAAAGAGCCAAACCTCTAGCTAGGTAAGGTTGAATGTTGCTAGTAGATAAAGGAGAAAAGGAAAGAAAGAGTGATTACATGAGGATTCCAAATACCCTCTGCAATAATTGCTAGAACTACTATGGGGTTTTGTTTTAACCTATATAGGTTTCCACCCCTTGGCACTGACAAYGAGGGAGAGCTTCTCATTGATTTTGACACTATCATGGCTAATATCAGCTCTGAGGGATGAGTTTGTGAGTACAGCTTCCTAGTTTGTATACTGTAAAAAGCAGTGTAACAACTGGAACTCAGASTGGCACAGTTGATTAATTAGACATTGTCATGAAGTTTGAGCAGCTARGAATAACCTAGTATCTCTTCACTGTATCTAGTCATCCAATCACATACTACATATTTTGTCTATTTCAACAAAACTTAGTTTAAGATATTTTAATAAAAATGCTTCATGTCTTTAAAACTTTTCTGATGTTGATGGATTTCACTATAAGTTTTCTGCATAGCAGGCATTCCCTTGAATATGTTTTATCTCAGGCAATGCTACCATATTTTAGAAATATCATTCACCTACACAGATGAAAATCAAAATCTCCCATAACCTATGGTAGTTGCATTTGTGAATTACTGTAGAAATATTTTCTGTCACTTCATTATAAATAAGGAAAATCCAGTTAGCAAAGCAATATCACTGTGAATAAATTAGGAGTAGTAGAGATGATTGATCAGAGTCTCATCTTTTATCGATGTGAAAAGGATAAAGGACTGTGCAATAAGTCAACTTGTTTTRCACTTTAGAGAACAACAATATTTTTGTCTATTTTTCTTTATGYGTACTAAGCAATATATAGTTAATATACATCAAATCATTATTTTCAAATAGAATCTGTGAATCTAAATGCTACAAACAGCTACAGGGGCATATTTATTCCAAAGAGTGAATCCAAAATGACACAGTTAATGAGTATGTCCTTGAAGGACTCAGGCTGCATTTATGCATATATAATTTGGCTACAATGGATTCATTAAGGCAAGGCAACGATGTCCAGATTACCTGAAGCCTATTTGAAGTGAACATCTGTTTTGCTAAATGGAGAGCATTTTTGAAAGGAGAATGAGTAAGAGACCTCATATTTACAAGTGAAAAGGAAAGAAGGAAGAAGAACTTAAGAATGCTAAATACCAACTGCCTGCTGACATGATCTGGTGTAAGAAAATAAACATGCAGAAAACTCCAGGGCTGCCTGGACCAACCCAAATATTTTATAAGTATGAATATTCACTGTGCTGTTAGAATGTATCAAAATAGAAAGATTTTTCCCGTGTCATTCTAATATTTCTCAGGTGATCCATACCTGCTCATTTGTTCAATGGTGCAGTTATTCAGCATTCAGAGAGAGGCAAAGAAAGATTTCAGGCAGCTGTTCCCATAATCAAAAAAGCCCAAGCTGTGGAAGCTTTCCCTTGATTCAGCAGATAAAAGTTCAATACTCCTGTGTTATAGGCTTGGCTTTATTATATTTATCCTTCTAACAACAGAAATAACTTCTTATCCACTCTCCACCATTGAAACAAAAGTTTCCAGTATGAAGCTGTTTATGGAGAAATTGGTTCTACTTTTATATTGCATTTTGTGTTCTTTTACCACATTTTTAGCACATTTCTAAAAGTCAAAAATCTGTGGTTTTGTGTTCTGAACTGCCCTTAATGAAGTCCTGTGTCTGATTTATATCATCCACTGTAAAATGTCAACATTTTCCTATGGAAAAGTTCTGTTTCCCAGTTCTGCCTGTTTCCTTCACATTCAGACAGTAAATCACCAAGGGAGGGTTAAAACCTCATGTTATGTTGTGTCCATTATGATTCATTTTGTGAAGTTAGGGAAGGTGTAAGATATCCCACTGCTTTTTCTCTTTCCTCTGTTGGGACAGTGGATGAGTCTTTCATGCTTTCATGGCTATTATTGTTAACATAGTGATATTTGCATTTATACCAGAGCTCAGATTTTTAATTAAAAAAAGGTCCTGAGCAGCAGGACAAAAGCTTTATGAATATAAAAAATTATTTCTTGATTATAAGGTTTTAATCATGTGTCTACCTGAAACACGACAGGAAAGGCATAAATACTTGTTATCTCTTCCTCATTAAAATTAAAAAAACAAAACAAAACAAAACAAAACACTGCACAAAACAAGGATGATTCAATGTATAAGGGTGCAAGGGATGAAAATTTCAGAGGCTCTGCAGGTTGGTCATGAGCAGCTGAGTACCTGCTGTTATTGTTTCAAGCTTTCCCACAATACATCTCACATCCATTAGGCACTTAAATCAAGAGGTAAAAGCAGAATATAGGCACAGACCAAAGGCAGTGATGCTTGTTTTACAGGCAGAATAAAATAAATAAATGACCTGGCTTGATCAATATACTAGAAAAAAAAAAAAAAAAGATAAAAACCTCTAAACCTCCAAATTGAAGAACTTAAATGAATTCCACATAAAATAAAGACAAATCAATGTATTGCTTTTCCTGTTCTACTTAATGATTCATCACTCCCTTGCTATAAATATACTATCCTAAAAATAAATTATATGTTAGTAAGATGTAGTGGAAAGTGGAATTTGTATTTAATAGCTATGGACCATGGTAGTGTTTCTGGYTAATAAAAGGAAAGAGTAATTGGGGAACCCAAGTAAAGTGCACTTATTAGATTAACTTCTCATATCTTTCCAACATGAATGTAAATCATAAACATGCAACTGTATTTTGATGATGGCAAGTCCACTGTATTACTCAYTGCTAAATACAATTAGAGAAGGAAAACTGAAATAATTCATTACATTACCTAGTTGAATTTTAAAGAAAAAATATATTACATAAAGTAATAAAGAAAAATACATTACACAGAGAAATGGAGTGGTGCTGAATGGAGATAGACTGTGGCTGTGATTCACCCCAACTTCCTAGTAGTATGCTTCTCATTTTGTTTCAACGCTCATGTCTTTATTTCTTAAAATTCAGATATGGAAAGCAATAACATAAGATTTGTCTTTTTCTTAACTCCAGGTTGGCAACAAAATTGAGACTGTTAATTTCAACTTTTAGCCATCATACCATTTTTCTCTTTCTAGAGCATATTCTTCTACTTGAAAATATTTAATTATTTTTCTTTCCCTTGGAAGAAYTGAGAGACAGCTTCCCCATTTTTTAAGGCAGAGGGAAAGTTCCCTTCAACTAGCTGACTGGAGATTGAAATTGGTTTCCTCTTCTAACTTGCTACTTTTTTAACTGTGTATCTTTCTTTTATGCAATGAGAATATTGATCAGTGAATTGATCAATTATTGATTGAATAGTGAATTTCAAACCTACAGTACTTTTATTTCTTTCATCTTATAGTCAAGACATATACTTCCTCCTGTTAGATACACTACTGCAAGGATGGAAAGCCGAGGAAAATCATCAATAAACGAAAAACTTTTGTTTCATGGATTGAAAGTCAYGGTAGATTTCTGTTAAAAACACTGTGAAAGGCATAACTGAGCATAGAGAAAATGTTTCCATTAGGCACCTGGGGCTGGCTGCCTCAGGCCTTTGCTAAGCAGTCAAACATCATCCCTCATTGGGCAAGCTCTCCCTGTATCTTCAGCTGTGATTCTGATCACTGTGCAGTCACCCTCTTGAAAGGCTGCTTTTGCCTRTTCTCTTTTCTGTATTCTTCTGAAGTTCCCTCACTTTGTGATTGGCATCTCACACCTCTAACATCACTTCTACATCAATAAGCTCTTAGCACTAGACTAGCCAATRCCATGGTCTCACCCCTCTGCAAAAAGAAAAGTGTTCCCCTTCCACCCCTATTTTACATTCCTTTTCTCTCTTCAGACTGCACCACTGATTCTCAAAGGCATCTTAAATCTAATKACTTCAAAATGCTAAGAGAGTAAAAAGGAAAGACTCCATAAAGCAAAGTTCCTCTGAAGTACTGGTGGGTAAAGTACTTGATCTTTGTTTCAAACCTGGCACACACTAACCATACAGAAGTTGTTTTACTAAGACTTTATTAGCCAAAAAGAAAAAAAAAAAAGAAAAAGAAAAAATAAAATAAACCCCAGAGCTGGATAATCTTATGTTAGCAGCATTACTGAGAATGAGTGAACCCACAGGAAGACTGACAAACAAGATGAATTGCAAAAAGCAAGCAAGAAAGCTGAATTTTACTTAGAATTATAGGAAAATTAAAAAAGYTTTTTAGAAGCACTTTAATACAGCTTATATTACATCCATGACCAGACTTTTTTTCTGTTTGAATTCTAGATAATACATGAATCATTGGTTTACCAAACAGTTTTCGGYGAAGAAGCTCCAAAATGAACAATGGCAGATTAAGAACTAAGGTTAGAAGATACTCAGCCCAATAGCACTTCAGGGATGCAGATGACCGACAGGATTGATAGGGAAAAATGTAAGCTTCTGACAAGCTGGCAAACAATTTTATTTCAAAACAGTTATTTGAGTAAAAATGCTTGCTAAGTTGATTCAATTCTAAATGTCAGGAGTGGGAAAGTTTTCAGCTCYATCCCTTTCACATGCAGAAGATGACACAAGCTGTACAGGCTGTATGGTCAGGGGTTAAGTCTGCAATATTTGCCTTCTCATGCCTGCTCTGCCGGTGTGGTGGGCTCCTCAGCCACCAGAAACAAAAGCCCGGGTGACACACCGTGCATCACAGCTGGGCTCTTAAGCTTTGGAGTATTCAGCCTTACTCACCTCAGATTTTTAGTGTACTTAACCATGGTTTTTGGTTGGGTTTGTTTTTTTTTTTGGGGGGGGGGGGGTATTTTTTTTTCCTAAGGCAGAATGTAAGCCAGATGTAAATGGATCAAACCAGTAGCGCTTACACACCTAGTGAGGGAGAAAAAAAAATCTCAAATCCTTGTTTTCAATGAATATTAGGGCAAATATTCCAGTATTACTTTCTCCATTCTAAAGTGCTTTTCAGTTTCAGAAACAAGAGAGTAAACACCAATTWAATGGGATAAAGTTCTTTCTTCAGAGGTTTTACAACTTTATAAGACCAGTAGAAGAGAAATGTGATGGCAAGGAGTCATTTTGCTGTTTTGAAAAACTCCTGTAAAGAGTTTATTTCTGTCAGAAAATAAACTCTGAATCTGTAAAATAGAGCAGATGAAAGGAAGGTTTGTCCCCCATTCTTTTTCAAACAAGAGGTAGAATATATTTTTTCATTAAATCTTATTTAGTGATTGAGAAAGATGTAAGAACAATTTCTCTGCAAAATTTTATACAATATTTTTAAAACAGCAATATGTCTTCAAAAAGTGCTCCTGGTGTGGAAGACGTCTTCATGTATTGTGTGAACTAAAATTTACTTGCTTTGGAATTTGAGAAGGAGTTTGAGATATGTGTGCAATGTGTTTTACCTCATCTTTTCTTGCAGCTGAGCTATTTTTAGCACCATTTCTATTACACACGCTTCTCACAAACATTGTCAGCCCTGGTTAAGATTTTCATTGTAGACAAAGCTCAGCCGTGCTAACGAAATGAAGACTTTTCTTCTCTGATAACTGAGCTCACTGCTGGCTATCCTATATATATCCCATTATTCTCTATCAGGAAGCAATGGATCAGCAGAAGTAGTTATTTTCTACATGAGATTTCTTAAAGGAGTGAAAAAGAAATCTTCAGTATATCTGAATTGCTTTTGGATTTTTATTTCATCCACTGATAAGAGAAATTAATATYGACAGCTGGAGAACTTCACAGGAAGTTATCTTGATATAGCCATCATTAAAARCACAAACCTGAATAGTCCTTACTTAGCAGAAAATGATACAGATTTTTGCGACTGGAATTTTGGCAAACAAGCAAAACCAGTTCACTGACAAACAGTTTTAGACAATGAATTTAATGAGGAGTTTTAAATTAAATGCACTCTAAGTTTTATAGAACAAGGATGATATTGCTAAGGTTCATTTTATAATCAGTGGGCACTCAAACTAAAATATCTTAATGCTATATATATTTTCAAAGGAAGCTTATCATGACATTTCGTCAAAGCATGATTTCAACATATGTTAAATCTCCTTTTTTTCCCTCTTTGAGTGATCCCTCAAAGACTGGAGAAACCATCCAGTTCCTGGAATGAACTGGCATTTTGTTTGGGGCTCTTTTTACAGTGTACTGCGTGATAAGCTCTCTATTATAAAAAATAGTCAGAACTTAAGCTTTGACTTTAGCATATAAGTCTGGTTTATGTTCCAATAKATTAAAAGTATTTTATTATTTCATRATGTCCTTGTGCTAGAACTTGTAATTTGGTGTATTATTTATTACTGCATTTTATTAAAATACTAAATCTGCAAATAAATAGCATGATACACTATTATTTCATGTGAATTTGACACAGTGTGATTAAAAAAAAAAAAAAAAGCTATGTACTTCTACATATGCTTCTTTTTTTCCCCCACCATCTGAATAGCAGTGCTGTTAAAGCCAAAAAATAAGCAGTGAGCAGCTGGGTGTTCAATCTCAGACAAAGTCAGG
Source organism: Malurus melanocephalus (assembly GCF_030028575.1). Taxonomy (NCBI): domain Eukaryota; kingdom Metazoa; phylum Chordata; class Aves; order Passeriformes; family Maluridae; genus Malurus; species Malurus melanocephalus. The sequence continues at coordinate 1,907,862 of NW_026623277.1, forward strand.
AGCAGCTCTAAGGTGGTGTTTGGAAGTTTGCTGGCTTCAGTTAGTTATTACTTTAAGTTAGTAAATCGATGTGGATTGTGTGACTGGTGGGAGGTCATTCTTCTTGCAGCTTACACAGCTTGGGAAATGTTTTTAATCTTTCTAAATCACCAGTTAAGAAACAGCTTGGTCATGCCCCTTTTGCAGCTGGTGGTCACCCTCTGATGCAGGATTAAGAGAAAGCTGAAGCAAGTGAAGAAAGAGGATAAATCAACAAGAATCATCAGAAGTCTGGAAAACTGGATTTATCCAGAATGACTGAAAGAAAAATCAAAAGGAGAAAAGCAAATAAGGTTTCTTGCTGGAGAACAGCAACACCTTGCTTCTTACCCTAAGCTTTCGTTTATATGTACTTCATCTCTCTACATWGACTGTATATGGCTCTGCAGGATGGCAGCAAATCTGTCTCATTAATTTTGTCTCTCTACATATTCTGGAGCAATGCTATAGCATTTGAAGTATCTTATTTATTCTGCAGCAGTTAGCAAATGAAGTAATTAAACTTAAGTTATTTAGTATTGGAGATAACCATCAGAGTATGCAGCAGTTTTGGTTTGAATTATTGCGATCAGGTGGATTTTCCAACCTGTCTTTATGGTTTTTATAAGTATTTTGCAGAGAAAAAGATAATTATCTCTCTTACAAGTATTGAACAATGATTTTGTCTAGACCAGCATGTTACAAACAAAACATTTTGCTTTAAGGCTTTCATCTGACCCCTGAAAAAACAAAATCTGCAAGATATGAGATAGAGGGGATTTGGAAGATAGGATTGATAATGGCAAAAATTTCCACATACGTGATTTTTAGTGTCTGAGTTATTTTAATGCATATCATAATGTAACAATAAATACATCTAATTTTCTGAAAGCTCTGTATACAAATGTAGCAAAAATCTTGGTGTAGCTTCATAAAGCCTACCTGGGAGCCAACATGCACAATTTGTACTTAACATGTATAAAGAAAACAAAGGAAATGGTTGTTTCCAGAATAGGAAAACAACCTAAGCCATGAAAGCCTTCTCTCATAGCTGATCATAGGTTTACCGAGCAACAAAGCARGACTGAGAAAAGTACTGAAAAGAAATCCATGATGGGTTGCTAAAGAAATAAGGACTATCTCTAACTCAGCCTTCCTAAATCACAGCTTCTTGGAGGCTGGGCTAATAGGCAGGGAAACACTGTGTATAATTGCTTAGAGTCTATGTTATTGTTGAAAAATTATTTTTTTCCTTATCACTAGGAATGGAGTGCTGGTACAAGAGGATCTTCAATTTGACTTTGTGTTTCTATTCTTACTGTCTCACACTGGCTTCATTTTTTTCTGACTTTTTCTGCATTTAAATGCTATTCTTCCTCTATTAAATTCTTCACAAGATTAACTTCACAACAGGGTCTCATCATGTGTCACTGCCATTGCCCTTTCTTTGATATGCAAACTGCAGGGCTCATAGGAGTGTATTTGTGTGACACAGAGACATTCCCTGTTCTGGGTGATGTGTTGTGTGGAGGAATCTGACCCTACCCTATCCCTTGTGAGTRATCTCATTGTGGCCATGAAGGTGACAATTCATACCTTGTCACTGGAATGCAACAGTTGCTGCAACCCATGTGCTTCATTAGAAATTATGCCCATCTCAAGGAATTTGTTTTTTTTTTTTTTGGAAATGTGAAAATTGCACGTGCTGTTTTATTTCTCAAGGTAGTGAATCATGTGGAGTGAATTTCCTTTCCATCCAACAGCTCATTAGAAATCCTTAGACAACCGCAAAATAATGCRATCAATCTGCACGTGCAGGCCCACATGCAGAAATCTCAAAAAATCAGCAATTTTTTTTCTGCCAGTCCAAATAACTACACATACAGTTATCTGTAYGTTTTGATTTTTACTTCTTCAAATCTTTTCTATTGAATGATGGCTAATACTAATTTTACTTCATCTTACATCATGTGGTAAGCATAAAACCAGAAAATTACATGAAATTTTCTCATTACAATTGAGGCTATTATTCTACAGGAGAAAAAAGAGAAGTTYTCATTTGCTCCTCTAACACCATTTTCACAAAACACAGACACAGATACTAACAAAACATTTCATTTATGCATCATAGTTACATTTATAATTTTTAAATTTCTTTTTCCATCTCTGCTAAACAGATTCTAAATTTTGGGTCAAATCAGTGATTTTGGGTCAAATCAGTGATGATGTTTGATCATGTTTTGCTTTGGTTTTCCTACAAATGTAATAAAAAAAAAAAATCAAATTGATCTTGGCTTGATAGGAAAGTTGCCAAGCATGGAAGTTAGTCATAAGAGAGACAGTACAAAATACCTTGCCCCCTTCAAATTTTCAAGCAGTGAAACTCTACATGAATAGATAAAAGAAATAATTGCTTGAAGAACAGCTTCTCAGAAAGCATTTTTAAAAATGCATGGATGTGTCAATAATTCTCAACTGCTGTCAGAATAAATTTTCTTTTGAAAAATGGCTATATTTAAAGGGAATTCTTGTTTTTCAGTTTTTTTTATGCAGTAAGCATCAAATGAAAAGAAAATGAAGGGCAGGCATTCAAGACTGATGACCTTGAGAGGAGTGCAGAAATGATTTCAATATCTAAGTGGCTAAACTTAGTGTAGGTTCCAATAAGATAAATCCTTGTCTAATATTCTATTCCTTGAATATTGATTTTTTGACTACCATCCAAACAAGATCGACATTATTCTGCATTCACCTGGTTTATTGTACAGTGGAAAGAGGCACAAAATTTCCCCATCTCTAAACACGGAATTCTTTATATCTACATATGTCCAAATAGATAATTAGAGCAGGCTGAGTCTAATTGCTTTGGCTCTCTACATTTCTTCTTTATATGGAACACTTTATCTTCTCAGAAAGAGGCAATTCTGGTTTGATATTATTAAGTATGCAAATGAGGCACTGCTGCGAATAGCAGACCTGAAAGTGGACAGGTGAGCTGCAGAATTATTTTAACACTGAAGGTTCTGCTCAGGATCCTAGCTTAGTGGGTGCTTGTAAAGTCCATTGCCAGCACTGAGCTCACCACCATGGCATGGGAATGTTTTCAGGAGCTGGAAAGGTGTCCAGGTAGTCCAGAGATTTGTTGTATACCACAGGGGAACAAATGCCAAGAGTTACTTTACAGAGGAGGAGTCCTCACTCACTGATGTATAGAGAAACCTTGTAGCTCTCAATTTWTGTGACAAGAGGCACTAATCCTCCTCTCATTAGCCTACAGAACCATTCAGTAGCCAATTACCACARAAATATTTAAATACTCTGAGTTCCTATCTAAGAGAATATTAGGTGCACATTTGTGCAAAATGCACAACTTGACTCCATGGCTTCGGGATTTTGTGGAAGACAATTTTCACATGTGCAAGTCMAACCCAGACACTGAACAACTTCAGAAGAAAAGTTGCATGCAAATCTATCTCGTATTTCTAAGAAGGTCCAAAGGCACAGAAAAAGTATCTACACGAAAAAAAGATATTTTGTTCTTCTCCCCCAGTGTGCTCTGTTTAGGTCTGGAGATAAATCACAATCATATGGGTCATACCCATGAGACAGCTCATAAAACAGGTGGTGCTAGCTTGCCATTACTGAGGTCATAGGAAGGAAACAAAATGGTTTTCCCTTCCTATAAGAGCCAGACTTTCCCTTGTGCCACCAGCAATGTACTCAGTACGATACTGTGCCAACCCCAGAAGCGAATTATCTATTTGCTCTGATATATCTGTTTTCAGGTTTTCAGTACCTTTCAGCTAGTTCTCGCAAGACAGGGTACAAGTGAAGATGTAGGGCTAAAAACATCATAAAAACAAAGTGCCAAAAAACATTTCCTGTATTTTGGGTAACAGAAGGGAAGGGAAATGATGGGAATTTTGAATGCATACATATAAAACTAGACCATTATAAAAGCAGTTGAGCAATTCTTCTCTTCTTCTGTACAAATAACGGTTCCAAATCATTTAAAAAATCTTCAGACTCATAAATTTCTATTTTTATAACTTTCACACACTTAAAAATGTAAAGGACAAAGTAAAAGAGAAATTCAGTGGACAGAGATAAAACACAGCAAAAACTCTTTAGCCAGGTTTCCATTTGATGCCTTGCTCACTTCTCTTACTCTAGAAACTCTGTCACCTAAAAACTGCTTCCACTACAGGCTTTCCAGTGCTTGTCCTCTTTCCTCTTGCCTTCCTATGTGTCCAGTGCTTCCTATGTGTCCAGTGCTTTCTCCCACAGGTCTGTACAAGCTGTGTATCTGACCCTACCTCCACAGGTACCGTGACCAGTAAAGGCCGTGTCCATCAGCCTTTGCCTCATGGGACATCATTTCCCACTTCTRTGCTTTGTGGGGTCCATTAAGAATCTATTAAAGTTTGACTTTTTAATTACTCAGATTGAATGAGATTTATATCCATATTTGGTGATCTGAGTTTATGTGCTACCACAGGAAGGTCCCTAGTCCATAGATCCAATGTGGACCTGTTGTTCTCTTCTGGCAACAGCAGATTTTGCAATATCAGTTCATTCAAATAATCTTAGAATATATTCTAGAGATATAATTACTGCTGATGGACCAGCTATTTGGCAAGAAATTCTCTATGATGGGAGTAGATTGGTCTACTGCAATCAAACCTGATATCTCCTCTCTCTTGTAATCATAAAAGTAGAACAGTTATGACAAGATTTACCCTGTTTCTACAAAATTAAGCAGCAGAACATACTAAAATATTTAGCTRTTAATGCCACATTTTATACAATTTCGCTGTTGTGGAGTTTATGTACAGACTTTAGAACTTCTGAGAAGAATGAGTTTCCATTCTTACCTTGTAAAGTCAGTAAAGTATAGTAATTCAAAACTTCTGAAGACATCAGAAGGGAACAAAGAGTTTGAGCAGCTCAAGGAGGACAATAGCAGTCTTCCAAGAGCAGCTAAGCAAGTTTCRTTTGACTTCAAGAGGATGTTTTAACGAAGAGCAATAAACTTCATTTCTTCCCAAAATTAATCTGAAATGGTATGGGACTGACACAGAAAATTTCATCCCAACAGAATAAAATGCAAAACCTGGCCCAGTGTGCTCTCAGACTGCTCTACAGAGGCAACTGTGTAATAGCAAGGCAAGTTGAACTAAGCACTTTTTAAAGTACCKAGTTGTCCTACTTACACCATCAGCATGTTTTTTTTCATGCTCAGAGCTTATCCCAATCTAATCATACTCAGACAATCTGCTGTGTAATACTTTTGGGGCTACCTCTGTATMTTCCTCATTGTTTAAATGCCCTGTAGAGTGGATTTCTCTGGGGAAAGTATTTCGTGAGCAAGAGGAGAGAAAGTAATTTAGTAACTATACATAATGTTCTAGTTGAAATTAATAAGAGGTGAGAAGATTGAGCTTTGGATCCACAAGAGATGTTTTCACTGTGAAACAAAATTGAATCATTAAGCCATAACAGTTAAACAATTTATAGGAAATAAACATGATATGAAATGATATAGGAAATAGACATGATAMTGATACACCTAAACCTATTTCAGACTTCCTGATTTCTTGGTATACCTTAATATACCTAAAGACGCTACTAAACAGAATGGCTTCTTCAGTGGAGGGCTGAAAAAGCTTTTAAAAAGGAAAAATTTCATTCCTAGTTTTTCAAGTTGCATTTTGAAGGAATTGTTTTCTTTTTGTCTTCCAAAATTAAAARTTAGAACTCAATAAATGATTGTTTTTTTCAAATTATGTAGAAAAAGCCACTCAATATTATTTCATATGATCCTTGACAATAGTTACACAGTTTGTCAGACTTTCAGGAGAAATGGGACTTGTATTGACTTTTTTTAAAACAGTGATTTAATTGTCCATTTTAAGATTACAGATTACAGATTACAGATTACATAGGGTGTTATTTGTGTGGTCTCTGTTAGGTTTCTTTGGGAAGAGTAATCCAAAACAGACCTTTGGAAGGAGGAAAGGTTTGCTGAAACTGCTTCAGATAGCAGCAAACAGAAGAATCCCAACCAGGAAACTAACCCGTAGGTAAAATTGTTTAAATTGATGAGTTATTTTTGCACCATTATAAGACATTTCCTCACAATGTCTATGTTCAGAACAAGAAAACAAAAATGTGACTATCTTAGACTCCAATGATTAAACATTTGAATTTTGAGAGAGAGTGTTTTCTGTCTTGTCTAGACTAGACTATTTCATAGTATTTACAGAGAGAAAAAATACAAAATGTCCACAGCCCTGTAATAGGAATCACACGAAAAATAGTTTCAACTTATTTCCTACAACTGTGAAGCACCAAAAGACCTTGTCTTGTTTCAAAAAGAAGGAGTATTGTATTTCTCTCAGGGACCTGTCCTCCCTTATTTATAAGGGATATTATCTCCTCCCTAGTCCCTAACAAGCTAACTCCCTCACAATTTATATATATTCAGTACATGCATTCTATATATAATAAGAAAATTTATATTTGCTTAGTCTGCTGATGAAACTCTTCCTTTTTTTCATTCTTAGAAGATGAGAAATAAATATCACCTCACTGTCTCTAATAGACTGTCAGAAATTGGAATTGAAACAAATGGGCTCTCCAGGAGTCTAAAATGCTGAGCCAGGAGTTCAGACTCTGCTGGAATAGCAGTGGGAGACTGTCAGTACCTTCTGCAGAAGAGCTGAAATTCTCTTTTATTCCTTTAAATGGAAATAAACACTAAACATAAGCTAGAATTATGTTCCATCTCTTTATTGTCAGAAAACATAGGATTAACTCTTTTCTCTCTCCCAGTGCAGATCCTGAGGGAAAGGATCTGCTGTTGACTGTTTATTTGGAGACCAGAGTAAAACATATGATGAAACCAAATCAGAATGTTGTAGGAGAAGGCCAAGTACCCAAAAAAGAACTTTCTTGCTTTACTTATTGATTAGAATAATGCAGTTATATTTCTATTGCCTTATTTTTTTTTTTTAAGTGGAATTCTATTCTTGACAGATAATTTTGACTAAAGCCCCTCTAGCAATCTTCCTATGTTAAAATGCAATTCTGCAATTTTTGATGTTGTATGAAGCAAATTAATCCCTTGTCTGCATGAATCTAGAATGGGTATGCATGGCCTCTGTCTCTGGTGTGACTTATTTTGTGTTTTTTCTCAGATTTTTGAAATGCAAGTGTGTCTCTGATTTCGCTCTAGTGTTATGGTGTTAAACTGTCACTAAAAATCACATTTTACATTGATAAAATTGGTGGAGATGGGTAATCAAGCCCCTGGCATTACTCTCAGGTACCAAATTGAGTTTGCCTGCACAACAGCTAAAAAGCTTTTGGGTTTGGATGTGCAGTGAATGGTTTCACTGTAGGAATCACTGAAGGAGAATAAATCTGAAATACCAAGGCATCTTTTTTTTTTTTTTTTTTTTTTACCATAATCATATCTCAAGGACAGATTATTCTTAAGTTTTAAAATGAAAATCCAATTTGAATGCTAGGCGGAAGCTGTGCAGAAGGAAAGGTGCAAAGCAGATGTACCAACATTTTTCTCCAGCAGACAGGGTTTTATTATCTKCCTAGGTCACTAAGCAAAGGGAAGAGAATTGGAGGAGTAAGGAAAAGCTGATGGACTGTGACATTTCTTCTGTTTATGTGTCTACTTCACTGACACTTGACAGTTATTAAAGTTGTTCTCATGTTTGAGGGAGTCATTTCCAATTGCCTGTACATGTAAAAGCTTTCAAGAGAAATACAATGCATCACTTCAAGAGTTCCACAATTTAAAGTTTTTCCTATTTAAACCTCTACTTTATACATATTTGCCAGGCAGAGCAAGAGAATAAGGATTGAGTTGTTCTGACACATTGCAGCATCCTTCCTGACTTTCTCTTATGCCCCAGATGCCACATCTTTACATAATGACAGTGAAAACCCAGCATAACATGGCTTTCACATTTCAAATTAGGTAATGTTCTTAATTTCCCTTTGAAAGCACGTGCCTCATTTGAGGACTTTTTTTTTTTGTCAATGCAAAGACAAAGATGCTTGTTCCAAAGGAAGCTGGGAGACAACRCAGAAATAAAGGATAAGGGTTGAGCTAAATGAACAGATTATAGATATAATTTTGAAAAGTACAGAAAAACAAAACACTCAAAGCAAATGACWTTTCAGGAAATTGCTTCATATGGAAGAAAATTCATTCATGAAGATGCCTACCAACCCATCCYTTCACAAGGATGAAGGTGCTAAGGTTTGGCTCCAAGTGAAAGTTATAGCATTCAGATGTCATAATGTACTTCCCGTAAAAGGGAGAGAATWCAGCTGATGCTTCTCCCGGGCTGGATTTGTCCCACAGGCTAAAAAGACTTAATAAATGCAGCTGCAGTTTGCATAATTCTGAATTGCATAGGCTTAGCCTAAAAGCTAAAGAGTTTGTGAGTGCCTGTGCCTCATACTAGCCTGGAAAAGGAATGTTACACACTCTACAAACACTATTTTTTCCTATCAAATAAAAAACCCAAACCGCTGTGATTTTAACAACAAGAACAACAAACAAAAATTAAATTCCCTGTGAACCCAAACCGTCTAGCATCTCTTTTTTTCTAGCAGCAGTGACATGGCCTTGTCCACTTAGGGTACCATATTGTTCTTATCTATTTTGAAACAACTTTATATGAGAGTCAAAAATCAAGTAAATGTCTGGGATGTTAAAATCAGTTGCCTGGGCCTGACATTCCTGACAGTAAAATCAAGTGKTCCTGTGGGTCTGTTAATTTGCTGGAACCTTTAGCAAGCTTGCTRTGTAGGGAACAGAACGTAGAAATGTACTCTGAAATCCATATCGACAAATCTGTTAATTAAATGTCAATCATAAGGCCTGTTCTGCTAGGCTCTATTTCCAAGCCTATCAAAGCTTCTAGAGTTGGAATCTGAAATAAAAGCACATCAAGGAACAATAAAACCCACACAATATCACTTTCATTACATTTTTCGTGAAGAATCTAATTTTCATAAGGAATTTAACTTTCCATTTTCTAGCAACTGAAACCAGCGGGAGATTTTCTCGAACATGCCTAAGGAAGAAGAATGACACTATTCTTGCTGAACTCATTAATCTTTCCCTCTATCAGTATTTAGTTAAGCAGAATCTGGCAGCAAAAAGTCAAGGAGTCTATGTACAAGATATGGGGTTTCATACGAATCAAGGAGCTGTAGTTCAGGAATGAGTGACTGCAAAAAGTAGGGACATTAAGTGGCAGAGGTGGCTATGCTTGCATATCCATGGGAAAGATGCCTATCACAGTGCATTTCTAAAGGTTATCAAGAGCTGTAGGGCAACAAAATGATAATCTGGTGCTTCCTAATGCATTTGGACTGCTGAGGAGGTGTGATCGATTGGGAAATGTGTCAGAGTGATCATTTACTCTGCTGATGTCATCCTGGAAGATGAATTGGGAACTTGAAGAAAGCAAAAAGGTGAAATCTAAACCAAGTTTTCAGTCTATGGAATTGAAGTTCATGTAAGAAAGTGAGTGTGAATAACTTCAGCAGAAAGGAGAAAAAGTCAAAATTGGTGCCTGTCAGTAAAGGCAAACCCAAGACAAAAAAACCCACGTACCAGTGTGGGTTCGTAGTGTTCTGAAAATACTGTACATCTGTTGTCATGTATGACCTTCTTTCTTATTGCATTTATACTTTGATGTCCAACACTGTACTTACAGAGAGGCATTAGCAAAATGGGGAAATATAGCTAGAAGAACACAGAACAAATATAGACAAGGTATGTTGTTATCCAGGATTAACATCTAACAATAAATCAAAGGCACTAGGAGAGTTTTGAAATCAACACGTCAAAGGTAATTCTCAACAAATTACAAGATTTCAGTACAGCTATTGGTACCAGACACTGGAGCACAGTGTAGAGTACCAGTTAAAGGAMACTGTCCTTAAATCTAACAAATCCAAGTGAAAGAGTGAAAGAAAAAAGTTTTAAGTTGTTCATGCGTCTCCACTGCTATGTTCCATTTGTTTCCAGGAAAACATGACAAATGTGTTATATCACCTTAAAATTTTGGTTCTTTTAACAGGTACCATACTTGAAAACTGTGCTTAAAAATTTACAGCATAGACCCAAAAGGAGCTCAAACAAAGCTGGAGTCAGAGATGTATACACCAACACCTCTGCAAATTTAACAAAGAAACAAAATCTGGGTTTCATAGTGTGATCATCACCATGAGCTTTATACCTGACAGCAAGCAGCCAGATTTTCAGTTTGTGCTCAGAAAGTAGACATAGAGTTTGTTTTTGTTCAGTTCTCTACAGAATGGAGTGCTGAATTGCTTTTTAAATGACTAAAGCTTCCACACAACTTTCAATTTTTTCCATTACAAAAGTTCACTTTTCCAGGCTTTCACCCAAATTGTGACAAGAAGTACTTAGAAGAATAATGAGTATGGAGGGTGTGTGAGTGTATGTTTATCACCTTTGCTAGGTAATTAGGATTTCCCGGAACATTGAAAWCTAGGAACCCTTATGCTGACATGAGCCACACTTCTGAAAAAATCCTAAAGATACCATCCAGAATGTTCATCTTCATCTGAGAGAATCTGATTTATATTAGACTAATAAAAAAATACACCTGAATAACAATCATTATCTTGATGGATGATCCACCGATAAAGAGTATTAGTGGGGAAACTAATTGATTATGCTAAAGGTTAGCACCTCCTCTAGATTTTCTATGTAAGTCAGTAACAAACTGCTTTGTGGGTTTCCTTACTACTGCAAATGTTACTTTATTTCAAAGGGATTATTCTATTTGGTTTAATGTTTTGATTTTCTCTGTGTAAGTTTGGTCATGCTACCTGCTCCTCAGAAATCCTTGTAATGCCTGAGTACAAGAAAAAGGCAAAAATTACTGTTCTGCAAGGTTTCTGGTTTGCYCTCAGTACACAGTCCAGTGCTTAATGCCATAAGGATTTCTGTACATATTACAGCAAACATGCAGCTCAGAAAGCATCATATACAGCAGAAAGTGCAGGCTGAACACAGAATGACAACATTATTTCAGAATGATTTGTTATCTCCCTGGTAGTCAAAACAAAAATCTACATTTTGTGTCTGACAATTTATTAATTATATTTTAAACTCATAGACTGTGTTTGTGAACAGGCATTAATTCTGAATCCCACTATACACTTTTATGGCTTTTACTCAAGGTATTAAAAAGTGATTAAGGAGCTTAGAAATGAAGTCATTCTTCAATTTAGGTGAGACTGCACTTGAAAGGGAAAACCCACACTACACCTTGCTAAGTATCTTAGCCCAAATGCCTATAATTTACTGTTTCGCATGAGCATATCCCWGCACATTAAGTGATTTTTTTCCTCCATCTTATTTTCTACACTCCCCATCCTGCAGAGAAGAGGAGTGATGGAGTGGCTTGGTGGGCACCTGGCATCCAGCCACGGTGTTGTTTATATTTCCTTCTCAATGAATCTGCTTGGTACTGTTATTAATATCGTTATTATTTAAGCTTGTCTGCTCAAACCTTGGAATGGACAAAACAAAGGGGTAACCAGCAGAGCAAGTGGATTGCTGGCAGGATGGGGAGGTGTGTGCTCARTGATGTGCACACTTTACTATAGAGACTCATAGAAAAAATTACCAAGTTTGGTAGAGACCCTTAAGATCATCTAGTCCAACCATCCCCTGGCACTGCCACTGTAACTCCTAAACCACTCAACTCCTAGGGCCAGATACAGATGCTTCAAGAATCTCCAGGAATAGGGACTCCACCACTTCCCAGGGAAACCTGTTTCAATGCCTGACTACCCTGACAGTAGTAGACAAATACCTAATTTGAATCTCCCCTGTCATGGCTCATAGAATTTCAGCCATTTCCTGTTATCCTCTCACTGCAGGCACAGCAGCAGAGACTGATCCCCACCTCACYAYACCYTCCTTTCAGGAGTTGTAGAGAGCGATGGGGTCACCCTTGAGCCACCCCTTCTGGAGACTGAACAGCCCCAGCTCCCTCAGTTATTTCTCATAACACATCTTTTCTAGCCCTTTCCTGAGTCTTGTTGCCCTTCAGGGGTGTAGTGGGTTTTCATGACCTGGTTTTTGCTAGCGGGGAGGATGTAGAAGTGGCTTCTGTGAGAGGCTGCTAGAAGCTTCTACCGTGTCTGGCAGAGACAGTTCCTGGTGTCTCCAAAGATGGACATACCACTAGTCAAGGCTGGGCCCATCAGAAATGATGGTAATACCTCTGTGATAACACACTTAGGAAGAAATCAAAGGTGCACAGTTTTAATTTGGACCAGAGAAGAGTGGAGTGAGAACATGTGAGAGGAACAACTCTGCAGACACCAAGTCAGTGAAGAAGGAGCAGTAGGGGATGCTCCAGAAACTGGAACCACATTGGAGATGTTCATGGAGAACTGTCCCCCATGGGAGGGACTCCACATTGCAGCTGGGGAACAACTCCTCTCCCTGAGCAGAGGGAGAAGCCTCGGGTGATGAACTGACCATAACCCCCATTCCCTGTCTCCTTGCACTGCTGGGGTAGGTGGGAGGAGAAGGAGGGAGAGGTGGGGGGAAATTGTTTCCAAGGGCTTGCTTTACTTCTCATGATCCTGCTCTGATTTTACCAGTAAAAAATTCACTTTGTATCTCTAAATACAGTCTGTTTTGCCCAAGGTATTTGGCAAGTGATGTCTCTCCCAGTCCTTGATCTCAAATATGAACCCTTCATTAAATTTTCTCGCCTCTGTCCAGCAGCAGAGGTGGGTGGGTGAGTGTCTGTCATCTGGTCAGCATCCATGATGACAAGCTCAAGTACTTCAACGTCTTTTTTAAAACAAATTCAGGTTTTCTATAGTTGAAAAGTGGAAGCTGGAATAGACTGCTATCAACTGACAATTCAGTTACTAGGACAGATCCCTATTGCTCCGAAATAAGTGCAAACACAGAATGAACCTACACACTTCAATGAATGTCTTTTAAAAAATAKAAATCACTCTTGAAATAACTGGTGAATCATGTGAAAGAAATCTAAATCAAACTCAGGAATCCACCACAAATACGTTTTTTCTTCACTTGTACAGAAAACTTTACAAAATTTTAATGTAAAAGATGTATTTGAGTTTTGCTGAGAGCACTTCCAAGATCTCTGTTTAGCTTAATAATTATATAGCAGGTCACATATAACATTTACACAGGTTCAGAACTAGTYCTATAAATTGTTCCTATAGCTTGAAAAATTAATTTTAAATAATAAATGCAGTCTTAAGCAAATGAAACATGAACAGTTGTTAACTTTAAGGCCTAAACAGTCAGCTCCTATCAACTGTTATCTTATTTGAAAATAATTGACTAAGCTTTTTAAAAGATTTTTTTTCCCATGAGTTTAAAATATGCTAATTTACAAGTAGAAACTCTTAAATTTTTCATTCCCATTTTTCAAATTACCTATTGCACTCAAAATACTTTTGCATTTTTACTCTTTTTCAGACTTCATAGCTTGTGAAAAAGTGATGGTTCAGTCACCCTGGTGACTAAACCCTGCTAATCCCTTTTTTTTTTTTTTTTGAGACATAAACTGAGGGAAGGTTCAATATGCCTCAGCTTTGATTAGAATTTAAAAGAATTCTTATTTTGATGGAGACTGTCACAAGGTCTCTGATCCTTTGATGAGTCTTGAGTTGAGTATCAAGTGAGGTGGATCAAATGATTATAAAACGAGATCAGTAGAAGAGCTTTAGAAACCAAGAGAGCTTTTGTGGAAGATGCTAGGYTGAGGGGAGATTGAAAGGCAAAGGTTTGTGGACTCTCAAGTCTTCTGTCTGTCAGCTGTTCATTATCTGGGCAAATCAGAGAAGAAAAGTGGGTATTCCACACACTCTTAGACGACCTGAGAAAGTCAAGATTTCTTCATCCCTATTCAAGCTGACGACCTGTAGGACTTCCCACTGTGTAAAGTCCAGACATCCAGAAAGGCCTCATGCAGGAACACCGAGGCATTCACAGATTGCGGTGCTTTGACATGCATTGTTCATCTCAGGCTCATCCTTCCAACTCAACAAAGTTGGGCCATGTTGCAGAGATCTTTCCCCAACCCCATGGTGGAAGAAATGCTATCAGCAGCTCTGCACATATCCTGTGCCTGGTACAAGGCCATCTTCTTGTACCAGTCTCAACACTTTGTGCAACAAGTTCAGCTTTCTATTAACAATAATCACAAAATCCCTGGCCAYACTTAAATTTACAGACTAAATTAATACTTGAGTATAAAACTCAGCTGATGTGAGGGGTTTGAGCATCAGTCAAGCAAAATACCTGCMGGCATCTATTGGAATTTTGAATTCCAAATATTTTTCATTAGTTTGAGCCCAGTAAGAGCCACATTAATAGAGGTATTCTGTCTGAAAAAAAACCCTTGCTTCTGAACTGAGACAGAATTCTGCTAGTAGAGTACACAGGCAGGACACAATTACGCTTCAGGGAGAAATCTGCAAAATCAATTCTTCTTTCAATGTTAGTTAAATTGAAAGGATTGATTTCAGATACAAAGCTCGGTAAGAGTTCATTTGTTTATTTTTCTTTCATAAAACATGCTAAATATGGCTGCCTAATTTAAATTGCACTCATTTGAATTGCAGCATGGAGACAGAAAAGTCTTGTTACCCAGCACAAAAAATCAAGCTAATTTGAAGAAATATCCTTGAGCAGGAAGGTTAGATTCTGCAGCAACTTTTCTATTTCGGTTTGCCTTTTATTAACATTAATGTGTAGAACTCTTAGAAATGCTTTCCCATGACCTTTACTTACTGAAGACTTCTAATTTTTTTTTATCTCTTATTTACAGAAGTTATTTATTTTCCATAATTATGAAGTGTTCTGATATTTTTATTTATAAATAGATTCTAGCTAGACATTTTTCCTAGAAAGGATTTTTCCTTTCCRTTTTAAATTGTTTGGCTTTCAGTTTTAAATTATTCTTTACATTCAATACAGTAATAATGAAAAAACAGTTGGTTTACTTTCAAAAAGATAAATATGTCCTGTTGGTTAAATGGGCAGACTAAGACATAAGGACTGCAGGTATCTTRTTTTTCCTGATAAATCACATATACTTGATGATCAAAGACTAAGTTTTTTTTTAAATTTTAAATTAAATCAGGGTTGGTCATAATACTGTGATTAACATTGTGGATTTGGTCTTCTGTTGAAAACTTCTTTTGGTTTTTAGCTTCATCTGTATCAAATGAGAACAATAGCATTTCTCAGCCTTCTAAAAGTATTGTGAACGTATTGRAAAAGTGAAGCACCCAGGTATAGATGGCATTTCAATACCATAATTTTCTTKTTCCTTCATTTTGTCGTATCACCATTAAAATTCTTTAAATTCAGGCCCCATAGAACATAAGTAAAGCCAGAAAAGAAAACTAAGAAGCATAGCAAAGATCATTCTTCCCAATCTTGAGACATTCCTTTGGTCATGAAGAATGGAGACAAATTATAAGCAAGGACCAGTCAGATCTAGATGTAATAAGCACAAAAAAAGATTTTATAAGCAGCTGCAGAAAAAAATATATGTGGAGCACAATGAGAACAGCTATTCTTCCATCTAAAAAGTCATACAACAAAAAAAAAGAATTTAAGTTGTTAAAATTTAAACACTTRAAGCCATAAATACTCTGAGACCGAATCTGTGACGTTTGCCTTAATGGTTTTTATTACATATCAGCTGAATGCAGTGCATCAGAAGCCCAGAGGTTCAGTGAAAYAGATATAAATAAACTTAGAGGCTATTTAAAAATATTTTTTTCCTCTTTCTTATTTCAGTTGTGTGACAGAGCACTAAATGACACCGAACTCTTTTCAAGCATGTGGCATTCAATGCTTCACTGAGYTTTACAGCAGTTATTTCTTTAACTCCTTTAAAGCACCATTCATGTCTCATGTGTTGCTGAATAAAAAGCACTCTATGGGGTCAAAATATAATCTTTTAGTCTTATTTTACCCTATATAGATGTGATTCTRCATGACAGAAGAAATGCTCAGTGAACATCTCACAGCAAAAGGATGGCTCATTTTGAAAATTCAGTTGCCTAATGGAACAATCTCTGAAAATGGGGACTRTGGTAAGAGGAAAATTTCTTTTTCACTTTCCAGTGATACATATGTAAGGAATTTCAAAATACAGGCATAGCTTAACTTGTCTGGTTTATAAGAAAGAACTGACTGTGACCACCTTATAGAAAACATTATACAATCTAAAGATTTTTGGAAGTCTGAGCAYTCTGTCTGCTTCTATACAGAGATGCATATACACTCACACACATATGCACATATGACAATATGTGTAACTTTTGCTACAGTTCTCTGGTAGTCCATTTGAGTTAGGATTGCATGTACTGAGACATTTACGATGCTTTTCCTGTACTACAATCAGTCCTAATCTGAACCTTGGCATCTCAGTATTTTCTTAGAAGACAACTCTTCAAAATGAGAGGAAGGACAGGCCAGCCACCTCCTTTTCCTTAAGCTCATTACTGGATGCACAACTATAGAGAATTGCCATCAAATTGTGCAAATGAGTATGGTTCCAATTTACTGGAGCTGTAAAGATCAAAGGAGGTCAGGCTAAGCAAGCTATAGTCATTCATGCAAATAAATGACATTACTACGTTACAGGAATATACAAACAACCTTTTGTTACAGCTTTAGTATGAGGGATGCCAAGTTTTGGAGTCTAGAAAGTTCAATGGGCTTTTAATTATGTCCCCTGAGAAGAAATCCTTTTGCTAATTATTATTATTATGTCTCTTGTCCCTTGAGTTTCCCTAAACAACTTCACTTTTTGTATGATGCTGCAGCACACAGCTTACAAGCATAAAAGTAAAAATGTATTTCAATGACAAAACCACAATGTTGTTTTGGATTCTTCTTGAATTCTCAGTTACCACTCCGCAATAGTTATATTGAGATGCATTTAAAATATGGTATCCAATTATACATCATTATGTAACCTAGTAAAAAAAAATCACGGTACACTAACAGCAATACCGAAACCAGAAATCATTACTGTTCATTATATTAAATAAATACTAGTCAAGAAAAAATAATCCAGAAAAGGCCATAGTCTTTTGCAATGCAGAGGACCCTGCTTGTGCCCAGGCAATATAGTGACTCACAGCCAAGCTGGCTGAAGTACATCAGAAGATAAAAGGACTAAACAGGAAGGCTTACCCAACCATGCCCAAGGGTTACTTAGGCAGGAGCTAAAGAAATCTAGAAAAAAAGAAATCTAGAAAAAAAGAAATCTAGAAAAAAAGATTGTTAACGCTAAAGGGTCACAGCCAGCTTGATTTCATGGGGGGAAAGTGCTGCTTGTGAAACTCAATATTCTTTTATGATGAGGGAGCCCACCTAGGTGATCAAGGGAATTCAGCTGGTGTAAACCTTTTGGATTTCAATTAAGCTTTTGATGCCATCTCTTACAGTAGCCTTCTGAAAAGATTAGAGGGTTGGGCAATCACCAGCATATGATGTTAATGAAGACAAGTGCTGGATGCTGCATTTGTGATGGGCMGCCCTGGTTGTATGTTCAGGCAGTGGACCAAGACTGGAGAGCAGAGCTGAAGAAATGAACCTGGGGGTCCTGGACTGTGGCAAGCTGCACATGAGCCAGCAGTGCCCTGGCAGCCAGGAAAGCCACCTGTGTCCTGGGGACCACCAGGGAAAACATCTCCAGCTGGGCAAGAGATGGGATTGTCCTGCTCTGCTCTGCACAGTGGGGTTCCCACCTCTCAAGCTTTTGAGATTTGGGGTTGGTGTGTTTGTGCACTTTGTCAGATTAATTCCTGCTTGTAAGRCCCCATTTGATGAAAAGAGGAGTTKCTGAGTTAGCAAATGACTGACCAAAGATAAAACTCTTCATTTATAATAGAAATCCTGTTTTACTTACAACTGGATTTAAACAATCCTGTAATATTTTTTTAATGCTTGTACACTCATGTTCCCATGTTTTATTTTCTGTCAAATTAGACTCTGAATTTATGAATATTATGATCCCTSTGTGTGACTCATTGTGAATTTGAGCTTTAGCCTATGTGCTTGCTACTTCCAGTCCTAGGGATCAATGCCTAGATGCCCAATGTATAGGTACCTTTTGATCTAATTTCCCCAAATCAGTTACAGTTTTTCACTTTTTCTGAGCGTACATGTGGCTTTTAGTCACATGACAAAGTCTTATATGCAACCCTTCAAATCCCTCAGATGGACAGCAACATTACAAAATCCAGAAAGACTGAATTTAAAATGAGATGCCAAGCCTAACCCTCTTATTTTAGAGCGTTTGAAGTTAATGGTGCAGTTTATGTCTGAGGTACTGCATCATTACCCTGTGTCAGTGATAATATTACAGGACTTTCAACAGCTAAAGTAAACTACCTTGTAAGTGGCAACAGACAACTTCATTTCCTTCTGGTGGATATGTAAAAACTATTACTTGGATAAGATTTGAAACCTTATCAGACAGCAGGAAGAAAAGTTTTTAGGAGAGTAGAAAGCAGATGGAGCTGACACAGAACTTCTAAACTATGATATTTATGCMGACTGTCTTACACGATACCCTTTAGTTCAGAATTTTACAGGAACATTCTATATAACATTTTCTGCTTTAGCCATTTATGTAAGTATGATATTTGAGTGGCTGATCTTATTGACAATATCTCTCCTTAAAMATACATCTTCAATATAAGCGATTTTGAGTTTGATTTGCAGAAGGGGAGCATAGTACATGATTTGTTTCAGGTAAGGAATCTGCAGTATTTGAATATCAGAAGTTCTTATACAATCACTGTGAAGCCATTTCCTACTTACATAAATGTGAGGGTTTTGTTGTTTGTTTTTAAAATGCTGGTATGTCATGATATCTTTTAGTCTTTTAGGCCAGATAACCCATATCCATTATATCTACATCTTTTCACATAATCAGCATGTTTATTTAGAGGAATTTACACTGCAAGAATTCTAATCTGTAAATATTCGATTTTTTTTTTTTTTTTTTTTTTGATCTATTTTTTTTTTTTTTGGCATGATGTTTTAATAATAAGTCAAAACAAAATATGAGCTCCGATTTCAAAGATATTGGATTCACATTTTCATGGCTTTTAAGGTGCATCCACTGTGTCATATTTTCTTCTTAGGGTGCACTGATGCAAATGAAAAAAGATGCAGATCAATAAGAATGATCACATTAATAAGAAAGTAAATTTTGTTTGAACTGTGAATTACATGGCAGTAGGCTGAGAGGAACAGGAAAATGTTGAAAAACTTCATAAAGTTATTGTGAAGTATTTTTGTTTATTAATACCCATGCATCTCTTTGAAACCCCAAGTARAAAAATTTTATATTAACTTATAATTGCCTTGTAAGGTCTCTTCAGTGATCTCACTGCATGAAAATATCTGCCATACTGAAACAAAAAACTCAAGGCACATTCAAAACAATCACCACATGGCTGTGATGCAAATGGAAGACTGAAGGTCTATGTCACATCTCAAAAATACATCAAATCAAACATCTCTGTCAACTGATGAATTTTTAATGCATGTTAGCTTTTTATGCAATAAATAGTGTTGGATGCATTTATCCATGGTCTTTTTTTTTTTCCTTTTAGCCTATTGCTAATTCAAATGTGAAGGATAGAAACAGCCTTTGTTTTTCTTTTGAGTCATGACTTCATTTCTTCAGGCCTCAGCCTGCCATGTCTACCTATCAAAACACATTTGTTCAATCTATTCAGAAACAAAAA
>NW_026623277.1:1928051-1929332 GCF_030028575.1 Malurus melanocephalus
GAATGATCAGAGCTCAGTGAAACCTGAAAAACAACTGTGGTAGTGACAGAACAAGTATTTTCAATCTAAGAGGGAGGCAATGTCCATACTCAATGTAATTGTCATATAATACATTTTGCAAAGTGGTCTCTCCAAAGCAGATTGAAAAGCTTTTAGTCTGGAGGAAGGAGACAGGCAGCTTTCACCAGAGAATAAATTGGGAAAATTAACTTTTCAGGAAGAGAAACAAAAAGCCACTTGGGTGGAAGAGAAGACATACAAAATAAATTAATACATTATAAACAACAACAACAACAAAAAAAAAAAGCCACTGTTGGAAACAGCAGAGCTGAATAAAACTGTAGCTATTTTCTGAAATTCTTCATGAGATCAGCATGGCTTTGGACTTCTCATTTTGCTTTAAAGTAGACCACACAAAAAATGCACACCAGATGCTCAGTCAGAATCAGAAGGAATTAGGTGTGGGGTATTCCTCTGTGGATAGAGCTATGCCAAGACATGGTGTGGTCCCATACAGGAGGAATATTTTTTTTACCTCTGTACACAAGGATTTCACTCTGTAAAGTATTCATATGTAGCAAAGAAAAATACGTTTTTTTTTTTAATTTTAGTACTGCCTACACTAGGCTTCATGTAAAACTTCATGTAAAAGGAAAAAAAAAAAGAACAAATAAATGAGATACCATCAATTTTACGTAGAGTGCATTGTTTGAATATGATTTCAACAAATAACATTTCACATTTACTATGAATAGGCTAATTCAAGGACTTCATGATTCTGCTGAGTTGTGTAGACTACTTGGAACCAAGTTTTGGTGGGCATTAAATTTATCTAGTTCATCCAACCTTTATTGATTACTTTTTCTTTTTCCATACAATCAGATGTTCTGGTGTTCTTTCTGCTACTACTGTAAGTTGCCTTGTGAATTTAAATGCATGAAAAAATATCTTTCACCTAGGAAAAAAACTCAAAAGGATTTGGCTTCCCCTGGTCACTTATATGTGTTTCTTTCAAGGTGCAAACTTTTCAGGAATCATAAAGGCAGTTTTCTCAGTCCCGTGACAGCACACTGGATATTAGTGCATTRTCTAATAACAAGTGATAGGCTTATTAGAAAGTCAGGGGGCTTCACAAAATTCATCCGGGAAAGTTGTATGAGACAGGAGATAGATTTAAGAGGAAATCACATACTCTCCTTAGAAAAGCAGACATTACTATTTTTTTTTGTGATTTCCTAGATGGGTACCATGTAGTCCCAACAATTTACTGGTCTTATCTTT
>NW_026623277.1:1929467-1948604 GCF_030028575.1 Malurus melanocephalus
CCTCTTCCAATTCTCAGTGATAAAGAGTAACTATAGCTCAATCTAAATGTAGCAAAAGTGGGAATCTTTAATATTTTTATTTTTCTTTACTTTTCCCTGTATTTCAATGTGTTCACACGTAGAAATAAATATGTAATACTACTTTATTTTATTATAGRTAGCTTTGAGAGCAATTCTCCCAAAGGACTACTATATTTTAATAACCTTAGCTATAATAATAATAACACTAAAGAAATATAATTTTAGAATATACAAAATATGAAAATTATAAAATAGCAAACACCCTCCACACTTTTATGGACTGTTCATTTCTTAGGCTTTAGACTGGCATTTTATTATTTTTYTAGAAGCCTAGGTGCCATAACTATTTGTAACAGATTTATAAAAAAAATAAAATCTATGCTGACATGACATTTAGATAGACTCTGTACTACCTGAAGGGATAACTTGATAATTATATTTATTTTTTCTGATATACAGAGTTCCAGAAAAAATGTATAGATCTACTTCAACAACAGCTGATAAACAATARAACCCATTCTAATATGAAGTCAGAATTATTTGACACTATCAGTATTTCTGAATTATGGTGTTTGCATTTTTCTTTCTCTCTGTCTAATGAAATCCCACATATCTTTAAGTTGACATAACTCCTCCTTTTCACCCAAATGCAACCAAAACCAAACAAATCTTACCAAGCAATCTACTGGTGTCTACTTTTATTTTCAAAAACTAGCTTGATGGGCCAAAGATGTAGTTCTTCATATTTTCTATGAAGATTTTGTGGATTGTTTTACACCATTTTAAAATTGAAGCTGTTCTTCTCAACATAAGATAATATTAAAATAATTTTGAACTATCAATGGGAGACTCAAATGTATTATTTGATCCCATTATTAGTTATGACCCCACATGCAACTGGTATATGTTTGGAAGACAGAAGAACTAACTCAAATAGTGCAGAGTGTAATTTATTTGTTAAGAAATCATTTGCAAAATTCTGTATTTTCAAAGTAGGAAGTGTTACCAAACAAAAAAACTTAAAGAAGTAATTTAGTAGCCAGTTTAGAGACGGCATGTRTTATTTTCTCACAGCACACCCAGAAAATTTTTAACAATTCACATACTAGACTCATTACTTGTTTTAACTACAGCTTACTTTTTATATAAACACAGTCTTCCAAAACAAAATTTCCTGTAAACAAGTGCTGCATCATTCCTTATTAAGTAATTATGTTGTCACTGATATTAATTAWCATTAACTATCACTATCATTAAAACTGATTTATATTCTAAATGTGCTGGATGCTGTTTCCTACAATTTTATCTGGTCGGGGGTATCTATTACAAATAATTTTATTATTCATGCAGGCATATGCAATTTTATTCTAATGTTACATCTTGAAGGAGAAATAAAATAAGCTCTTAATTCTGTCACTCATGCAACCTTTTTCTGGATCTTTTCTATTGTTTCTTGCAACTTTCTTAAACTATGGATTTCAATAATGACCTCATTTGCATGATATTTAGAGAGAATAATACTTTCTGCCTGTACTTCATAATTTTCAGATTATACATTTGACTTATCAACATCACACTTKAATTTCATCAGTATAATCACTTTGATAATCATACAATTCTGTTGGGCAGATTACAGCTATTACTATATTTAAGGTGAAAATCCAGGCCCAGTTTTCACAATTTTTATACACATTGGGATATGTGCATCCTAGCAAAAATCAAAGTAAAACCTCACTAATCAGATTTGACAGTTGTGCTTTTCTGGGAAAACCAGTGACACAGTTCCTCAGAGTAGCCAGGGSCAAAATCACTGTGGAATTTGGTGAAGTAAAGATTCCTTGTTCACTTCCAAACTGCACCTGTGGGAGTACACTGAGGAAATATGCAACAAAGAAATAAATGCTCACATAATCATAAATACTGTCTTTTCTCTTCCAAGGCTTGTAATTGAGCAAGCAGACTTAGTCTCTTCTTAGGAGCCTAGCTGAGTTAGGAAACTTGCCAGTGAGGCTGAAATAAAATTGATATCCATATTTTTTTTTTAGTTTTCATTTAAGCTTTGTTTAGAACAACAGTTACTTTGTTGTTTCCCCCAGTGTGTCCCTTATTTAAATTAAGAATCAGTGGTTCAATACATGTTAAAAAAAAAAAAAAAAATACAACACTGTATAGTATCCCAAATGTTCCCCCAAAAGGTGAGAATGAGTTTTGTCATAATATCTTGTATTAATTGTCTGCTTTTTACATGAATCAATCACTATCATACCATGATAAGGTGTATTATAATAGRATAGAGAATATATATACTAAGAAAATGGACATTTTAAAAATTAGTTTTCTATGATTATGTTGCTCACGCTCTCACAAAGGTAAGACTATCAGCATAACTCCAGTAAAACACTGAATTATTGCCTTTGCAGATCAAAATTTTCAAAACTGTTAACCATAACATTTAGCAGATCCCAATGAGAACAGAATCAGTAATCCCAAATAATACTTTTTAAAGCATAGTCCCTCATAAAGAAACAAATATGCGTGGGGCWGATCAATTTGTGGCACCATGACTTAAATAGATGCTTCCCTGGAATGATGTGCTATTAGAAAGGTCAGCCTTACAAGTATAGAGATGTGCTACCRATTTATTTTCATGCATCCTTAATAGGTTCTATTCTGTCTCTCATCTGGTGCTGAGGAAAGGTATTGATTGCCAAAAGGCATTCTAGTTGTTTACTTATATCAGAGAAGTAGTTTGGGACAGCTCACCTAGCTCATTGTACAGAAAAGAGCTACATGAAGTCTGGGGACACTGAAKGTGGGAATGGTTATATAAAAAGCGCCATTATTTCCCAAGTATGTCTGCCCCAGTTGCTGCCCACTGACACCAGTAATGAATGAAGGCAGCCACCAACTTCTGCTGTGATTCTCTCAATGCAAAGTCAATTCTCTGACTCTCTTCAACAGCACACATCAAAAGGTTGTTAGTTTTTCAAGTTACTCATATTTATTGATCTTCTGTCTAAAAAGCAGCAGTGGGTAAAACATTGGTGGTCTGTAGATGAATTGCTGATGCTGTTCTGGGGAGTGAATGTTTTTTAAATAAGCACTGTTTCCATGAAGCTTTCATTACACATGGTTTAATTTAAAACCTTCAGGAAATGYACACAGTTCTTGTGCGCTGCTTCCCGGACAGATCTGTCTCTGATAATTTCTGTTACAACAATATGTCATCAGTCATTCTCCTCAGCAGTTGCTATGTGCTCACAGGTCGTGTAAAAGCAAGAAAAACCTTGCTGTCCTGCAGTTTAAGACAACCAACAAACCGCTTCATGCAAGAGAAATACAATTACTGCACAGCAGACAAGCTGTTGGCCTGAATTGAAATTCCTCAGAGCATTGGCTAAATAGGACATCTAAGCAGAAAGTGAGAATAAAATCACTTCTTGTCCACCTCACAGAGATGATTACAGCAGGAATGGCCACTTGCAGTCCCATCACTTTGATTTGTGTATTGGATTTGCATGACAAGGTTTCAGTTGCAGAAGGGCTACAAAGGAAAAAGCAGCAGTGACATGTGACGAACTGATCACAGYCCCTATTCCTTATACACTTGTGCTGCTGTGGAGGGAGAAGGTCGAGAATCCAGGAAAAAAGCTGTGCCCAGGAAAATAAGGAAAGAGGGGGGAAAGGGTTTTTAAGATTTTTTTTTTTGTTTGTTATTACCCTACTTTAATTTGATTAGCAATAATTWAACTAACTTCAAGTCAAGTCTGTTTTGCCCCTGGCAGTAACTGGTGAATGATTGCTCCCTGTTCTTGTCTCTGTCCAGAGATTTTTGCCATAATTTCTCTCCCCTGYCCGGCTGAAAAGGGCAGTGACAGAGTGGCTTTGGTAGCTACCTGGCATCATGGCAGGGTCAACCCACCACAGATTGTTAAACTCCCACTTTTGAGCAGTACAATCATGTTTCCCATGGTGCTTTTGAAATGATGTCTGCAGTCACTCGCCTCTATGGTTTCAAAAATTCTACTCTGTTTTTTGGATAGTTTTTCAAAGGAGCTGAAATGAAAGCACTCCTTCTATGGTTCTACTCTCTGATAACCTTAATAGCAGCTCCAAACTGTGCATGGAGGAGTAACTTTAAAGAGCTTCCTTGCCTGGCCTAGCAGGATGCTGATGAAGTAACAACAAGTACTATAACATCAAGGTAGTTACTGTTGAAACATGGACCAAGCAAGACAGTATTTTTGTTATTAAAAAGGTTCTGGGTGGAAGAACAAATGAATACTGGGTTATGCCTGCTTGTAGTCAGAGAGGCAATCTTAACAGGATGCCCTTGTAGAAGCACTACACCAGCTTTTAACCTGATAGGAAAGCCAAACATTGCACAAAACCTGTACATCTAAGCACAGCATCAACCCATGTGCAGCTGACTCCTGAAAATGAACGGAGGAAACAGGGCACCCAGGAGCTTTGTGAAGTCTGCAAAACGTGTGTTAATTGGAACTGAATTGGAGCCTACCATGTGTGTAGCTCTGGCAAGATTTTTCTGCTGCAAGATTTTTTCTCAGCTCAAATATGTGTTACCAGGCTGCCTGATCATAAACTCAGTGCACCAAAAAATGCTTAAGACTTGCATGAATGTTKATAAACTACAATGCTTTTTATGATATACATTAGATATTAAGAAAGTTTGACTTCTTCTGTTGGCTGACAACATTCCTCCAAAAATGCCATTGAGGTGGAAGAAGATGACAGACTTCCACCTGCTGCTTYAGAGTCAATCTTGACAAAATCTTTGTCACTCCTGGGAGCAGTAGTTAAGACCAAGCCTGAGATTGAATAAAAAAATGAAGATTGCTTCACTCTTCCTGTTTATATCAATTGTAATTGAGAAAACTCTTTAGTTGTTCTTGAAGAAAGACACTAACATCAAGAAAGCACAACTGAAGTATTTTTTAATTAATATTTTTTGACCCTATCAGTTCTTAGTAAAAGGCAGGCCTCATTGTCAGCAACTGCATAAAGATCAAAAATGTTCATAGGGATCCTGATAGTTTTCATTTTATCCCTATAGTTTTCTCAGGACTAATAAAAACTAAAATTTTCACATATATATTCATATGCAGGGATGGGGAGCTATTTTCTATATTTGCAATATTTCACTTAACTATAGCTAAARTTTGGGCAATAAAATTTAGTTCTCAAATTTAGTGGTGTATCCATACAAATGAAGTAAGAAATATAGGATTAAAAATCAAAGAAATTGAAATAGTTTTTTTCTTTAACCAAGATAATTCTTAACTCTTTTTGTGTAGAGGCTGAAATTTCTATACAGAGCTCCAGGAAAGATTTGATTCATAATAATGCAGGAMCAGATCCAAAGGCTAGTGATGAAATCTGATATCCTTCCAATGACATGGTAGAAGCAGAAATTTGATTTAGATCAACCCTGTTGGAACTTCCTATCACCTGAATATCAAGGCTGAAAATTGTGTCCTTGTTTTAACTACAGTGCTCTACAATAACCAAAGTGAACTCTGATCCAAATGTAAAAGGATCAACTGATTGAGATGATAAAAAAAGAGGGATCAGCAACTGCGGTCTGTGAAGGAAATGAATAACATCCCAATTTTCAAAATATCAGAYTTCCGCTTGTGTTTAAACATAAAACAGTCAAAAGGGAGTGAGATTTTAGGTAGCAGAGATAAGATCAGTGAAATAAATTAAAAATTCCCAAGCCAAACTCTACAAGCAGATTGGCAATTTTTTTCTTCTCAACCTTTTAAAATGAAAAATAGTTGACTTTACTCCCTTTCCAAAATCATCACTCCAGACTGGTTCCTGTTCAACATAAGATTGTAAATGGTCAAATAACTGAAGAAAACAGATATCACACTGAACTTCAGGTAGGGCAAAAGAAGTATTTGGAGAACTACAGACCAGTAATTCAACCTTATCTCATTTCCTGGGAAGAAGATGCAGTGAATACGCCTGTGGATCCTTGTAGCTACGAAGAGACAAGATAACTGGGAGCAGCCAGGATGGATTTATCAAGGGTGCCTCTTGCCTYGCTAACCTGGCACAGCCAGGTACTGGCACAGAACGTGACATTTTGGGTGTGGGGATGCTACTGGGTACCGTATATTCTGACTCCTGCAAGATTATATAGCAAGCAAATCAGGAAAGTGCCATTGCTGATAGGTTTATCTTTTATTCATATCAARTGAAACAATTATTTGTTCTAATCCTGTGAGCCATTGCTACAGACCGACACAGCTCTCTGCCCCATGCCCTGGCCATGGTGGGGACTCTCTGATGGRTTTAATCCTGAACCTTGGAATCTTGATGCCCAAATCTGCACAGCTCTTGGTCCCACTAGCTGCCCTATTCCCTGCTGATCCATTCCTTGGTGCAGGGGATGCTCTGGCACATATTTTCATTAACTTTGCTGTTACTGAGAAGTCCACCTCCACTTACACACTGTTATGTGTCTAAGGCTCCATTCACACAAGCTTTTTTTGCCATACTTGCTTGACTTTTCACACAATAAAATAACAATTCTTGTGCCCTTGTCCTTCCACCTAAGCCTCTCCAGGGCAAAGCAGGACCTTGAAAAAACCAAGATCCATAAACCTAAATTTGAAACGTTGTTAACAAGAGAATCAGGAAAAAAACCACTAATTTGGCTAAAGCTGTTTACTCTGAATTATCAATTATTATCACTTAGACTTCGTTCAGCTAGCTATTTTACTTAGCAATTCAGCACGGCAAAATATAATAGACAAATTCTTTCCAGTCTCAGCATGCTTATGTGACCCCAACATTTTTCAGTATTTTGGCTTTAGCATTTATTCAGCTCTTGCATTCAGTGCAAGAAGTGCATTCAGTATCWTTATCCCACTTCTTCATCCCATTCCCATTCCAGACTTGAGAAACCAAGAAAAGTGACTTGCAGAGTTAAGAGATCTACTTCGTATGGCAGAAGAGCTTAGCTCAAGATACAAACACTGGTTAGGGTTCCCTCTCAGATCTCCCACAATTTCTGCGCTCTCAGCACTGATCTATCAATTTTCCTGGAACAAACCCACAGTAAGAAATCACAAATGCTATCTGTAAATGGAAATTRCAAGTGTTGTTATTAATATGCAATTGCCTACCTAGGTCAGCTCATATAATCCATGATTACGTATTTCAGAACCTTACTGGAATAATTCTACAAGATTATTTAGGCACTTAAAGTTTTATCTGTTTTAGCAGCACTTAGCTGCCTCAAGGACATTTGAAAAAACAAGTCTTAAGCATGCAGGGGAGTGACTCTCTCCTGTATCTCCGCTGTGTAAAACAAAGCTTATATGTATTCTATATCAGTGATTTTAAGCCCGTACAATCCCACTGTATTCTATTCTTTAGATTACAAACAGGGAAATAAGCCTGTTTCCAGAATAACTCTTGAAGACTCCAGAAGTTATTAAAAAAGTGTATTTTTTTTCTTAAATGTAAAAGAAAAAAGCTACTAATTTACCATTGACAAGACTGATAGTTACTAAAGGAAAACTACCAATATGTCTTGGCTCTGCTGTCCTGCTTGTATTCTTTTGTATTCTCCATCTCTTCCACCTGTGAAAATTGCTGCAGGAATGACAAAAGCCAGAGAAGAAAGTGAAGCTGAAAGAAGCTAGCAATCTTATTTATTTATTTACAACTTTTTTTTTTTTTTTTTTTCTCTAAACAATCATGTCAGAAACCAAAGAGCATCACTAAACTGATGGGCCATAAGTGACTTCCTGGACTGAAGTAAATTAATTGAATAATCAAATTCTAAGGCCTAATGGAAATAATAAACCTTATTTAGACTAACCTTTCAAAAATTTAAAAAAACCCACAAAACTAAACAAAAAAAAAAAACCAAAAAAACCCAAACCACAACCTACTTAGAGTTTTTATTGGGTGCTTTTTTTACATCAAATGCCTAATGAGATGGCAAGCATGCATGAGTAATCATTTTTACTTACTGTTCCTATTAAAGATGAGCTACAATTCTTTCAGTCAGAAATAAAAATTCTTCCCTGCCCAGTGACATTAAATTGGCTCCTTATTTTTATTCAGAGAAAGTAGCATATTTAAATTGAGCTTCATATATGAAAAATAAACATCTGTCTTTAATAAAATGAGTGTTTTCTCTTCTCTTGTCTTTATAACACTTTTAGTTCTTTTTAAACTCTTTAATGGGTTTAGTAGAAAAAAATTTCACCTTAACACATGCCAAAAACATCACAAAATATCTACCACTCTTGGAAGTGTAGCTGAATTATTTTCAGGCATCAGCTGGAAAACGTGTTTCAGTTTTTCTATGGTAAATGTACTTCCATCAACTCCAAAATTTAATGTTGGAGGGTAGAAATCTCATACCAACTTTTTAACAATTTTCCAGGTGAAAAAGTAGCACTGATATTGAATGAGTTAAATATCAGTGTGGAGTAAAATTTAATGGACAAATATTTTAATTCTGACATTAAGGGAATAATGTGTCCTATTTTGTTGAGTGTGATGCCTTTCAATTTTTATTTCATTCACCATAGGAATGAAAGCCTGTATACATCCTGTAGGTTTCATGCAAGGGCCCAAGAAATCTGTGGTGACTATTTTTTTGGTCTAAGAATCAAAGCTTTYCAAAGACTGTCACTGAGCTACAGTTATAGAAAAGCACTAAGACAATAAAATTAACATGCACATTTTCCATAAAATCATAATGTATTTTGCTGAGCAAAAAGAGACATAATCTTGTGGCCTTTCAATATTTAGTTGTTTATATGAAAGGCAGAGAAAGACTTTTAATCGTGGCCTGCAGTGTCAAGAAAACTGGCATTTTATCTGGGTTTAACCTGAAAGAGGGTGGGTCTAGGTTGGATATAAGGTAGAAACTTTCAGTTWTGAGTGTGACAAAACTAGAACAGGTTACTAATGAACTTGTGGGCATGCAGACATTTTTTTCTGCTGCATTTTTGCTTTTATATAAATATTTAACTTTTTTCCTAAAATCAATTATTGTCACTAAAATTATTATTTTGAAACTAGAGATCTGCTCCTTGGACTGAAGATGGAACCATGTTTCTCCCATTTTGTGGTTGTACATAAAAAGTTGACTCATCGGCATACCACTTCAGTGAAATTTTAGAATAAAGAGTATAATGTCAGCTTGTCTTTGGGCAGAATATCTTGCAGAGCCTTTCAGGTATTCTGCAGCTGGCAGGGCTTTCTACAAAAAGGGACAACTGAAATGAACCTGAAATAAACTTTGATGCCCTATAAAAAACTCCGAAAGCTTAAAAAATTATGTATATTAAGGCCTTCTATGGTTAAGGGCTGGATGGAGAATATTTCAGTTCAGMTATCTGGTTGCACTGCTCCAGTATTAACAAAAATTTTTCAAATGAAACATTTTCATCTCCCCATTTATACATTTGACACAATATAATAGATGAACATCTATTTCTATGCTTTTCCTCACAACTTTAGAACTTCTTATAATCCCTCCCAGAGTCTCCTTGAAACTCTTGTGGTGCCATTCATATAAAAAACCCCATCAGTTTGGTACTGCTGAGATCACTGCCTGGCATATTGATCAGTATTGCCTCAGTCTTGCGCTCCCGGGCRTGTCTGTTTCCAGCTGCTGTCTCATCCTAAATGTACACTATAAACACCAGGGGAAACAGAGTTCTTCTCTTCTTCCATACACCACCTAATATAAGTGAGCCCTGACCATGGCCAAGGTCTGATGACAGTCCAAATAAAAGTAT
The DNA here is from genome assembly GCF_030028575.1 of Malurus melanocephalus. NCBI lineage: Eukaryota > Metazoa > Chordata > Aves > Passeriformes > Maluridae > Malurus > Malurus melanocephalus. The sequence continues at coordinate 1,939,286 of NW_026623277.1, forward strand.
ATTACAGGAAAAAATGCACAGAATAGTATCACAAAGTAGAACATTTTCTGAAGCAGRTTTGGCTTATTTGGGTCATATTTTTAAAGTCCACAAACTAGTCACACTGTAATTTTTTTCAGATCATATAAGCAATATGTCTGCTCCCAAGATGACATTTTCTGTTAGAATTATTATCTCCTAGTAGTGACTACTCAGTATTCRTGTCTGCACAAAATTAGTTTTCCCAAAGCACGTTGCTCTGTAATTCCAGTTACAATGGAAGAAAAAAAMCCAGAATTACACCTGTCTGACAGTGGAAATAACTATGGAGGAATTTGTTCCTTCCTTTATTCCAGGACAGCCATAATTTGGGACCATCTCACCACTCTGAAAATCTCCCAAAACAATATTTAGGTAGTCATGGAGACCATGAGCAACCAGTAGAAAAAGGCAGCCACCACCAGAAATCATTCCCAAGTCATGTCACTGCTACTAATTCTGACATGTGTCAGCTTATGTCTTGTGTCATTTTGATGAGTGGTACTAAGACAAGAATCATGTGATTATACATCACCATATATACACTTATTATCTATCTATCTATCTATCTATCTATCTATCTATCTATCTATCTATCTATCATCTATCTATCTATCATCTATCTATCTATCTATCTAGCTAGCTAGCTAGCTAGCTAGCTAAAATAATATATATACTTTATTTAAACTCCAGGATTCTTTGACAGGTGTATATCTATCTATCATCTATCTATCTATCTATCTAGCTAGCTAGCTAGCTAGCTAGCTAAAATAATATATATACTTTATTTATACACCTGTCAAAGAATCCTGGAGTTTGCATGAGGAGACCCACAATCCACAACATGTGAGCAGATGTACATCATCTTTGTTGTTTGAAAATATTTTTTAACTAGGAGACAAGACCTAATTATAGCCTCCAAAAAACGTTTAACCTTAGGAGTAAAATATATATTAGGGAGAGAGTTTGAAGGACGATAAATGCTAAATGATGTGAAGAAAATGTTAGTTTAGTTATCCCAGAATTATAGACATCACGAGGCACTGCTTGGAAAAAATATTTGGAGCATGATCAAAATTATGGTCCACATAGATTTTAACACTAACTTCAGTCAAGAAATTTGACTGAGCATAGTATAGTATATAATCAACAAAGAAAAAATTCACAAAGTATTAGGCCTTATCTGTGAAAGTGACTGATTCTAAAAATTTTAAAAGTATTTATTTCCATGTGAAGAAAATTTATTTATTTTCATGCTCAGGATGGTACAGAGAAACAAACAAGACTATGTTATCTGAAGAACATGGAAGCATTAAGAAAGGACATTAWGAAAGATCTGGAACTACTGAAGACTGTGTGGGGAGGACTGAAAAAGGCAGGGACATTGTGGTAAGGTGCGACTATTTCAGTGAACACTGCTTCTGAGACTGGCAGGAGGAAGCAGAATGGGAATCAGRAGGAAAACTTTGGAATTAAATGGCATCAATATATTAGGATATTTCTACAAGCACTCCTTGTTTTTGAATTCTTGCTCCTCTTTAAAATGCAGTAAAATAATCTTCAGAAGTTGGCTGCCTTCATTTTAATATGTGGCATAGATACGGATATGCAGTTCCTATAGCTCATTAAAAAATGTCTTCTAGGAATATTTTTTTCTAGGGTAAAAGCAGTCTGTGGAGATTAACATCCATCTCACCAGAGAGACTTGCTAGTGAAGTATGAAAATAAATCATATTTCTGCAGCACAATGAAAGCTGTGAGCTACAACACAGAACATCTTTTTCAAACCATTTTTCCCCACGATCTTTATTCTCTCTGACTTACCAACCACACAAAAGCTTACACAATGAATATAAATCATATCCATGAGGAATTTCTCCCTTTCCTAGAGGCTGAGAGCAGACACACACATGTTGTTTTATACTTCAAACAATGTGATGAATATTTTATGAGGTATGAAGCTCAGTCACTTCTATGAAAGAAACACCAAAGGAAAGCTGAATCTCTGCCCTCCCATCTCCTCTCCTCTGGTTCACCTCCCACTCTTCAAAATTAACTTTCACACATATGAGAAATAGAACAGACTATATGTGGTCATACATACCCCCAGGAAATCCGTGACTTGTATGGCAATAACTCATCACCTACATTTGTCTCATGCTACTTAAAAGAGAAAAAGTTTTCAGCAGCMCTTTCATGCACTCTTAATCTGTTTTGTCCTTGGGGAGGCTGAGGAAGGGGGTGGTTAAAATTGTCCCAGAGAAGCAAGGATTAATGCCAATGGACTGAGAACTGGGGCAGGTAAAGTTTCAGATCACTGCTGACAAAGCTCATGAGATAGCACAACAGATTGGAACAATTACCTGCTTGAAGTTCCTTGAAGGTTTTTTCTTTTCTTCCTCACAGCCTAGTTTTGATTCACAGGAAACTATTGAAGTTCGTAAAACACAGATATTTCAAACTGATTCTTCCCTACTAAGCAGCTCATGCATGATTTATGTCTGTATATAGCAGATGTAAGAGAACAAGACTGAACTGATTGCATTTCATACCTGCTTTTATCTGTGCATAAAGGACTGCATAAATAGCAAAATGTGAAGCATCAGGCCCATTTTCTTAAATGAGTAGTAGAGGAATCTTTTTCTGAAGCTCAGTCCATGCTGTCAGAGATGCACTGACAGAAGATGTCTTTTTTCCACTGATCATTGGTATATTTTTTGTTCTTGTATAAAGTAAAATAAAGACAAGGGAAACAACAAGTATATTTCTTTTGAATTCTGACAAGGAAAATTATGACCCTCCTAATCTAAGAAAAAGTTCCTTGTTCAGTCACCCTTTTTTTTNTTTTTTTTTTTTTTAAAACAGGTACTGTTTTGCTACTGAGCTTAACCAAAAACATGCTGAAGTCACAGAAAGAGACTTTCAATTTGAGAGCTTATGCCTGTATGGGTGAAAATTAGGGATGTTAATGATAATTCAYAGGCTTGGTCTTAGATACTTGCAGCCCAGAGCATCCTTACTAAATAAGTGATGCAACAATCAGGGTTGCAGGGCAGAAAAGAGACAGGATGGAAAGTTTAGGCAAGCCCAACTTAGGCCAGCGTTATAAAGCACACTGCTATTGTTACTGAGGTCACTGCCAAGACTACAGATGCATTCCTGAGATCCAGGTGGTATAGTGAAGATAGTCCCATCAGATGTTCTTATCACTCCTTCTCATACATCTCATTTTATGCTTATTAATTAAGATCCACTTTAGTGGCTCCTTAATCTAAACCAGAAGGCTTTTCTGAGCTAGAGTTCAGTCCCATTCCAGAGATTTACTCTTAGAACTGTTATTCAAGTTGTAAGCAAGAAGAACTTTCAAAAGGTAGGGCTTGTGGGAGCAAAACGAGCATTTTCTTTTTCCCATCTGTGGTTGTATTGTGCTACTATATCAGAGACTTCTGAATCCTGCTCATGAAATCAATAGGAATCCTTTCTAGTCTCTTTAAAGTGACTGAGAAGCAGAATTCACTCTCTCTCYTTTTCTCACTCTTTAGCCACTCAAAATACAGTGACACTTAAAGCTGCTTATGCTTTTTAAAGTTTTGGTTCAAGAAAAGCCATCCAGCCTTCATTTCTATGTAACTGATGGAGAGCAAAGTAGAGAGGAAGCACGATAGAGGAAAGGACTAGACTAAGAGTGATTTGAGACACTAGAAATACTATTTAATCTGATTTCTGACTCCTCAGCCATTCCCAACAACCAGAAATCTTTCAGCACTTATCAAGATTAAGGAGAAATTAATTAGTGTTTATATTTTTCCACTAAAAATTATTAAGAATTTATTCTTGGATTAGTGAGCAAATATTTTCAAAATAAATATTTAATTTAGCAATCCAATTATAAGTGTTTCTAGTATTCTGAGTGCTGAATTGACATATTGCTTTGCTGCAAAAGTACAGTTTCAATGGGCAGAACTAATAGACATGAARCTTACATCTATTTATAGCCTAAAAATGTCTAATGTTTATTTATTATTTTCTTCCTGTTCTTTTTCTATGCTTTTTTTCTAAAGCAGTAATTCATCTTCGAAAACAACAAAAAAAAAATCTGTAATTCTAGGTAATACACAAGAGAAGTAGATGACATCTCTGTGGACTGAGGAAAAAACATAGACTGACTTTACTTAGTAAAATGCATTAAAATGAACCAAATAAACATGCAATTTATTTTTAGAATGTAATGCTGTGAATCCTTCAAAAGTTTCTGCTACCTGTACTCTGAAAGTTCTTAACAGTAGTACATCCAGGCCCACTGTTCTCCCTCTGGAGGTGACTGTAGGAAGAATTATCAGGTAAAGGATACTCTGTTCTCTTAACATCCATAAGCAGTGGATTATTACCTTCTTTCCAGCTTCCAGCTATTTAAACATTTGCTGAGACTGATGTAGTTTAAAACTTTCAAATAATATTTCAGCAGTTACTAGGGTTGCAAAACAGAGAATTTTATTTAAAACGCTCTTCTGGGAGAGGGGCATGTGTTTTGTTCTTAATTTTATTTCAGTAATATCATACTGTCGTCTGTTCAGTGCATTTTGTAATACAGAAAAAGGCAGATAGAGGAAGAAAATGGGGCTATCTCTGATATTAAGTATATGCTTATTTAAGAAAGCAGAGAAAATTGTTATGATATTCTGTTTTTTTTTTCAAAGCTATTATACTCTTATTACTCATGAGGGAGAAAAAATATTGACCTAAAATCATAGGCTGAAATATATATATGTTTACATATACATATATGTATACACACACGCAAGCACACACACAAAATTGTCTTCTAGGAGCTTATTAAAATATTAAAGTAAAAGAGAATAGGTTTAGATCTGGTATTAGGAGGAAGTCCTATGTCGTGAGGGCAATGAGGCAGTAAGCACATTGTCAAGAGAAATTGTGGATGCCCTATCCCCTCTATGATTCTCTGATTAAGTTGGATTTTTTGCCCATTACACAAAAGACAAAAATAGAATGTCAGCTGCAGTCTGTCTTTTTATTGCAAATAATTTGAAGCTCAAATCCAGCTGTTTCAGCTTCCAGGGAAGTGTGTCTCCCTTTTCAACCTTTTTCATTTTCTTGGATCTCTTTTTGTAATAAAATTCTAGTAAATATAGCCAAAGATACCAGCATTTCTATTTTTAAAACCAGTTAAATTTGTTCTAGGAAATCTCAATGCAGTAGAGTATTGTAAAGAAGAAGAAAATATCATGAACCATCTTCAAGAGCATCTCTCAGAGTGAAATGTTCAATGGGTTTCTCCAACAGCTTTCTAAGTAAAAKGGAAAGCTAAATGCAGAAGCAGCCATTCATAAAACATTTTACTGTGAGGGAAAAAAACAAAACAAAACCACCTATACAAAAATAATGGYCTGAGTCTAACTCCCAAAAGAGTGAATGCTTTCAAATGCAATATCAAGCCAATATCATGTTACTATCAAGCTAATATTGAGTTAATGGAAAGAGCTCTGCTAATACTCTCTACATTTTTGAAATACCWGTCCCCAGAACAGCATTAAAAACCCCTGCAGTTGCTTGTTGAAATTTTTTTTGTAAATATTTACTCTCTCTTTGGATGACATTCAGATGGTCTAAGGCTGCTGTGGTTTCTCAGGCCACTCAGCAAAAAAACAGCTGTGCACAGGGGCAGCTGGCAGCTGGCCTGGCTAAACCTGGACACCWCCAATCACTTCTTTGTTCTGGTACCAGCAGCTGCTGTGAGCACATGAGGATGTGTAGGCAGACCAAAAATCTTTTCAGAAATGAGAAYTCAAAGGCATAGATGGCTTTATTGCCAGGTAATGATATGGGGAGCTTTTAACCTCCAGATAACGGCATGAAATTGCCTGAGGTCAGCAATGACTGAAAATTGTGACAATTAGATGGCTTCTTTGTGGCCTATAGGAAATGAATTGGTGGCCTCATTCCAGTTCTCTATCATAAAACAATTACAGCTAATGCTGATTGACATCTTTGATTGCAGCCATGGCTCAGAGGCCAAGACTGAACGAGCCTTGAAAATAAACTGCCCTTCAACCCAGAAAAGTCAATCCTCTGAGCCAGAGGTGAGGCACACACTAGACAGAAAAATATACCACTTTTTGCTCACTCTACTGACGGTAACTTTGTCTCTCCTACTAAATGTCAGTGCCTTCACTGCCTCTGCTTAAGATGAAATGGAAAATGCAAGTCCTCTGGGAGGGTTTAGGAAGATTTATTGCATGTAATTCTTTATGGGTTTCATTCAAGCATGCCAGGCTTGAGACGGTGCGGTGCTGTGGTGCTAAGTGCTGTGCAGATGCTGTGCCCAACAGCCCAAATTGCTCGCCATCAAAACAAATGGGGCAGAGGTGGCAGCCAAGAAGCACTGTTACTGGTGCCTGACACGCAATGCATGAGGCTCAGAGAGACAAGGTCATAAATCTAAGATCAAACAGTAAATGTGTGGCAGAAAAACGAGTCAAAACAAAGGATTGGGTCTCGGCTATAAAAGTGAGTTAAAGGCAAATAGTTCTGGGTTGCACAGATACTTTATACTTTTTGCTTGTGGCATCACAGAAGGGGGACTGTGCATGAGTGTGCAAGGATTTGATGCCAGTCCAACCTTATTGGTGTGCAGTGGAAATAAGGAAGGGTTTTAGATCACATTTAGATGTAAGAAAAAACTCAATTCCTGCTCAATGCTTAAAGTATTTGTGACTGATTAAATCCCATCCCAGACACAACTAGATTAGAAGCCTTTTTTTAAGAAGCTGTTCTTCAATCTTATAAAAGATTTCATGTGCTGGGAGACATCTCAAAACTCCTGTTCCCAGCTGTGTATTTCACAGCATAAAGGTCAGTTTGCACTGGTGATATAAAATATGGATAGTGGTAAACACATACATTGATTAACATTTGAAAATGTCATGCTAATAAAAATATAAATTAAAAAGAAAGAAGGGACTAGGAGTTAGAGTGATCCTACACAATGCATGGTTAAAATGGGCTTCTTCTGATGTAGTAAGGATTGAAAAAGAATGCAGTAGCTGTGTGTAGAAGTGCATGTCTCCATGCTGGCAGCTGTCCTTGGCTGGACAGAATGCAGCCTTCTCACCTTCTTCTGTATTCAGTGRCAGAGCATGGGCTGTGTCTGCCTGCCTCGGACACGGCAGTACGGTTTCAGCTCTAAGAAAATCTATGCAGCAACAAAAATTCACARCCCAGCTTTTCCAGTGGACTGAAGCATTTCAAGCATAACTCTTGAAATGACCCGAGGCAAACAAAGAAAGATCAAAGAAACCTAGAGGAAATTATGCTAATGCTCAGATGAAGCATAATAAGCAACCTCAATCTGAAACTTATATAATCCATCTGCCTTTTCCTCTAAAGATAACAAATGTCTTTCACTGGTCTTATATTTTGKGAGGTTAAAAACAAAGTATTTCTCTATCTGTTGTCCTACTGAACAAATGAAAAAAGACCTATAAAATCACAAAACCACTTAGAATTGTAGAATGGTTTCTTTTGGATGGGACCTTAAAGATTATATAATTTCAACTATTCTACTATGGGCAGGGATGCCACCCACTAGATCATCTTGCTCAGGGCCCCATCCAAATGGGTTTTGAACACTTCCAGGGGTGGGACATCCACAGCTTCTCTGGGCAAGGCCCACTGTCTCAAAACCCTAATGGCTCTCTTAGCCTGTCTTTGCAGGACAGTTTCTCCAGCCCTTTGATTCATCTTTGTAGCCCTTCTATGGGACAATTCTAATCGGTCCACATCCTTTTTGTGCTGGKMCCCCCGAGCTGGGTGCAGTGTTCCAGGTGGGGTCTCAGCAGAGCAGAGCAGAGAAGAGGGGCACAATCCCCTCCCTCCCCTGCTGCCCACGCTGCTTTGGATGCAGCCCAGGACACGTTTGKCTCTCTGGGCTGGCAGTGCCATGGCCGGGTCAYGTCCATCTTTCCATTCACCAGAATTCCCAAGTCCTTCTCCATGGGGCTGCTCTCAATTCTTTCATCTCCCACTCTGTATCCATGCTTGGGATTGTTACAACCCAGGTACAGAACCTTGCACTCCAACTTGTTTAACTTCATCAGGTTCTTCTGGACTCACTTCTCAAACTTGCCCTGGATGGCATCCCTTCCTTCTCTTGTGTCCCTGTCACCACTCAGCTTCATGCCCTCTGCAACATTTCTGAGGGTGCACTCRATACCACTGTCCATGTTTTGATGAAAATACTGAAGAACACTGGCCTGAGACARGGCCCTGAGGGACAGCACTTGTCACCAGCCCCCATCTGAACACAGAGCCATTAACCACAACTCTCTGTCCATCGGTCCCATTCTCATCCACCAAATAGTGCACCCTTCAAACCTGTKTCTCTCCAGTTTGGAGACAAGGATGTTGTGTGAGCCCATGTCAAAGGCCTTACAGAAATCTGTAGGTGGTGACATTTTAAGGTTTAGATTGGAAAAGGTGTTTGAGACTGAGTCCTGCTGCTAACCCAGCACTGCCAAGTCCATGACTAAATTATGTCCCTAAGTGCCATGACTAAATCATGTCCCTAAGTGCCACATCTCTATGACTTTTAGGCACTTCCAGGTATGGTGACATAACCACTTCCCTGGACATCCTGTTCCAATGTTTGACAACCYTTTTGGAGAAGAATTCTTTTTTTCTAGTATCCGATCTAAACCTCCCCTGGCACAATTTGAAGCTGTTTCTTCTGGTCCRTTCAAATGTTACTTGGGACATGAGACTGGCACAAAACTTTTCTTCAAAAATATTATTTTTTGAATAAGTTATGAGCTGGAATTGTCTTTTCCTCTGCTGCATTAATGCAATTCTAGACAATGTGCTTTATTCAGCTTAAGATATGACCACTTGTCAGCTGAGATGCAAAAATTGGGYATGTGAATGTTCTTAGACTATTTTAGTTGTGAAGTAAAATCGATTATCTTAAATTGCCTTTGTATTTAATATAATTAGGGTGTCAGACAAGGTATTGCTATTTAACTAAATACCAAATGAATGGAGAAGGCCCTAGAAATAAGACTAACAGAATGATATGYGATCTCCTTTTTAGTGCTAAGATGGAAGAATTAAAACATTTCTATCCCTTTCTTATGAGGTTTTGTGCTGTCACTCCCAGAAGTGTTTTAACAGAGGATCAAGATCCTACAATTTCTAGGCTGAATGGAGGAGCCTTCAATAGTAATTATTGTTGTCCAGTAATAAAAGAGGGAAATGGGAAATCCATTTGGTTATTGCACAAATCTAG
>NW_026623277.1:1948857-1972752 GCF_030028575.1 Malurus melanocephalus
AAATTTGCAGACTTAGTAAGAAACACCAATCAGTAAACAATCTGTATGAAGTAAATGGTTTTGAATTCAGGGTGTTCCTATTTTTTTTTTTTTTTTTAATTTATAAATAAGGAATGCTAGCTCCAGTGTTTTCTCTGAGTGGACATTTCTGCAATTTATTTTCATTAAGGAGTGAACAACTTTGGTACCCTGTACTACTAAGCTACCTGAAAGCTTCTAAATGTACTATCTACAGTTTCAAACAACTGGAATTGTGCATAAAATTATAAAAAATGGTATAGTTTTTATCCAACATATGTTTCTGTGAGATAGTGAAACATTAATGGTTAATGACTCAAACAATTGGCAATGTGCTAGCTGTAGGTGCTTTGCTGAGGCCAGGTTTGCACCGCCTGCCTCCAAAACAAGGAGAGCAAGAGAGTTTTTTGTGTGTTGGTGAAACCCCTGACCCGCATCAGACAGAGCAGATGAGCACCCAGCACCCGAGGCCACAACGTGGGGTTTGATCTGGATAAGGCAGAAGGCAGAAGAAGCAGACCATGCTGAGGTACAGGGGTGCTTTTTGTCAYGCCRAGTCCTCCCTTACACCACTGGCTCAGGGTAAATCTCCACAGGGAGGTATTGGGATTTCTAATGTGCTGGAAGGGAGCTACTAACAAGAACCTGAGTTACCAATACCATCAGGGGCAGGTTTTATCAGCTCCAGAAATGGAATTTCTTATTCTCCAGAGTTCTTAATGACTTAAAAAGTTGTTATTTGTGCTGTTTCCCTCTTTCTTCCTAAAGTATTAAATATTCAAGGATGATTATGGTCTGTGTTACATTACAACTCAGAAAATTTCCATTCCATTTAACAGGGAAAGTTTTGATGATTTTAGGGCTGAAGGGGTAACCTCTGTGAGCAGAAACCAAGGCTGCCAATACAGAATACTGCCTGTTCCACAGCAGACCAGTCCCTGGTCCTTGCTGAGCCCATTGACCATGAGGCATTGCCTCTGTGATAACACYTCTAAGAAAGAGTGAAAAAAAAATGTTGCAGACAAATTGTGACAAAGAGGAGTGAGAAAAGGTGAAAGCGTCCTGTAGCTTGCAAGGTCAGGGGCAGGAGGACATGCTCCAGGTGTTAGAGAAGAAATTCCTGACAGCCCCTAGAGAAGACCATGATGAAGCAGGTTGTTCTCCTGCTGGGGACCATCAGGTCCATAGTGGAGTTGATATTCACCTTCAGCCCATAAAGGACTCCTGGCCATATCAGGCAGAGTGTGGAGAGAATGGAGTGAAGCTCAGCCCGGGAAGATGGGGACRGAGCAGGAGTGGGGGAATGGAGAGAGGGGGGCAGGGTTTTTAGTTTTGTCTTTATCACTATTCTACTCTATTTTAAATTGTCAATATATAAAATCAATCTTTCCCAAGTGGAATCTGTTTTGCCCATGACTATAACTTGTAAGTGATCTCCCTGTGTTTTTATCAACCTAGAGTTTTTATATTTTATTTTTATCCTCTGTCCTGTTGAGGAGGGGGAGTCAGGGAGTGCCTGGGTAGACGTCAATCACCCACACAAAACAACCCACAGAATGCTGCAGATTAACTTTRAAGCAACTTCCACCTTTGGAGAAACTCAGAGGTGCTTCTCCCCCCTATGGAAAGCAGCAGTGGAGTTAACAGAATCAGAGAGCAGAACACATTCTCAAACACAAAGAGAAATCCAACATGCTCACCTKCTTTGCTGCAGGAAAAACTACCACGGGAAAGTAAGAGAAAGATTAATGCTCTAATTTGACAAAATTTGTTACAATGGATCGTTTCTTTGWCTTTCAACTGCAGACATGATTTTASCATGRTCAAGATGCAACTCAAATAAGGTGACAAATAAAGTTCAAAGTTCATGTCATTGCTTAATGTAATCTATCTTCTATAGATATACACATATATATATATATATACTCTGTAAATAGAATTTGGATGGTTTGCATGGCTTTGAATATGGTTTTGTCCATATAGAAATAATGYATAAAAATGTCCGTATAAATATTTGAAATACACATGCATACCATATTAAATGCATATGCAATAAAATTTTGTTTTCATTATGTTTTAAGCTAGCTCTACAGCAATAGAGGTATAGGTTATTCTCAAAATACTTTTTTTTTGATCTTTCATCCCTTGAACATACCTCATTAAACAGAGGAACCTTCAATACTGAACTCTGTTAATACTAAATATGTTACAGTTCATGATGAATGGCTATTTGATAAGATGACTAGCATTATCTTATTGTAGTCTAAGCCTAATCAGCCCTTCCAATTTAATTGCAACAACCCATGAAGTAAAGTAATTGCCAATCACACCAACAKCATCAGATCCTACTCTGAAGCTTCTGAAAACATCTGCTGAATCTCATTTGAATGTCTGAAACATAAATAGGTGAAAAAAATATTGTTGTTCAATGTACTTCATACATCTTATCCATTAATGTCATAGCCTTCATATTAACTTTCACAACTGATGTTTAATAATGTTAGTAACATACATATTTCCCTGAATTCTAGGTTCTAACAATAAATTTTTGCATTTAAATATTAATGATTGAATTATTAATATTAATAYTTATATTGGTTCAACTTTTCCCAGGAAGTTATTTTCACTCACAAAACTTCAGAACACTGAATTTGCTATGAGATACATGMAATTTCAATTGTCAGGCTACAGAGACTGCAAAGGACATTTTAAAGGTCATTTTAATGTGTGACCATATATTAGAAGATTTCCATTCTACCTTCTGCCTTTTTATAGGAAGAAAGAATGGGCATAATTCAACCGACTTGGACAGCTCATCTGAGGCTGCTAAAATGTATCATTTCAAATGTTCATTTAGAGAGTTCTTAAAATGCATATTATTTATTTGACAGACCATGAGCTACTGTGCATATCTAGTTTAGGAGCTTATATTTCAATGTATACTGACTGTTCTGAGTGCTAAGTAAGTTTTCTTTGACAATCTGTATCCCCAGCTAGAGTAGCACCATCAAGCTGCATCACACTGAGGTGGTCATTGTTGTTCTTTCTTATCTCATCACAGAATGATGCTCTTGTAGTCTCAGATGTGTGCAAATATATGTGCAGTGTCATAACGGATCAGCCAATAAGAGTAGAAAAGCAAACTGTCATCAAAATTGAACTATAAAATAATGAAATTGTAAAGAAAGAAAGTTCAAAATGCCATTTGAATTTGACAAAATACTCAGTCAAACTGCATCTGAATGGTTGTTATGCAAATCTCACCCAACAGGATATTCTGAGAAAAAGGAAGAATAAGAGGAGACTCTTATATAAATTTTATGTACCCACACTTTGCATAGTAAAGGGCTGGGAACTAAAAGGAATGACTCGAATAACTTGGCATTTCCTTTGACACAGTGATCCATCTTTTTGTTTCTTCTTTTTTTTTTTTTCTCTTCTTTGCAACTTATCTATTTTTGTGAAGTGATGAACATTCAAAGGGGTTTACAGATCTTAAAAGTACTCGAAAATTAGAAAAGAAAAGAAAGATTCAAGGCTTTGACTGCTAACCTGATCCACATTGGATATTATCTGCTTTTCACCTGCACCTTGACGTGTGTCAGGAAGACTTTATCGAAGAAGACACAGTGTTATGTGGGTTTAGCTTCTCTTATTAGCAACAGGATACTTGTGCTGATGCACTCAAGATGTCCCTAAGCCTTGCCTAGTCTTTGTCTCTTCTTTTTGTAAGATCCTCTATAATGAAACAATTTTTCCTAGGAACATTTTTTTTTTCTATTAGGGAGCATGGTGGTGTTTGGTACATTTGATTTCCATTGTCAGTCTGCTGAAATTGCCAGACAATTGAAATGTATTGATTGATCAGGTGATAAAATGATGAATAGAAAGATAAAACTTGAGAAATAGAAGCTGAGTTATAGAAATAATGCGAAGAAGAGAATTTGTTTTTAATTGAAACATAAATTTTAGAGGAAGGATTATGAGATTTCATTTCCACAAATGTGTATGGGGGTGAGTTTTAAGAGGCAAGAGCTCTCTATATTGACCCATTCTGGGCTGATATGCCCACTGTGTAAATCTGTATTTCAGTCATCCAAGGGCARTGAAGACCCAGTGGGGAGGACCTTTTTTAGTGCAAAGCAGAGAGATGGAGACCTCCATCATGCACCACTGCCAGCATAATTTGCTTACATCATGAGCTATCAGACATAGAAAAATCAGTTAAAGGATTGAAATGAGAAAGAAGACTAGAAAAGAAAAAAAAAAAAAAAAAAAAAAAAAAAAAAAAAAAAAAAAAAAAAAAAAAAAAAAGAAGAGAAAGAAATCATCCTTGATTTTTCCAGTGAGACAACCAAAGGATCAGTATAGCGCAAGTCACATTCCCACAGTGTTTACACAGGAAAAGCAACATTTTCTTTTTCTCAAAGGTCTAGTGAAGACTCTTCCTCAAGTTAATGAAGCAAACATATTTTTGCTATAAGAATTTAAAATTGTTATTATTGTAGTAAAATTGATCACTCTACCACAAATGGAAACAACAAGAGAGTTATAGAGACTTTTTACTTTCAGGGAGTGTTTAGCATTTTAGTGCTAAAGATCTAAAGATGTGACTAATAATAAAAAAGACAATTAAAAATAAAATAATACAAAGGATTAAAGCTTCATTTTATTTGCTTTATGTTCCTTAAGACACAATCTTTTAAGTACCTTTTTCTACTACTACAAATCACAGAATACCTTAGATAGAAATGAACCTTATCTTTTCAAGTATTTACATGGCTTAGGAGCCTTTTATTCCAAGACAGCAGACTCTAAATTAAATTTAAAACAATCAAAAGTAACTTAAGTGAATGATAAAAATAGCTGATTTCAAGAAAAAAGGAAAAAATCGAACGAAGAAAAGTCAAAGAGAAGCAAAGTTGCAGTAAATCATCTGAGTTCTTTCAAGCTCAAAATATCCTCAGTAAATCACAGGAGCAGTCTAAAGTTTGATCARCCCATCCCTGAACTCCCACATATGCTCCCTTCTCACAACATTTTGTCAGTAGCTTACTGTAAACAGCTTTAGATTAACTTGGAGCTATCAGTCTATTGCACATCCACAATAGCCCTGAAGGAAAGATGTGGCATCATTATCATCCACTCAAAGCCTCCAGACCTAAACTATACAATTGTCCTCRGGTCTTTTCAAGCAAGCACATTATGGTTAGCTAGTCTGCATAGCACATTCAGCTTTTGTTGTGAATGGCGAACACAAAGCTTTCATGATATGAGCTCTTCAATTTTTGTAATGTTTTTATTTTTTGTTGAAACTCATGGAATAATTATGAGTTTGCCATGTGTATTTGTACTATATTTAAATTTCTGTTATGCAGAAATTTTAAAAGGGAAAAATCTCTTTGTTGAAAACAGAAWAAGATCATCCGGGATAAACTTGGTGGAATAATTTCATAACCATAAGAGGCTAAAAACAGCAATGAAGTAYCCTGACAAAGACTTTACTTCTCATATACTAGCAGAATTGCCATTAAACCAAAGTAAAAAATCAGTAGTTGATGAAGGTTGCCCTTGCTCTCTCTCCAGACCCTAAAGGAGCACTAGGCCTGTATAGGATGTCAAGTGCCATACCATAGCACCGCCATGAAAAATGTGAGGGGGAAACAGGAAGATCTTGATTTGACAGGTTTTTTTCCAAGCTTCTTGGAGATTTTTTTTTTCTGAGTTCATTGGCTAGTAATGCAATTTAAGACTTTAAAGAAAGGATTTCTCCCACCAGCTGTTTGAACAGCTCCTTATTTTCTGCCCATTTTTCAGSCAGCAGAGCATCATGGAAAGCTGGAAACAGTTTATTGCTTGACGCAAATGCTGAAAAGTCTGAACCCTTACTGAGGTAACAAATGTGATAAGAGTTTAACTATACTTAATTTTTACAGTACAGACCACAAAAATGCTACAAATGAGGGACAGCAGAAAGAAAAAGCAGTGTCTTCTGAAAGGCAAAATAAGAATTTCATCTTTCTTTTACTTCTTGTGTACCACATAGTTCCAAAGCTTTGAACTATGATTGACAGTTTTAACACTGTTGACTTCAATTTAATAGCTAACCTTCCAGTGAAATACAGCAAACAATTTCTTTAAAAAATGGATAAAAATCTGAGTCTTAAGGATATAAATATTAGTGAAATATAAACAATCCTGATGCAACAGTGACTCCTGCTCCCCATTAATACCATCAGAATAAAGCTACCATGGGAAATATCGACATGTGAGAAGAATATTTTATGAGGCTGTAGGTTTATATAGGCAAATAATGTGAAACTGGAAACACAATCCAATATATTAAGTTATTTTAAACATTTTTCTATTTTCTCACTATATATCAGCATGAAAATTCCCAAGTTGTGATGGGGATGATGAGTTGCAACATTGTGCTTCTGAAATTGTTAGTCATCTTGTTTCAGTCACTTGTCCACTTTTTTTTTTTTTTTAGCTTTTTAGTTTTTCAGTGTTAAAATACATAATTTACTAGCTTTGACTTCAGTGAACAATTCAGTTGCAGCAGTAAGTGGTCAATAACATGTACTTTTCCCCAACCATTTGAGAAATCATTCTGTTTCAAATACTTTTCTTGAAAGCAGGGAGCGTACAATGATAGTGCAGCTATGAAATAGACACAGATATAGCTGACCAACATCTATTTGAGTGAACTCCACATCTTGAATTCTGGACAAATGAATGTGAACACAATTTTTCTGTACTTCTGTTGGTGCTTTTTCCCATGAGGGCATGTCTGGAGATTGTACAGTCCAGATCACAAGGTACAGCATCACCTGAACACTGCTCTAATATTTTCTGAGCCAAACTGTATCTGTATGGTACAATCCACATTGGAATTAGCTTGGAATTCGTTCACTGGTATCTGCTGCTGCCTTAGACATATTTCAGGAGAGTTTTGAATAGTTTTGGTAAATAAAATATCACTCTTTATCAAGGAAAAAATCATTCAGAGGCTGGTAGAGYCTCAGCTCAGAATATTGTCTTGATTTTTCAGTTTAGTTTTTATCAGAATGCCATGTTTATGCATAGTTTTAGGATTTTAACTTGGAAAGATAAAGTTTTAAGATTTTAACTTGGAAAGTTACGACAACATACAGAAAAAAAGAAATAAAAATATTCATGCTCTTCTCTCTCTCTTGTCAAACAKCCATCAAAATCAGACATGACAGACAGGCTTTTGATAATGTTTTTAATGTGTCCCTACCACATTATTTTATGTTAGGTAAATTGGTTTCTACAGATTGTTCTAAGGAATAAGRTGGTTTGTTTAAACAGGGGTCTTAKAAATGAAAGAGAATTCTCAGTATTTAATAATAAAACAAGTATTATGGCAAAATGACCTTGAAAATAAATAGGAAACCTGCCAGAAAATTCATGCAGGTAACAATATTTTAATATAATAACTGATATAGATGCCACTAATCTCTGTTAACCTAATTATTTACCTTTCCTTCATTGCACTCACAGGGGCTGGTTATATGCTATCTGATGTAGAGATTCTTCTTGCTATCACAATGTAAGGAAATAACTCAGCCTCCTTTTGTCAAAAACATGTTTTYTGTAAAGAAAACAATTTACTGCACCTAATAAACAGCTGCTCAGAACTAAAATTGTGCTGGTCATTTGCATTTGTGATTGTGAAAYAGAGAAGTTTTTTTGGATGGAGGGAGCAGTGAGAAAGGACTTGCAATTGAAAAAAGCCTGAAAACTGTCAATAAAGCCCCCACTATTTCCATAGACTTACCTGCTTAATGCTTTTAAAAGTCCAGCACTTCCTGTTTATCCAAGAAATCTGTTACCCACTGGATGAAGCCAAAATACAGCACTTGATCATAATAATCCCAACCTCTCATGGGCAACAGCATCTCTCATGGCACCATATTCAGAATACTTGAAATGGACCTGGAAAACACAGATATTCTTACTTTTTTATTGCAGTATACTCAGCCATGTCTTAGGATATGGAAACACGAGCACTTAGTAAATGACTACATTATAAAGGAGTACAAAGCCATAAATATCACTTGGTAAATGGAGACTGAGAAGCTCGTGTTCCAGCATGTTTTAGCTGAGTGTATGCAGCTCTTTGCACTTACTGACCCATTAAAACTGTCAGGAATAATATATAGTATATATACTTTTTWAAAAAAATTGCAGACATAGACTTGTTAGTCTTCTTTCATTTGAAATTCAGAATTAATATCTCCTTCTGAACCAAGCAGAATCTTCTCTGAGAAAGGTCACGGAAAGGTTTCAGTACAATTATAGCTAGTTTTTTTCAAAGGAACTTTGCTGAATACCATTTTGTACTGTATCTTTAACAGAAAAATGTAACATAACTGGATTGCTAAGTAAAACAAGTAAAGAATTCAGGTGACATATTGAAAGATGGCTGTAATATTTATCTAGCACTCTGCTTTTGTAGAGTTGCAATATTTCTTGAAAAAAATTGCTGCCATTTATAAGAATCCTTCAATAATTCACAGACTCACAAAATCACTTCTGCTCAAGGAACTAATGAGCAGTGTCCCCAGGAAAAATGCCTTTGAAGGTGCTGGGGTCCATCAGTACTGGTCACTTTTTAAGCATCACCTCCTAAGGGCACAGGAACAGGAAATTCCAAGAGGTCAGAACTCAAGCAAAAAGGACAAAAGGCCAGCCTGGCTGACAGGGATCTTCTTTTGGAGAAAAGGCAAAAAAAGGAAGGTATATGTGAGTGCAAGGTCAGGTGATGTCGGAGGAGTGCAGAGATGCTGTTCACCACTGTGCAGAGACAACTCATTCAAAAATTATTATAGGGCTGGGTGATGTCTTTGCAAAATTTCTCTTGATGATTTTTTTGAATGATCATGGGAATCTGGAGAGATCCTACCTGACTGGAAGCTGAGGAATATTAAAAAGAGCAAAAAGAATGAGACTGGAAAATAAAAGCTTGTCAGTCTTCACTGACTTTACTGCCTGATAAGATTATTGAGAAWTTTTTTCTGGGGGATATTGAAAAACCCCTGAAAGACAGCACAGTCATTAGTCACAGCCAGCATGACTTCATGAGGATAAAGTCCTGCTTATCAAATCTTATTGCTTTTTATGACAGGCTAACTCACTTAGTAGACCAAGGGAAGGGTCTACAAGGGATTACCACTGATGTAATCTTTTTGGATTTCAGTAGAGCTTTGATGATGTCTCTCACAGAAACCTTCTGGGCAAATATCCAGTGTTCAGATGGATAAACACCTCATGATGGGTGAGCAACTGGTTCGTGGGTTGGGTTGTTCGAGGAAAGGGCTACAGTGAATGGGTGACATCAGACTGGGGACCTGTCACTGGTGTGGTTCCACAGGGCTCCATCCTCAGCCCTGTCCTCTTCAATATCTTCATAAATGTCTTGGACACAGGACTGGATGAGATACTCAGTTTGCAGACGTAAAAAATTGAGAGATGCTGCTGGACAAATAAGAGGACTGGTCTGTTCAGCCTGGAGGAGACTGAGGGGAGACCTCACTACAGGGACAAGCTCCTGTGAGGGGAAGAGRAGGGGCAGGCATTGACCCTTTCTCTGTGGTGACAGTGACAGAAGGCAAGGGAACAGTCTGAAGCTGAGTCAGGCAAGGTTTAGGTTGGATATCAGGTAAAGATTTTTCACCCTGAGGGCACAGGAACAGGCTCTCCAGGGAATTGGTCACAGCACCAAGCCTGAGGAAGTATTTGGATAATACTCTCAAGCAGATGGTGTGACTCTTGGGGATGTCCTGCATAAGAACAGGAGTTGCACTTTGGTGATCCTTGTGGGTCCCTTCTAACTTGGTCTATTCTGTGATTCTGTGATTTAGGTTGAAAAAGACCTCTAAGATCACTGAGTCCAATTTTTGACCAATGTAGACCATTCCACTAAGTGCCATGTCCAGTAATTTCTCAAACACTTGCAGAGATTGTGGCTCCACCACCTCCCTGGGCAGTCAATTCCAATGCTTAGGAACCCTTTCCATGAAGAAATTCTTACTGATGTCCAACCTGAATCTCTCCTGGTGCAGTTCAAGGCTATGTCCTCTTGTCCTATCACTGATTTCCTGGGATAAGAGGCTAATCCCTACCTTTTCACAATCTCCTTTAAGGTAGTTGTAGAGAAATATAAGGTCTCCCCTCAGCTTTCATTTCTCCAGGGTAAAAAACACCTACTTCCTCAGTCAATCCTCATATGATTTACAGTTCAAGTGGATATTTCTGTTACATTGTAACTTTTCTTTTAGAGTTTAGACTACAGTGCACCTACCTCGTTCACTAAAAAGATGAATCATTTCAATGAAATGAGTTTATTTAATAAAACTATTTTAACATATATTCTCTGTCACTGAGTATCTAGACAAATGCATAGCTGTAATGGAGAATGCCAAATGGTACCCAGATAATGGTCAGATCATGCAGCAGTTACACTGTTCTGCACTTTCCTTAAGAGCCCCAATTTGTTATTCCAGTCCCTGTTGAAATTTAAAGAGTGCTATTCTTAAACATCTCCAAAATTCTGTATGTTCCTCTTCGACAAGTGTTGCATATGATTTTTAATAGAGAGCAGGAAAATATGTGCACAGAGGTGAGTGTTAGTTCCATACATATGCATATAAGTCAAAAAGAAAACATTCTATCCACACTGAGAAATATCTGAAAGAAAATGACAGGAAATTTTGGTGTCAGAAGAAAAAGAAAAGTTACACAACTTAAAATTAGAACAATCTGGAGTAGAAAAAATAGCCAGGAATAGTATCAAACCCAGTGAGGGTAGGTACTTGCTCCTAAATACCAATAGACAGAGCAACAAGCAAAATTCCCGCTAACATGCCAACCCAAATCCAAACCTCTGTGCTAACAAATGGAGATCACCAGTTAGTTCAGGATAGCATGGAGGAAGATTCCTCCTTCAAAATGCTCCAAAACCACCTTTCACTGGAGTGGAGGGTGAGACATGGGAAGAGAAAGAGACAATATGGAGGGATATGGAGTAGACTGTGTACAAGGCAAACACTGGCATCAACAGATTTTAAGGACAAAAAGTCAAATATGAGGCAACAGGTGGCTTTGCACAATCTCCTACAAATAATTTAGCTCTGAAGTGAGAAAAAAAAAAGTGGAAGAAAAAATGTTGGGCCCCCTTTTTTGCTGGTTTTGTCTGGGATGGGGTTAGTTTTCTCCCTGATAACTGGTATGGGGSTACCATACTTGAATTTGTTCTTGAAACAACACTGCTACACAGGGATGTTTTTGCTGCTGCTGAGCAATGCTGTGATAGAGACAAAGCCTTTGTTGCTCCTCACCTACACCAATGGTGCAGAAAGTTGGGAGCTGATCCAAGGGATATCCCAAAGGCATCAAGCTCAGCATATAAAGCTGGAGGGAAAAAAGGAAGGGGAGGAGACATTCGGACTGATGGTATTTGTCTGCTCAATCCTATGTTAAGCATGAGCCTGGCTTTCCTGGAGAGAGCTGAACATCTGACTATGGAAGGGAAGTAGTGAATTATTTCCCTGTTTTGTTTTGCTTTACCTATTGAACTGTTTTTATCTTAGCCCTCAAAAGATTTCTCACTTTTACCCTTCAGGAGGGAGTGAGGGAGTGTCTGGGGCTTAGTAGCCAGTCAGGGTTAAACCATGATATCTGACAAYTCGGTTTTGTAGGTCAGATCCACCATAAAAATCAATGGAGCAGGAAGATACCAACACAAAATCCAGCAGGAGTAAATGAGGAGGTGAGTTCTGCAGAGAAATCCGGAGGAAAAGATATTGAGCAACAAAGAGAAATGATGTGATGAGAATTCGACTGGATTTATATKAATTAATTAAGAACCAACACAAACTGGGCAAATGAAGAAAAAGAGCAAACCGTCTGTGACTGCACTTGTATAGTGTCTGCTCTTTCTAGAAAAACCAACTMATCTGGCATTGGACTCAAACCTTGTGCTCATACCCCGTGTGCTGAAAATATGTTATACCCCGGCTACTTAATGTTATAATTTTTCAGAAAAGGAAAGGCTCAACACTGATAATATCCACTACTTGCTTGAGTAATTTTTAAATCAGAATCCATGGCAGAGTTTTGGATCAGGAGAGCTCATAAATGAAAAAAAAAGATCACTGTGAACAGTAAAAACAAATAATTTATTATTGAGGAATTACTTTTCTTGTCATCTTCTGAAGAGATCTTTAAGCAGACCCTCTTGGGTTCACTGCCACCTTTTTCCTTACTTGTTTTGGGAAAAGATAATTGGTTTCTAAGAATCACCTCCTCCAGGCTYAGGGGTGGACATCACCGCATACAGAAGTCAAGAAGAGCTCGCCTTCAGCAATTTGAAGATGACACAAAACAGGAAGCAGTGGTTGATCCATCAGATCAGATGGATTTACTGTTCAGTAAAGGAAATGCAAACCTCTGTGTCTGGGGTGGAATGGCACTTCTAGCACAAGTGTATGATGCGGGGTGGCTGGCTGGAAACCAGATCTGCAGAGAAGGACCTGGAGTTCTTGGGAGACAAGCTGACCATATTCCAGGAACTGCCATTACAGCAAAGAGGGTCTGCATTAGGAGAGGCAGCATTTGCAGATCGAGGCACCTGGCCCTTCTGCTCTGCTCTGCTCAGACCTGGTGAGACAGACTGTGAGGGCTGTGTACAGCTCTGCCATCTCCAGAACAAACAACATGAACACACCAGAGCAACTTCAGCATAGGGCCACAAAGAGAGTAGGCTGGAGCATCTCCTACATCAGGAGTGTTTGACAATGCCTAGGACACTCCAGCATGGAGAAAAAAAGTCCCGGGGGAATCTTATCGATGTGTTCAAATACATATCAGAAGGAACTGAAGAACATGAAGCTAAACTCTTGGCAGTAGTGCCAAGTGACACGACAAGCAACACCACGAACTAAAAKAAATGAAATTCTGTCTGAACATAAGAAAACAATTTTTACTGTGATGTTGTTTGAACCCCTTTCCCCAGGAGATTGTGGACTTGTCATCCTTGGAGATATTCAAATCTGACTGTACATAGACCTAAGTAACTTACTCTGCCTAAGAAGAGTTACCCAGGTAACCTACCCCTTTGATCAGGGGCACTAAACTAGACTATCTCCAGAGGTTCCTGCCATCCTCATGCATTCTTGTGATTCTCTGAAGTCCTATAAAATGGTTGAAGCAATGAAAAAAACAACAGCTTCTGTGTGTTTCACAGTTCTTTCAGTGTAAACTGTGTTATAATACCATATTGTTATACAACAGTTAAAAAAGAGAAAATATTTTGGCTTTGCTCTGCTAAGACAGTGGGTTTAGTGCACGAATATTAGCTGTGACTTTTGAAGTCACAGACATTCACCAAAACTGGCACTTAAATAATCTGCACAAGAAGAACATACCACTATATATAACCCCAGAACCCTATTTAAGTAGACAGGTTTAATATTTAACATCATTTTCATTCCCTACTTGTTCATTTTTACCACTACTGCAGTCCAAGTTTTGAAAGTGAACTGAGTTAACTCTGGAGAGACAGTTAGGATAAACTCTGGAGAATACTTTTAACAGCATAATCCCATGGAACAAACACCTAATGGCTTSCTACTTAGTAGATGCTCGCAAAATCAAACAAGAAAAGCATTTACAATAAGCCCACACATTCTTTTGCATTTCCGTTACCATGAGGGAAAAATTCATAAATTAAATGGCTACATTTTGCACTTTCTTTTTTCAGGGATGTGTTATTGAAACAGAATCAAATTTCCACATATGAGAGCCTTTATAATATTACTGGTGACAACACTCTGCCATTTCWTTACACCTTGGGAATTTAGAGTTCGTGATGGCCTGAAATCCCACTCAGGGTTGATAATTACTCTGCTAATTGCAGTGTCAACATTTTGCTAGTCTTGTTTGGCAATTTCATAGCTATGCCTCGGTCTCAAAAAAAGAAAGGAGAGATGTGGAGAATTGCTCTTTGGCTCATTCTKTGTAAACTTGGGGGAGATATTCATCTCTCACTCTATTTTGTATCATAATATTTTTAGTAGTGCTAATGGAAAAAAGAGGGCACCATAACAGGAATTTCATGCTGTATCAAACTGTATAAATGGCATGGCCCATTAACTTACCCAAGGGTTTAACATTTAAATCAAGAGTACAGACAAAGGATGGCCAAAAAAGCTAGCTGAGAGAAAAGAACACAGATGCGATATAATATCAGTTCTGATGACTTGTCTTAAGTGTCGGTACTGAATTTTCAGACCTTTTAGTGGGTTTGTGACAGAGTAATTGCAGAGGTAGCACAGCAACAAAACAAAGAAGAAAGTTGAAAAGTGCTTGGAACAAAGAGTGGGAACTTTCAGATCCCACTTGTTATAGGTTTGGGGGTCTTTTGGGGCAAAGTGAAATTCAATGCTGTGAATAAGACCTGAACTATAATTCAACATCATACTGGATCCCAGTAAAAGGATGAGTTTGTTTTCAAGGGTATTCAATGGATTTTTTAAATCTTTACTATTTTCTAACACTAATCAGCCTGGAGAAGAAAGAATATGAAGGAGTAAAGGAAAGGGTGAAGCAAGGCATGAAGGCACGCAGGTAGGAAGGGAAGGATGGAGGGAGGCAGGAAGGAAGGCAGGAAGAAGGAAGAAAGGCAGGAAGGCAGGAAGGACACCAAACTACTGTTGGGGCTTAACCTCAGTGGCAACTAAACACCACATAGACTCATATTAATTTCTTAACTAATTTCTGAGAGTGTAATTTCTTTTTTCTTATTTTGTTTTTCTTTTCTTTTTTTTTTTTTTTTTTTTTTTTTTTTTTTTTTTTTTTTTTTTTTTTTTTTTCCCATCTGCAGTGTTGCATCTAGCACATTATTTTATAAGAAATGTAAAGATGTGGTTCTCAAATAATGTTACAGAAACATGACCAATCAAAATGAAGGCTCAGTAAATAAAAGTTTAATATAATCATGAATTGCTAACACTTTTCTTCCTTTTTTTTTTGAGTTCATGACATGAGTAGAAGTCACAAAACAATATTAAACTTATCAGTTCATGAATTAGTTAAATCTGTTTCATCCATTTAAATATGGTGATATATATGACCTGTGACTCACTTGCCAATGAAAAGAAAGAAATAGACATACATCCAACCATTTTCATATATTAAAAAAAAATCTTAACATTTTTAAACATAAGAGTAAAACAATTTAATTTTTAACTCTCTTGAAACATAAACACAAACAGCAATAGAAGTACTCAGATCAAGTTGTTTTACTATTGAAATTAGAAATAACATACCTTAAGACTTTGTGGGGTCAAGTCTTGGAGACAATCACTGCACCTTTGGAAATAAAATTAATCTGTTAACACTATTGCAACTTATTTAATTTAGGATAAAAATTCCCATACTCTGAAACATTTTATTTAGCAGTTTTCAAGCTTCCTTATTATGTAGCAACATGCTCTAGTCTGATTTCTGTCTGCCTTCTAGAGATGAGTGCAATTTGTTCAATCCCTCAGTTCCTTTTTTGAGGTTTTCAAGAAGAAGGTTCACCGTACAATACATTCCTACCCACCCCAGCTTCCCTTCCTGGATATTTGTTCATTTTGTATTGCAAAGCCTAGCAATAAACCTTTCTAAGGCAACTATTTTATGAAGTGGCTATCAACACTGTTTTGTAGTCCCTCCGCAGCACCCGTTACCGCAGCAGCAGTTAACCAACAAACTGTTCAAGAATAAATACTAATCTCACAGATGACAGGAAGAAAATACCTAGCACCAACCTATTACTCAGTGTTTTTGGGATAAGGGAGAATGCAATGACTGAGCTTTTGGTTTACCAATACTAGTGTCAGCACATTGAAGAAAGCATTATAAGCAGAGCACTGGGAACAGTTTGTTTTGCTGAGGAACACCTTAATAAGCCTTTTCTCATCCTAACTTTTGTTTTGCGCATATTGTGGGAATGATACCATACTCTCTAATACTCTGTTGTGGGAAAATCATTGTAACATATCTTTTGCTCCTCTATTTGCACTGTGATTTCAGAAAAGTAATAACACTTTATAGTACTTAAATGTCTTACCCCTTGAGTTCAAGATATTGAAGACTGTTTGACAAACAGACAATAGCAACATATTTTTCTCTGACACTGAAGAAACTTACCCTATGGTAGTGTGTCCTTGCCACCCCTTGTTCTCCTCTAGATATATTTTTATTAAKGTATACCTTTATTATTGTTAATCTCTAAAGACCTATATATATATGTATACATAGCATTGACATATATTCTTTTAAATATTGCCTGAAAATATCTGTTTGTTCCTCATCCCTTGGAAAATGTTTTCATTTGTAAAACATTGGACTTGCCACATCCAATGTTCTGGAAGTTACCTGCCACCCTTGAAACTGCAGTCCACATTCTCTACTCTTACTCTACTACAGAGCTTGTCTTATTGYAATATAGATAGCAGAACCATCCTGTTCACCCTAATTTCACAGGTTTATCTGCTATATAKAAAAATACATCAGGGAGATCATCCAAGCTATTTACTTAGGTTAATGCTMTTAAATATAAAACCTGTAAAAATCATCATAGTAGTGCAAGTATCACAGTAACTTTGTCTCTACAACTTTTGTTTYACTGGCTAGCACAAGGAAAGTGTATTTCCCCACCTTTAACAACTTGGCTTGTGTCTTATTTGAAACAATTTATGATGTTTTGGTGAACCAAAATTGTATTTTCCTCAATGATTGTATATTCGTGTGTAAAGATCAACACACCAACATTTATCTCATTTTAAAGACACTGAAACTTCTGACAAACATTTTCAATTGCATTTACCTGCATATAGAAAACTAAATTTAGGTAAATATTGTTGCAGGAAATAAAACTAGAAAAAAAAAACCCCACAAACAAAACCGAAAATCCAACAAAAACCAAAACCTAAACAAAAACCTAAAACAACAACAAAAAAAACCTCCAAAAATTCCCAAGCACCCCCCGCCCCAAGTTCAACAAAAAACAAATTAAAATCCCCCCAAAACACAAAAAAATACCCACCCAAAGGTAAGATTTGGTTATTTTAATTAATTATCTCAATAATCAACATGAAACAAATGCATTTATTTCAAGGAAGCAGAYCTTCCTTCTAAGTGGAATGATTCCAGTAAACACAATGAGAGTTTTTGAAGCAGCATAAAAATGACCTCCAGCTATAAAAAAATAGAATGCATTTGAAGAATATAACTCTTTAGCTGTAATTCATACTTAATAGAATGTGTATGTTTGTAAGACCTCACAGAGAATGCAGTGTGTTATCAAGCTCCTTCTTGTTAAGCTTTCTGCTGTACCCATTACAGGYTTCTTATTTTAAATCCATATTCTCAGAAAGATCTTTTGCTGGTATTCTTTTGAAAAAAATCCACAGGTTTTATTTCATGATATTGTCTACAAAACGCTTTTTAATCAGATTGAAATTACTTCAGCTGATATAACAACTAATGTTAAAAAAATCACCAAGYTGGTTTGTACTCAGCTGAAGCCAATAGAGATAAAAATTACCAATGATCTCACCAGTCTAGATTTTCCAGTTAACGTATTTTTGACAACAATGTATTTCTTGGATTGTTGACACAACCACATTGAAGTCATGACTTTCAGCTCGATTAATGACTGATGTGAAAGCAGCTGACATCCTTCAGTGATGACTACACTACATTTCACTAAGGAATATAATTTGCTGAAATTTACAGGTATTCTGAAACATTTATTTGACTTAAAAAAAAACCCAACCAAACAACAGAACAAGAGCAATACATTTAGAACAATCTCACAAGACACCAGCACAGTCTTCAAGCTCCTAGTCAATTTATTTCATCTCAAGAACTAATTAATTCACTTGCTGGCACAGTTTGTTCAAATACAAAAATAGAAATACTGATTTGTAAAACAGATACATGCATCAACACATCAGGTGGTGGGATTAGTTTACTCCAAGGAGCAATGGACTGTGAAACAGATTTTCTCTGTCTGCTAATAATGGCCAGCTACCTCTTTTAAATAAAACTATGCCAGTGATGGAGTTGAGACAGCTTAATGTCAATAGCAGAACAAGATGCACTTTGATGAATCATAAAATATCCAAAATATGATTGTTCAGTTGGCAAAGGTTTTCCAGACTGTTGTTAGGTAGAAATTTCTGTCAAGGATAGTCAGGTTACACTTYTAGTTTCCTCATGCTTCAAAGCCCTCATTCTCTGTTGAAAGAGAATCTCTTTGTTTTGCCGCAAAGTTGCCATTTTGCTGATCTTCTRAAAATCTGGCAAATGTGGCCAACAAGAGTTGAGTGCCTACACAGTTGAGTGAAGGGGAAAGTCAAACTGTAGCCGTGACCAAGGAATGACCTGGCAYGGAGGCCAAGATTGTCCAACTGCAGCAGAGGTGAAACTGGCTGGACATAGGAATGACAGGACAAAAGGACTCCATCTGGGGGAGTGAAGCTTCCCTTGGGAATGAGGCATGTTGCRGTGTTTTGCAACAATCCATGGGACATGGATGTGAGTGCTCAGAGGCCACCTTGGGGACACAGAGCTGGGGTGGGGAAATGGATCCAAAGCTGGGCTGGTGTTCATGGGATTGGCACCTCTGCATGTGTACATAAGGAATCGACTCGTGCCGCTCCTCTGCAGACTCCACGTAGAGCAGTTTATAGTGATAAGAGTGTCCGGTGCATTGTACATTAAATCTTTTATATTTAAGCACAAACTTGTGTTTAAGTCAGCTTAAGGCATGTCATGAAATTTCCCCAACAAGAGAGTTGTGACTTAACAGTTAAAAACATACTGAGTCTGCTTGAACAATTAACTGGGACTATAAACAAAGGCATTTCCACACAAATAATGGGTTTATCTCACCCACAGTTGTAACATAAAWCAAATTTTAATCTGATGATGAAGCTCTTGGAAATTTCCCGCGTACTATGGATCTCTGCTGGGATGTTCTGTGAATATTTATAAAACATTTTGGATTTAATTGTCTCATATAAAATGAAAATATAATGTGTACTCAGGTAAGTACATTGTACGCATCCTGTTGTATGCACCGTAAGGACAAYGTGAATTTCTCCTTACATAATCTATAGACCTTGCTTTATATCCTGAAAAAAATGGAGGATCACTCAGCCTGAAACAGCCATCTGAGTGATCTATGAAAATAAATTTCCTTAACCAAAAACAATTAGGCATGTAATATTGAGGGCACTGTTCTCACAATAACTAAGAGGCAATTACTAAGCCTGTTCTGTATCCGATAGACAAAGACTTTGAAAGGAAATTTAATCACTGATTTCTTGTCCTAGAGTTAAATGCCAAATGAGATCATATAATTACAGATGAATGAATTTTTGTCCTCATTTTATATGTAAAATCACGTCTAGCATGCAGATCGCAAAAAGGAAAAACAGGATCTTTTGTGTTTATTTCAAGGAATAACAGTGAGGATTTACTGTTAGCACACAAAGTCTGATACAGTCTTGCAGCTACAGGAAGATGAAAATTATTCAGCCCCAATGAACTTATCTACATCCAAGGAAAATTTGGAATGAGGTTAAGCATACATCACTAGGACCCTCTATGAAGAATTAACATCACAATARAAGGAATGCACTGATGGCAATATGTGCTTTAGGAAGGGACATAACCACCTGATTTCCATGCTGGTCACACCACATTCATTTTCATACTGTCCTGCCATAAATAACATCAGTTCCTTAAATTTCTTTACCCATACAAAAGCCTGCATCATTTCTTCATTCTTACTGGTAGAGTCACATTCTTCACTGACAGCTGCTTCTCATGTTTTAAAAAACTTTTCRAGTGGTACCCTGATTGTTATCTGAATATGTACATTTCCTTTCATGAGGTTGAGAACAATGTAACAGGTCACTACTAAATGGAACAAAAAAATGTTAAGTTCATCTACCTCCACTACACCTAAAAAATTCCATCTTTCACCAAGAATACTGAGTCTGCTTAGTCCTTGATATGTTATAGATTGAATTCTGCTGAGTTAATAATTGAGTTAATACTGAAAAAAAACCCCAAGATTTACCTTAGTGCTGACAACTTCATATTTAAATCAAGATATGGAAAATGAAAGCAATGAACCCTATGGAACTGAAAAAGTATTCATGATAGTAGTAGAAAATGAAGCAAAGTCAAGTCCATGMGAAAAGCAAACCTTTTGAAATTCACTGCTTTATCAGAACATGGTACCCTATGTGGACAATTACAGTTCCATGGAATTTTTTGAGAGGACAGAGACTGAAATTTTGCTTAATTTGTCCTAAATTTTGCCTTGGTCATAGCTACAAACAATACCTGAGTACCAAAGAGGAGCAGAACAATCTCTTTTGTGCTGTCTATATTCTGCATAGCGTTAATGTGACTCTTTAATAAAATCAGGTACCTCCGTGGCTCACAAGCTCACGCACAGGAGTGCATTTCAGCAAGCARACAGGAAGGCATTCAGGGAACTAAAAGGTATTTTGTGCATGCACGTGTCCCTTACAGGCAATAAGCTTTAGCTCCTCATGAAAAAACACCAGGACATTGCAGCAAAGTGTGAGAGGTAAGGGYTGTGTTTGTGTGAAGGAGCAACACTAGGCAGAAGATGCTCACAGAGCCACGGATAAGATATCACTGCTATAGTCAGACTTGTACAATATTCTGTAGTAGAAATTCTGTTTCTTCTGGCATCTATATTTCTTATATTTTCTCCTTTAAATAAAATCAGATTCAARCCAATTTCTAGAACCTTTTCCTCATGTGGCATTTTGGGCAACACAAGGTCATCTGCTATAAATCTTTTTCATAATACTCTTCAGCTAACCTATTTTTGAGAATGTTTTTACCAGAGTAATTTAACTGTAACTGAAAACACCTCATTGAAACAGGAGTTTGGAGGAGGGGAACAAATAAATTTTCACAAGCTATAGTGTCATACACATCCTAAGCTGGGGCAAGTAAAGATAAGAAACCAGAAAATAAGTATGCCAAAAATGCAGTTAAGAGAAGGTTGTTTGAAGTGTCAAGTTGTAACACTTCCCTACTGACATTTAATTTACACATTCTTCTAACACCTAATATTAGGCCAGTTTAAACTATTCAAAAGTAATCCACTGTGCATTTCTTGCCTCCTTTTTATATTATCCCAGAATTCAAGTAATCAATTACTTAATAATTGGATTACTTGCAGGCCACTTCGATAAAAGTAAAAACTGCAACTTTAGTTGCAAACTAAAAGACTGCCATAGCCATAGTAATGCTCTCAAATGGAGATATTTCTGTTACTTATTAATTTACATAATTTGAGAAACCAGTAAAACCTCCAAGAGCAGTTGTTTCTAAGATATCTTTTAATTCTGTCTCTACTAGTACAGTCAGAAACACATCCTGCTCAGTTACACCAGAGCTTGACAGGCCAACACATATTTTGAGATTTTAAGAACTACTAAAATTTAGAACTACTTTACTTACTTTGYTGTCAGTCTGAATCTTCTCATGCTGCTTTAAAAACCACAACAAGCAATTTGATGGATTAAGGTGCACCTGGTTTGAGAGCAAAGCAGGTTAAAGACAATGCCCTCCAGCAGATGGTTATGAGAACTGTTTCAGCAGTGTGTGTCATCAGGGCTGATATTTCAATTGTCCCTCCCAAAGTACACATACAGCAATTATGCCAACAATAACAACTCTGCCACTCACAGGTTTTCTGGTAACCTTAGTCTCCAAAGACAGTTTAGAAAGAGCTGTGTTTCAAATTATTTCCACAGCAAAGAGTTCAGCTACTGGAAGAAAGGAATATCAGCATTCCTGTGCATTGCCTTAGACTGGTTTTGAGCAGATATTATTAGGAATGACATTAGCAAGAACTACCAGGGAACAACACCATTCAACAATCATCTCTGACGTTCCAAAGTTTGCTTTTAATTCTAGTTTAGAATGAAAACTAAAGCTGCATAAATGTACTTCCTTTTTCAATGCTCTCTTCAATACAGAGCTGAGGTCTGTATTGACTACAAGCTGAAATTTTTCTTAGCTGCAATTGCTTATATGTGTCAATCAACAGACTGATGGCTGGCCAACAGCCTCAGCATAAGTAGTTTAAATCAGTCTGACTATAAATAGTTTTGCTGACTCAGATCACTCTCTCCACCTCTTATCTCTCCAAATCAACAGAAGAGGAATATGAATATGGGTTACTCACACCTCAGCAATTTTAATTCTGTTCCTTTTTGGACCAACTCAGTACAGTTGGATTCATCCTAATATAGCTGCTGAAGGCACATGAATAACAGTCTTATTAGTGTTGTGCTTCAGAAGATATAAATATGAATACTTCTGCAGGCAGTTTAGATTGGCTGAAAATGCAGCCAATGTGGACCATACTAGAGTGCAGAAATGTGCAGAAGAAAAAGTAGTAAATATTTCCTGTCCTGAAATTTTTTCAATTTCATAAACAACTATAAACTCATATCTATTAGCTTTTTAAAAAATATTTCAGATTTGTCAAGTCGGAAGGGACCCACAAGGATCACGTTCCACTCCTGGCCCTGCAAAGGACAAGCACAAGATTTGTGCCATGTGCCTGAGAGCTTTGCCCAAATTCCAGGCTCGGTGATGCGACCATTTGTCTGGGGAGCCTTCACCCACCCTGGGTGAAGAACCTTTTCATGATATCCAGCCTAAACCTCCTCTGACATAACTTCAGGCCATTCCATTGGGTTCTGTCAATGGYCACAAGAGTGAAGGGATCAGTGCCTGTCCCTCCTCTTCCCCTCACAGGAGCTTGTCCCTGCAGTGAGGTCTCCCCTCAGTCTCCTCCAGGCTGAACAGACCGAGTGCCCTCAGCCCCTCCTCACACGGCTTCCCCCAAGGTCCTTCACCATTTTTTGTCCTCTGGTCTCTCTCTAATGGCTTTATATATATATAAATTGAAGCAACCAAAACTGCACACAATATTCAGTAAACGTAAAAGGTTTGCTTCCTGAGAGGAGAAAGATCATATGAAATTATTATGATGGTAGAAAAGGTTGCAACAGTCAAACTGAGCTGAAATCAGGCACCAGATTAAGTAGTTTATTTTTACTTACTGTCTTTATTTGATGCCTAATGTTACCACAGGCTTTCAGGAATAAATCTATTTTATAGTCAACGTGTTTTATTGAGCGCAGACCGAAGAATGGAGAATTGCTACATTTAAATCTCAACTCTGCTTCTTCTCATATAACTGACTAAAACATATTTTTTTCCTCCTTCAGCATCATACTAACAACACGGATTGCCTGATCAAGCCCTGAGACCCTCTTYTGTGACAGAGCATTAAGTGCTAGTGTCCAGGGGGAGAGAAATCCCATTTAATTCCCAGATGTTCAACTGAGGGTGACTCRGGGCAGGGACATTTAAAAATTAATGAGGTAAGCAGAGAAGATGTCTTTGTAAATAGGCATACTTTTCCTAGTTTAGAAAAAAAGGCAGGTCAGGTAAGCCCCCAGCTCATTGGTTCTTAGAACAGATCATCAATAGATACAACCATGCCATTAATTTGAGTCCACAGGAATAGATATGTGCATTCGTGTTGCCCAACTCCAAATGAAGCAAAATACATGCAGATCTCAGAATAAAAATCATAATGCTTCAAATTAATATAATGTTATCCAGATGAGAAGTGCTATTTGAAAGATATTTGCCCATTTTGAATACTAAACCATCCCTGCTTTCAGAAGAACATACAGAACTTAGCATCCACCATATTCC
>NW_026623277.1:1972777-1989669 GCF_030028575.1 Malurus melanocephalus
AAAAAAAAAAAAAAAACCAAAAAACCCAAAAACAAAACCAAAAACAACTCTGAAACCCACCTTATGCCTGTAACATATTGACAATATACTTCATTATCAAATTCAAATTTTGGCTTTTGACAGCATAGAGCTCAAGAAGAATGACAGTTTAGCATAGGCAGGACAACTACAAGACACAAACTATCATATTTGAACTTGTCCATGCAGATACACAATGACTTTATAAGATTTGAAATTAAAAACTGAACATGCAGAACCACTTAATCCTCCTGAATGGGCTTTTATTTGGATTWAAAAAATTAATTGCTTGTCCATTAAAAATGAATTCTCAACAAAACAACACAAGGTGAGATTGACTGCAAATGACATCAAAACTGCAGCTATATCTGGAAACAGCCCAGCTAAATATCTTTTCCTTTAATGAGCAGAGCAAATAATGGACAAAGAAACAAGAACATGAAGAAGGAAGACAAGCAAAAATTGTCAGTAAAAGAAAATCAGTCTTAAAAGAGAAACAAACCACATTGTAAACAACTCAAGATTTCAGTTTTAAACAAATGAGCTGTCAGAGAAGAATGGGGATGGTAACATGCTAAAAGCAATAATTAATCAAAGTTCGTTGCTATCTGCACCTGAAGAACAATTGTGAATATCTTCTAAGCATTCRTGAAAGGAGTTGAAGAAGACTTTGTCAGTCAATGAGAGTTTCTATCATTAACTGGTATTATTAGAAAACAATAATAACTAATTAAAAGATAGCCTCCTAATTAAAATTGGTGACCAGGATTATACTTGCTCTTGTTGAGCATTGTCTCCTTAGAATGTTCATTTCCCTTTTTCAGGGTGATGATTCTGTATAAATATTTACATTATATAGAAAGCAACTGAATGCAATGGGATTTCCAGGGGAGGTATATTTGTTTTTCAGGAGACAAAGATCAGAATTATACAAGTGCAATTAAGTTTGTTGCTGTCTTAGAGGAAGAGATAATATATATATATATAGAMACACACACACACATTCTTCCACCACGTTGCATTGTTCCATCTTGCGTGTGCTAACCCTCCCACTAAAAAACCAAAGAAAAGTCACTAACTCCRTATTTATACCTCAAATCCAAGGACATGTGGCTGTCCAAACACATCCACTGTGTAAGACTGTATGAGAAGAATAACCCTGAGCAGGACAGCCTTGGTGTGAGGAACACACACCCCACCGTGGGCTATTTCATGGATGGACACTGAGGAGAGGGACCACTTCCAGATGTGAGGGTYAGTGGGCTCCAAGGGAGCACAGGGGCAGAGAGGGCTGCAGTGCCTGTTCTGCAGCAGGAGGGTGGAGGGGTGAGTTTTGCAGGGCCCTGACAGCCAGGGAGGAGCTTTGCAATGCTCTGAGCTTTAAAGGCAAAGAGGTTTGTGTGTGCAGCTATGGGCGCGTGCAACTGCACAGTCTTCCACATGTGTTTGTGTGGGTGGGAATTGCATTGTCTTGGGATTTGCTGCAGAAGGGGGGCTGGAAATTGGTGTGTGTTTACTAAGCTTTTGTAAGTGTTTAGTATTGTGAAATATATGTTTTTGTTGTTGCTATTGTACCAAATACATAATTCACTGACTTCAACTTATTTCTGTGCTGCTAACACAAACAATTTTGATACTGATTTGATTTAAACCATTTCAGCAGAACAATTTTTTTTCTCAGATACTATAATGTGTTTCTTTTATATGATCAGAATGACTTGAAACAAAAAGCCCACACTATGAATACACATAGTCTTAACACAACACCTTCAATACAAGAAGTGAGCATATCGTTTGCTCCCCAACCAGACACAATAGCTGTGTGATTTCAGAGACAGACACTTTGACCTTTGGAAACTGAATATAATGGTAATGTTTCACATGATTGAAGATCAAGTGCACAGTCCATCAGTGACTGAATGGTGTGCAGCTCTTACACTGATAAAAGCCTTTAAAAGAATAATGCAACTAAATGAGCTTTTTCATCATTCTTTTCAGATCCTGGGTACATTTACAGGTGGTATCTATACATACCCACTAAAATATTGACTTTCTCATAATAATACCTAAAATGAAGTAAGACTGTGGATGCATAATTAAAATTACTAATAGAACAATAATTTCTTTAATGCCTTTAAATAAAACATTGATTTCTTTAATGACTTTAAATAAAATACTCTGTGTAGTTGCAAAGAGAATTCTGTTTCTTTTCTACTGTCCTTTTTTTAATGGTACATGGCATACATTTAAAACCAAACCAGAAATTCTGCTTAGCAAGAAAGAAACTTGGAGTGGTTAGATAATGTGTTCAGTATTCTTTTRAGAAAAGGGATGCTGGCTACCATTCACCATCATATTACTAATTACTGAGAAGCATTAAAGTAGAAATAAAGAATGCTTACACTCTGATAAACAGGAGCAGAAACAAGAAGTGGAAAGAAAATTATTTGGGAGCTCTGGCTATGAAAAAAGTCTTAACATGAAGGTGACATCATGAAGCAATCCAGTTACAAGTCAGTATTTTAAAGGAAGCAGAAGAAGGGTTTATACCCTTCATACAGCAGAATGCAGTTCTCTGGAAAACTGATGAAGGCAAGATGATCTTAGAAACTCGTTTAAGTGGAAAAAAGAAAAGAAAAAGATACGCAGGAGAATAATGCTAAGTGGAATAATGTTGTTGAATAATACAGATGAACATAAGAAAGAAAACAGAAGTGTACTGTAGATCAATCTCTGTTCCTCAGATATAATAAAAGAAGTTGACATTGCTTAACAGAGCAAATGGACTATGCCTTGGGGTTTTTCAATGTTTTTAGATATAAAATCCCTTTGGTTTATATTGGGCATGAATCTCACAGATAGTTTCTTAGCCA
Organism: Malurus melanocephalus; assembly: GCF_030028575.1. Classification (NCBI taxonomy): domain Eukaryota; kingdom Metazoa; phylum Chordata; class Aves; order Passeriformes; family Maluridae; genus Malurus; species Malurus melanocephalus. The sequence continues at coordinate 1,975,669 of NW_026623277.1, forward strand.
ACCAGCTCCTCTTCCTCTTTGTAGTGAAAATAAAATTGAAGTAGTTTCTTAAAACAAAACAAAATGAAAGCTTACAGAATGTTCTTGTAACTGATAAAAGGAGAAATGGTGTTGTTGAATTATTTAATTTCTTATTAACTCATAYTAATTYTTATTTTAAGTGACAATGCAAGGARGTGTCCCTCTGAAGTCTACAAACAKTCAGTCTACCTCCTTTGTCAGACACCTTGAAAAGCCACTTATAGTTTGTCATGTGTTGTGATGACACAGTATTTCTCGACACAGGCATACCATATTAAAAATTAAAACAGAATAAAATCAGTGCCATCTATGGTATAGAAGGCTTATCTGATTTGGAATTGGTTTATTTTAATATAATTAGCTCATATAAACTATAKCAGTAAAAGCACTGGTGGAGACTAAGAAATAAGTCCACACTAGGCTGGTAAATGAGTCTACATTCGTGATTCAGGGGCTTAACTAGACTATCTACACTCCAAGAGCTCTGAAGGCCAAATTTATTACACAGGAAGTAAATTGAGAAATCATATTGCAAAATGATATTTGGCTTACCTGCTATCATGGATTATGCTAAAGAAAATAAAATTAATTGTTATTATAATATTTAATTTCTATTTAAAGGAAAAAATAAACTCAGAATAGAGGGATACTGCTTAACAGATATTTTTGCAGTATTTATCAAATGCTCGGCACAAAGGCTGTAGTGAGATAACTTTACTGATCATCACTATTTATTTTACTAATATTTTATAAAGCACGAAAGAAGAATGGAAGGGTATCATGTATCCTAAAATGATTTTTAGGCACTGAAATATCTCAGAGATTAATTCTGTTGAATTAAGAAGTAGAGGGCTGCTCACAATTACTCTTCTAAATGTCAGCATTTCATTTGGATACTTGGATATGATCTCTATGGAAATCAAGAAAAAATGTATAAATATTTATTAAAGAAAACAGGGTAGGCAGGAAACAGAACCTATTTTTTTTCCTTTTTTACCCTACTTAAACTAATTCCCCTGGTAATCACTGTTGCTCTTTCCCTCCTAGAGCCTTAACTTTTCCCTTCAACTCCTGCAATTTTTCACCCTTATATCTCTTTCTTACATCATCATGTTTTTTTTTAGAATTTGTGCAACACTRCCTTCTGTCAAACTCATGGAAGACTTACATATACCACAAGGTGAAATGAAACAGAAACAAAGGAAATTGCATGTTAATAAGGTTCCTAAGACTCTAGGCAAGAACAGAATTTTTATTTAAATGAACTATGATGGTTCAAAGTAAACATTTTCTTTCTCTTTTAATATTCTATTTTAATTCTGCTCTTGAATTTGCAACCAAAGTCTCTCTTTGAAATACCTTGGCTGAAACTTCTCAAAGCTGACGCTGCTTAACCGGATCTGTAGCCACCGATAATCACAGAGGCTGAAACTGAGGCACTGTAATCCCTTTCTTCAACTCAAAGGGAAGAGTACATCAATTGTAAGCATAAACTGAAGTCCTATTTTTGAATTAGCAGTTAAGTACTTGCTTGGTTCCAATTGACTTTCGTTGCTATTACTTACATTCATAAACATCCTTAAGCACTGACCTGAAGTCCAGAAGAAGCACATTAATAATGAACATAAAAGCAAAAATAAAYACCTTGTTTTTAGGTAATTTATGATAAACTATTTACATGTCATCAAAGATGTCAAAGAAAGACAAGCTTTCTTGAATCTTCTGCTCATATTTCAAATGCAATTATTTTCATTTTCCAAMATAATTAGTAGAAATTTTAYGATACTGAAAAACTGGCATGAACATTTTATTTATGCTGTTTTCCTTTGGTAGGAAGCATGTTATAAAATACCAGCATATTCAGCTCCTCAAGGAGAGTGCAGGGGTGAAGAAGAAACATCTTTTATTCAGACAGGATTAATAGCAGAGGGGTTCATTCTCCAAGAAGGAAGAGGACATTGACTTCCCTTGACACCTCCAAAGTGTGACAGGTAAGCAGTGATATATGTATATATTTAAGGTATGAAGTCAATAATGTGCAACAAAGATTGTGAGCATAAGCTTTAGTTTCCATTCTAACATCAACCCTATCTGAAATCTYACAAAGGTAAGTTAGTGTTTTATTTTGTCACAGTTAGTACAGATAATAGAATGACATGACTGCAATTAGAAGAAACACAGTAAAAATAGGAAGAATCTCAGATACTATGGTAACAAAGGTCTGACAGATATCAAGATGAGAAAACCATACAGCGATTCTGAATGGAAGAAATAAAACCAGCAATAATCTAGTATGATAAAAACAAACGCTCCCCCCCCCCCAAAAAAAAAAAAAAAAAAAAAAAAACAACAAGTTGGTCTAGTATCCAACACACTTCAAGGGCACTACCTTGGCAATTATTTCAGTATCACCCTTTTCATTTACATATGTTTTAAAAATTCACTCTTTTCCAACCATTTGTAGGTCTGCCATTCTTACTCATTATTTGTTCCAGAGATACACAAAMCCCAAGACAATATTGTGTCAGGGCATGAAATTTGGAAGAGGCACGCAGTTGACTGCGAAGGAACCAARGAAAAGGCAGTGAATTGTATTCAGCCTGTGGCCAGCAGTACATCTGGGAATGAGTGYCAGGCCTGTGGTTTCTCTATCAGAAACACTACAGCAATATTTTGGCTGTTTCTTTTGCTCATGCAAGAATTAAAAGAAGTAAGGAAGAGATTATTTCAAGCAGATTTTCCACCAATATGTTAGTCTAATTCCAGAAAAACCAYACTTGTGTTTCTTGGAAAAGTTAAAACCTTTTCCCACTCTTCAGGTGGGGGAATACTATTCAGTACTATTCATTGTTTACCCACCCAGTATTTTTACAGTGTGCTTCCATTCAAAATACAATAACTCTATTTTACTCTGGAAAAAAGAAATCTCTGTGGCCTGACAAAATTACAGAAGGCCCACAGAAATTATGCAGATCATCCCAGAAAAAGAAACTGGTTGACTATTAACATGTCACCCACATGGTAATGAAATAGTATTTGACTTTAAAAACCCTCTTATATAATTCTTTAACAAAGAAAAGAAAAAGAAGAWTCCAATAAATTACTTGGATCCTGAATCCCTTCTTGGACTATGTTGCTCATATTTGCTTTTGAAGTCCTATTAAACTGCAAAGTGATATTTATAGTTAAATGCAGGGTTTGAGAAGAACATCAAAACACCTAAGGTAAGTGCTTTCTGGTGGCTTAAAGAGCCGGGAGGATCCAGTTGTGGATATTTTCTCATTTGTTTTAAATCCTCTAATATGATGGTAAAGCAGTCTACTAGCMTCATTCTACAGATGAGAAGTTTTATTAACTTGGATTAAAGTTATGATATCTGTACATGGGGAATGGAGTGGTGATTGCAATAATAATTCTCACTTGGATAGAACCAGTGGATTATGGTTATAAATCTTGGCTTTGATTATATCTGCACAATAAAGTTCAAGAGAGTTTACACACTTCTGAACATTTGAAATGGGGATACTTACATGAGGAAAGAAAAAGTAGTAAAAAAGTCCAAACTCATAAGCTAGTGGCATTTACAAGTCAATGACATTTACTTGCCAGTGTGGTACTCACAACCCAGGTATACCAGATGAAAGTCCATTCCAAAACAAGCCTTTTAGTGATTTCATGATAATATGATGTTAAAGCTTTTGGAAACTAGAGGTTCAGAAAGACACTTACATGTATTTAGAAAAACAAAAAACCCTTAAGTGCATGCCTTCTTTTTCTTTCAAAAAAGGCAAATAATTGTGTTTGAAAATAAATACTGTCTATCTTCACCCTGTATTTTGAGATTTTTCTCTCTCTCTGTCACAAAGACAGCCTCTAAAAATATGGACCATATTGCTTCCATTATCACTGCAGGAAGAGGCTGGAAAACTTGGCTTGTATAACTGTGATCGGCACAGTAAACAGAATAAATCAACAAATTTCCTTTACCTCCCATCCCTCACAGCAGAGGATTTAAGCTGCTACGCTGGTTGAAAAGAAATGTAACACATCCTTACATCTGCCTGGAGAGGAAGAGGGATCTTCGCATACATTTTGACCTAACTTGTGTCTGACATAAAAAAAGGTAAGAAGTAAGACTATTTTTAGTCAGGGACTCTAATTCTTCTTGCCAAGCAATAAASTAGAGGATTATTTTCCAAACTACTTGCATGGTTGTGTGAGGAATGTAGAAAACAGTCCCTCGAGAACTGAATTATGATACCTCTGCAATTATGGGTGATATGCCTGTCTTCATGCTCTGCGCATCTGTGTTAACTGCCGACAGACCTGGAGCTGGAGGGACAATCTAGAGTTACCTTCCCAGGATTGCACACATGGATAATGGAATGCCAAGTATTTTAAGTTAATAGTTCTCAGTGATATAAAGGCAGCATGTCATTGCAGTTCACGGAAAGCCAGCTCTATCTCCATTARCATTAGCACGGTTGAGAGATGCTTCACTGGAAGATAAAAGGAATTGACATCTATTCACTCGAAGGAACTATACAAAAAAGATGCAGCAAACTGTAAATTAGTCAAAGTCCCACTCCATTTCAGGGATTTTCAGTTCAAGAGTAAAGGAGGTATTTCCTAGGTTAATCAAGATKCTAATTAAGGTCTCTGGAATTTGTTTTGTTTTGAAGATAATACTTTTAACAAAATATAGCTGAATGGATAAGCAAATATTTTGGCCACTTTCCAGAAAATACTATGAGAGRTAACTACAAACAGATATTTCATTGTACAAAATAAAAAAAAAAAAAGCTTTATTGGGAAGCATTCTTCTTATAGAATCATAAAACGATTTGGGTTGGAAGGGACAYTTGAAGATCATGTAGCCCAAGCTTCTCATCATGGAAGGAATAACTTTCACCAGATCACGTTGCCCAATGTTCCATCTAACCCGACCTCGCTACTTGCAATGGTGTGGCATTTACAATGTTTCTGATAATTCGCAATGTCTCTGATTTATGTTTTTTATGTCCAATCTTAATATGTCTCTTTGCATTTACARCTGTTGCCCCTTGTCACTAGAGGCATTGGTAAAAAGTTTTACATTTTTTTGGTTGTTTGGTTGGTTGGGATTTTGTGGTTGGGATTTTTTGTTTATTTTGTTTGGTTTAGTTTTGTTTYATTTTCCCCATCTCTCCCTTATATCTTGRAAAACACCAGTCTCCCTGAAGCCTTCTTAAGGCCGAATAAACTCAATCCTCTCAGACTTCCTTCATAAGAACTTCAGAAGTCTGACCATTGTTGCATCCCTCTTCTAGACCCAGTCTAACATCTTTGTTTCTTTCTTGCTCTGGGGCTCCAGGACTGGATTCAGGTGGGGTCTCTCCAAAGCAGAGAGAGGGGGAAAATCAACTCCCTTAACTGGCTGGACACAGCTCATTTTGTGCAGCCCAGGATATGGCTGGGTTTCTGTGCTGYAAGCACATATCTCTGGCACTGTTGTACTTTCAGGAGGGCCAGCTATTTTCATTATGTCAATAACACATTTTAAATACTGTATTTTATCATTTATATCACTGACACATTTCAACAGTAGTTCATGTCAGTGGTAATCGTTATATGCCTTCTTCAGTTAGACATGATCTGAAGCTACTTGCCTGAGGATATATCAAAGATTTCTCCTAAATATCCTATTTATTTTCAGAAAACTAAWGAAGAACAGAGTAATACAATGTTAATAGAATTATAATCAGAATACTGGGAAGATGCTACTATGAATGGGATAATATCACTGAATAAGAAAAGTCTATAACTGTTTGTATCAGTTATCACAGAGTCATAGAGTGGTTTGGGTTGGAAAGGACCTTGAAGATCATCGAGCTCCCAATCCCTGCTAGGGGCAGGGACACCTTCCACTAGGCCAAGAGCCCTTAACCCCATCTATCTCTAAAGAGATAAAGGGACTCAGCAAAGCTACAGAGAAAGCTGCAGGATTTATTAGTTTGCTTTAAAGTAGGATACTAGTCATTGTGGAGGCACTTCTCCAGCACATCAAATATTTTCTGATTAATAATTTGAATTATTACCATCCATTAATCCTTACTTAATTTCATTAACAAAGYGGTAGCCAGCAATCTCCTTGCATCAAGGTCGTTTCAGTAAGGTACACTGAAATAGAGAGCTGCCAATGGTACACAAGTTTCTTCCCATTAGTTACACTTTCAAAACAAAGGAAGGAATGTTTGAAACTGTTGATGAATGAGACTATCAAATACTGAAATCATCARTAGTCAAACTATTAAAGGATGAAATATGTAATTTGAACCCATATCAAAGATCTAGATGCTTATCATTAGTTTATTTATCTTCATCTAAATTTTCTGCATCTGCCAATTTCCTGAAATTTCAAGGGATGAAACATCATAAGGTACAGTCCAAGGAGAATGCATCAAGAAGCTTCTGAATGTGTCCTCAACACCAGTGGCGAATTGCAGAAAAATGTGACTTTTATTGAAAAATAATGCAGCAAGATACATATGATATTATCTACCCTATAAAGCTATAAATTCAATTACTTCAAACTTGATTAAAAAGAATGAAAATATACTCCTTATTCACACCAACATTTCTTTGTTTAAAATTTATTTTCCTTATTTGCATTAAGTTTTCAGTGTTTTCCTCCCTGAGGATACACTCTATTTGCGTTCAGGATAGATTCTTAATTCCAAATTTAGGCATAAATCACAAAGTTCCCTCTGACATAAATTTAAATAGAATACAGTACATAAATAAAGTAAGGATTTGCAAGCCTGAGCTGATTTACTACACATTAAAAAAAASCCCAAACAAATAAAAAACTCAAAAATTCCAAACACCAAAGTTTTCAGTCAAAGACAATTCAAAGTATTATATGAAATCTTTAYGCTACACAATATGAAATAAAAGGAAAATATTCTATGCTAAAATAACTGGAWTTTTTTTTCCTTAAAGTAAGAAATTCAAAGGGCTCCTTATACACAATAAAAAGGAAATGGCAGCTAACAGTGTATATGTTACAAGAATGAGTCTAAATGAACCCAGGAAATGTAAACAAGAGGACACTTAACATAGATGGAATTTGTCCTAATGCTTTGTCCAGGAGATGACAGTTTCCAATTGACATTACAATGCTTTGACTATACTGACTTCCTTATAAAGTAATTTTTAAAGTCATAAATCTCATTCAAATGTTTTAACAACTGCATGGTAATACATATGTTTCTATCTAGCAGGGCTGCAAACAGGATACTGCACTTAWGCATGCAAAATACTGAAGACTTTTCAATTTTTTTCAGAACATGARGTGAAGATGGAAGAGTAGAAACCAAGTTCAAAGCTTTCTAGGGTGGGCTGGAATGATTCCAGTGTTTCTAYGACTTTTCTTGAGCTGGTTCATTAGTCCTGTCTATCACCCTGATGAACACTAACCATAGATGCACACTGATTTCCAACTGCAAACTTCCACAGTGAACTTCTCAATGATCTGAGAAAGGCCTTTGCACACCAGTTCTTGAAAGAAGCTGCTTAATCATGGAATCCATCATTTACTCCAAGTTCTTTAGCAGCAAAGTCCCAAAGAATACTATCAAAAAGTTACCGTTTAGACTGGAGAAACACAGTAAGTTATATGCCCTGTTTCACTGCACACACCTACAGACTGAAGAATGGTAGGAACACTGGTTTTGGAAAGGCGTAACTTGAAACTTGTACTATTCAAAAGATGTGCTGCACCCTTAGAGATTTCATTCCCATTAGCTGAGTGTGCCATTGAGTGACAAARTCCATTATACACTTTTTTTCGTTAAGGAGCACATAAGGGCTTGCAAGTTGTATATACTGGTGACAAAAATAAATCTATGCAGCCTTGCAAACTAGGATTGGCAGAAAGGGATTAAAAGCAAATGGATGATTACCACATGAATAGTGATMAACGTCCAAGGAAATTACAATGCTACTTATAACCTTTTGTTAGCCACTTAGTCACATTCAGAATTTGGTTTTGCAAGAGACTAGGGAGTTACTGATAACATTAGCAGGATCTACAGAAATTCTAACAGTCCAACCACTCTAAAATTCTTATCGGCAAAAGTCCTCTTTAAATCCACTCAGAATATGTGATCTGCTAGAAAATTTGACTAATGGTGGGATGTTTTCCACTCAGAATCAGAACAGATTCTGAGATTTGAGAAATAATCTGTGCAAAAGRACACTGCCACAGCTACAGTAACACATTTCTAAACACGCTTCATTTAAAGTCTTGTAGGGGCCAGAATCCTGTCGAGTGTAGATCATCACTAATCCATTAATTTACTTACTTGACCTTGTAATGTACTGGAACTACAATTATTTACAGTTAAAGCTGTGGAGCTCTTTCTGTCTCTTGTTTAAAACTGAAATTAAATCTCCAGACAGTGATAATGAAATGTTGCAGGATGTTGGGATCAATTTTGTGAACAACGCACAGTAAGACAATGGCTTTCCAGAAAATAGGCTTGTAGAGACCTAGGAAAAGTTGAGGACATAAGAAAACACAGTGAAGGGAGTCATCTGAGCTATCTTCTCCAGGACAATGAATTAGTAATGAATGAAATAGGGAGCCAGAAACAAGTGATTGCAGAAAGCAAAGCACAGTCCCTGCCAGCAATCAATCAAATGAGGCACAAGCTAGCAGCTTGTCATGAAATTGACAAACAGGAATAGATATTGGGAAGAAGAGAGATACAGGTGAAAGGGAAACAGACATTAACTGAAGAAATCAGGGAGAGAAGATGATGGATCAGCATTTTGTTTGGAGAAAGGGGCATCAAGCAAAGCTGAGATGTGTGCAAGGTACAAACAACTGGGCATTGGTGATGACTGTGATTAAAAGGGACACATAACAGGCATTCATAGCAAGTGGGAGCAAAAAACCACAAAAAAAAACCCAAAAGAAGCACCTGAAACCAATTGTAGAAGCTAACCAAAAATTTATAACCTGTTAATAGCTAACATAATATTTTTTCCATACTCAACTATAGTTATGCCAAGCAAAAGATGAACAGGGTCATAATAAGGGAGCCTGGAGTATGGGTAATCTGTCTTAAATGCACCCTGCAGAGTGAGACAAGTACACTTAGAGCGGTATTTAAATCTGCACAATGAGATAATTGTCCAGCTAGGTACATGGACCATACATGAACAGGAAAGTAGGTGTTCGATAGCAGTCTGTGAAGACTTTCCAAAACATGACAACAAGACAAATATTAGCCCATAAAGGTTCACTGTACAATGTTCTCTGCTAAAATAGACTAAGGCCATCACCAAACGACTATTGTTCTGAAAATTGAAAAAAAAGAAAATYCAGTATATATCACCTTTGTGGACTTTTTAACCTCTGGAGAGAATTTATAGTGTCTTACTTTCTCAAACTATATTAAAATAAGTACCAATGAACTACAAGGACAGTCTAAAAAATGAATGTCACTTACCTGCTTCAAACACTTGAAACAGATTAAATTAAATAGACCCCTATATACATATATATTAGTGTTTTAGAATGTGAGTAGATATATTACCAGGCAAAAACCTTCATATAACTGTCTTGAAGCTGCTCTCCCTGCCACTGCCTTCATGTCTTATAATACCATGAGTGCAAAAATAAATATTGACATTGCCTGTACCATTTCTGTTCCACGTTTACATGACCTTCTGTATCAAGACAGAATAGTTAGATAATTCTTTCTAGTTGTAGTAAAACTTCCTTCTGTAAATTTCTTTTCACTGTACCTGAACTGCATTCAATTACAACAAAAAGCATGGATTTCCCACTCAAATAACTACATTTCTTTTTATTGATGACACGGAGCTCACCCCTCACTTCTAGTCTGCGTAACTTCCAAGCCATAGATGTAGAGAATAGATTTTAGATAGACATATATGCATACATATATGTGTGTATATGTGTTTATCTGTACATATATGTGTATATATACAAATATATGTGTTTATGTGTACATATATGTGTGTGTGTATGTATGTATGTATGTATGTATGTATGTATGTATGTATGTATGTATGTATCTATCTATCTATCTATCTATCTATCTATCTAGTGTCCAGTTTAAAATTACATAAAAGAGCCCCATCATATGTCACAGGAAAGATCTGAAGTATGAATGATGTAAGACAACCAAGCAGCTTTTCCACTTTTCTTTTTAAATTTCATAAATTCTATGTAAGTTATTATACCCTCCTCCACTGGAGAGATCTTTCTCACAGTGATTCAGTTTTTAGCCCTGGAATCTGGAATTTTGTTTTCAGTTCTGCCACTGCCACTCACACCTACCCTTCATTGCATTATGTCACCTTTTTTTTGTGTCTCATGTCACTGATCTTTAAAATGGCATAACAATACCTATGTTGAATCAAACTGGTGCTCTCACATGATGAGATAGCCATAGATGAAAAGCCATGTCTAGGAATACCTTGTTTACCCAGCTGCAAGAGCAGGTGCAAGGACAGGATTAAGGCTGGCTAGTCACCTCTTAACCGTTAAAGCCAAAGCAAGAAAATGGAAAAGCATTTTTTTATAGGACATGTATCACAAAACACATATTTTCTCCTAAAAGCTAAACAGGATGCAAAGCAGATTTCACAGCAACTGCGTTACAGCAAATGGATATCTAAAAGATAGCACCAAGAAAGAAGGCCACACCAGAGTGACAGATTGGAATGGGTGATATTTTTTAGCCTTGCAAACTGACTTCTGTTTGAAGGTATTAAAGGTGAGCAGATAAATGATTAGTATCCTTAAGTCTTTCCTATATTGCTCAAATAGCTTTAAGAATTTCTAGYTAATGTAATAGAGTCTGTATATTTAAAAGTGCATTTTACCAGTCAGAATGTAATTAGAAGATACTTGCACTAGTATATATACCCATGCAAAAAAAAATAAAAAAAAAATGCACCTTGCTAAAAGAAAAATAATTCCAGAATTACAGGCTTGTTTTGGCATTTCAAGATTTCTGGTCTTTTTACTCTATTTTTATTTTTCTGAGCGATTTTGAAAGATGCTTTATCTCAAGTTTACCCCTTGCAATGGAAGAAAAAAATTCCATATTCTCTCTGAAAGACTTTATACATAGGCTCATAAGTGCTGGAAGTTAATTTTTAATTTTTAGAAATCTATTTGACATAATTATTTAATCTATCTAAAATATGCATATATTAATARTACTTAATTTAGGGAATTTTTCTACTACACTCAAAATTTAGAGTTCAAAAAGCTAGTAAAATTTGCTAATTAATAATCTGTTGCTAGATAGATGTAATTTTGAAGAAATATATGTTCCTAAATCATAAAAGGATAGATATATCAATTCCAAATTTTATAATTTTCACTTTCATGTCTCTTTAAATAAATGTTACACTTTGGAGTTATTAAAATAATTTATAAAAATTTAAGCTACACAGCAAACATTACAGCAAGACGTTTTTTCAATGTCTTGAAATAATCAGATTAACTATTCCTTCGTAATTCTTTAGTTCTGGGGTTTCCACCTAATTTTTTTTAACTATTTTTATGATCTGATATCCAGTCTCTGAACTTGCATTACTCTTTTCACCAGATTTTCTACCTACATTTTTTAAACTATTCCTAAGAGTAGTGGTTGCTCAAGCAATTAAAACTGTCACATGACCTTTATTTTTGTAACTGATGTGATATTTAAATTGACTACTTTGCATTTGGTTACTCGGACTGTTATTGCCCAGTTGGGTTTTCACTGGACAAGAAAGCTGTGTCTCCTCTGATCCGTCACTGCACACATATTTTCATTCACGAAGACTGAGAGAATTAGTAGATTTAGGATTCTTTGATTAGAAGAATTAGAATTAGAATTAGAATTAGAACTAGAATTAGAATTAGAATTAGAATTAGAATTAGAATTAGAATTAATTAGAATTAGAATTAGAATTAGAATTAGAATTAGAATTAGAATTAGAATTCTCTAATTAGTGTTAGAGAATAGTAATAGAGTGTCCATTGCATATTGCCTCCACCAATTTTCTTTGAGTTACTAATCTTAGACATCTCATCTCTCTTGCATACTTTGAAATGAGTCTGAACAAAACACAATAGTACATCCCTGCCCATGCTCTCTTGCTGTGCACTGCTACTCCTATCCACAGTTTCTTTGGATTTTGTAGTTTTGGGTCTGACTGACTACTGTGTAATCYTCAAGTCATAGTCACTATTACTGACTTTGTGTTTTTATGTGGATACAATGTTCCTTCTGTAGATTTGTTGGGAGCTGAATTTCCTGTCAGATTTTTTTCTACAGTGAAAGAAAATAAAGTGATGTCATTTTCCGAAAGAGGTCTATAAACAAGCACAAAAACATCACATATACTCAGCCTGGTGGGCTCAAGATTCTTGTCTACCTGCAGARGCACATCTAATTCCTGGTGAAGAAAAGGTTTACTCAAATGAATATTTCCAATTTATTTCAGAAGCCAGTATAGGTTGAAAGTAAAAATTGATTAGAAGATAAAAACCGTACTGGAAAACCATATTTATTTCAAAACTTTTATGACAAAATCTACTTTACTTTGCCATATGTGTACAAAGTCAAACAATTATATGTGGTTATGCTTCGATATCCAAGAAAGGAAAATACTTATACTAACCAAGGAACATGGATTAGCATATCCTTTGCGCAGGTAAACAACTTAAGTACAAGGTTTCATGATTATATAACAGGCTATACTTCCCTGCAAGTTACATATTTCTGTGACATTGCTTATATCTTTAGCCTTCCTTCCTCCAAAAGAAAATACTTTAATGTTGTCTTATTGTGTAAAAAAAAAAAAAAAAAAAGAGATATTATATCATTACATCTTTTACAAGGAATACAGACATCAACAAGCTAAAGTTATTGATAAAGCAACAAATAAAATAATCTTACTAGTTTTTAAAATTCTTATTGAGGAAAATTAACAAAATCAGCTCATATCAGAGGCAAAWCACAATAATACTTACAATAATAAACAAAATCATAAAATCTTAAAGAACAGGCAACAGTTTTTTTACTGCCTAGAACAGTTTCTCACCCGAAAGGCTACAGCTGGTACTATCCAGAATTAATCCAAAAGATCAAAATACATAAATATAGGTCTTTCAGGTATGTCTTTGCACTCTTTGCACTGCAGACAGTATCAAAAGCACTAGGATTTAACTTCAGAGTTCCCTGGATGTCTTTAGTAATTGAAGCATGATTAATTTTTGATTAAAGAATGATCAATTGAAATGAGATGAAATGAAATGAAATGAAATAAAAAATAAAATAATTTTCTTAGGTGGCATATTGTTGGGGGCTTTATCCTTTTTAATAATGAGGGATTTACAATCTGTGCGGAATTTAAATGTCAATAATACGCTGCAGATGTATCTGGGATCTCACAGGCCTGTTATAAAACTGACCATAAAATCAACATTTGGTTACCAGTGCTGTAATTGTGGTGACCAGTAATGTAATATGAACTCATTTTTCTAGTGGAAAGCCTCATTATCATAGCGTTTACCTTGACAGTGCTAAGTAGATTCTGCCACAAAATTATGGAGCCGTGCTTGGAACCAAGATCATCTCAGGGATAATTCAACATGACAAGCTAAAGATTACAACTGACAAGGATAAATTTATCACATGATGTTCTATATATCGTATTATTGAAATGTGATGGCATCCTGTTTTTTCCAGCCTTTAAAGGAACAAGAAAAGGTTTGGAAAAGTTGATAAAYTTATAACAGTTGACAGAAAAGTAGCAGTTTACCAGTAACACAGGAAGCACAGTCCAGTATCATGTGGTAACACATTTTGATCCTAACTATCTGTTATCAATTTCTATGACCCTGCTCATATTTCTCTCATATTAGAAGAAAGAAAATAAAATACTTAGATGGAAGGAGAAAGA
>NW_026623277.1:1989694-1997395 GCF_030028575.1 Malurus melanocephalus
AAAGAAAGAAAGAAAGAAAGAAAGAAAGAAAGAAAGAAAGAAAGAAAGAAAGAAAGAAAGAAAGAAAGAAAGAAAGAAAGAAAGAAAGAAAGAAAAACTAGCAAGAATTATTTGACTTGGAATTTGCAAATGACCTGAGCAGTCTTCAGGGGAGCTTTTCTCCTCCGATTGTACTGCTGATGCAATGTCCCTACTGTACAGAGAACTTGCTGAAAACACAGTTACCATTGTAAACATGTTCAATTTGAAAATTAAACTTTTCCCAGATGTGCTGCATCCTCATACATTTCTCATATTGTTTTTGTATTTTCATTCTGGAGATATTAAGAAAAATGCATTCCACTGCCCCTCTGCACTAAGGCTCCTTCTAAACTATACTGTAACATGTATTTTTTCTACAACACTCAGAAGGCTGTTGATTGTAAAATACAGATGGATATGTATCCTTTGGTTATATGTAGTAAGAATAAAAAAAAGGAAGACCAAGGTTTTAAAAATTACAAAGAAATTTCAGAGATGTTTATCATTTACACCAATTCCGCTGCACACATAGGACAATATTTGAAACTGTTCCAAGAGAAAATGCTACTGAAAGAAGTTTTACAAAACTAGAGTGGCAGTCTATGCGTTACAATACACAACTGCTCCAATTTGGCACTGATATATTGATTGAAAAGATGGACAAATATTTGGCCGTTTGTAACACATTTTGAAATATTGACCAGATAATGCCAGTGAAATTTACATGGTATGGCATTAATCTTCACTGACTGCTGAGGGCACCCAGTATTTGCTGCAAAATGTTTTCCTTACAGTTTATGCTTTGGTGTCATGCATCAAAAATGACAGATTTGATCCTATAGCATTAAAACAATCTCATTCTGATACAACATAGTTGGTAAGAAAAAAAAGATTGACATTCATAAACTCAATGGGACAACTAAACTGCTTTCTTGGGAAAAAAAAAAAATTAAAGTTAAAAAAATAGAAAGGACTTTCCTCTTTTTATATGCAAAAAACCCCACAACATTAAAAGCAGCTTAAATGATAGGTATAGAATTATCATCCGGTGACTTTTTATGTACAACATGAATGTGTTGTGATCTCTCCAGTTTTAAGGGGAAAATCATTGGAACCCGCAAGTATTCAGGAGAAAAAAACAACAAATTAATGACAAATCCTTTTTTATAGTGGTAAATCAGAATTTATATCCCATAAGATCATGCTGTTACTATGATCTTCCAATGTAATATTTAGAGTAGTCTGAAAGAGACATACACTGGACTTTGTCATAATTCACCTACTGAGTTTTAGAGATGGGTGAAAAAAAAGCTGAGTCTGCAGCTGTCTGCATCTTTCTGTGTTGATGCTCTGGTATCTGTTGCTCAAAAGCCTGGCTGATTCCTGTTCCCTCCTATTTCCAATCCACACACTCAGCACTCATTCTGTAGCCAAGTCACAGAATCATAAAGCTGAAGACCAGCCTCAGCTGGAAGAGACTTTGACCAGGTCCCATCTGGCCCAGTCCTCACGGGAAAGGCAGCCTGGATGAGATTGTTTAGCAACCTTTCACATTGCATCTTGAAAAAGTACAGTGGAACTAGGCAGACTGGTACATTCAGAGATTTAAGAACCTGTTTATCTTGTCTTCTCCAGCTCAAAAAAGTGATACTTCAACAGTGACACAGCACCTGGACTCAGCARCACAGGAATTTATTGTTCAGAGACTATACCATATAAAGCTTTCAGAAATGTTTTATGTTCTTATCACAACCAAGGTATAGATATCTTGCCCAGGGTTTACCCCAAAACTAGATGGTGATTCCTTGATGTGTGTATATAAATATGGTATATTTAAAGACAATCTCAAGAAATATGAATTGGGTACTGAAACAGAAAACAGCAGTTTGGTTGTTAGCCTTAGCCTTCAGATTTCTTGGTGGTGTAGGATTCATTCTTTCTTCTTTTATAGTTTCTACTGTAACTAAGTAAGGATAGAAGTAAAAGCCACCACTTGTTTGTAGAATAAAGAGRCCCAATGTGGTCAGGTTTGGTGCAATAAGGAAGAAGTTCAGGAACCTGAATTCSCTTTGGGACAGAAATACCAAGCAACTGAAAAAAGGACCAGCKTGATACAAAAAACACACTCTACTTGTACATCTATGCAAAGGTCAGTGCCAGAGATCTCCTTATGGTATACATAAGATGAATGACCAAATGTTTTAGCAATCCAAGATTTACAAGCAATTTAAAATATGTTTGGTTTAGGTTTACAAATTAAAAAAAAAGTTAAAACCATAAACACAAACAAACATATATATATATATATAAACATCAGTTATGCAGGGATATTTAGCTACCCTCAGTATGAGCTTACTAGAGAAATATGTGCCCTTAGCAACCAAGAGGATTTTCTGTGTAATGAAACAACACAATTCATTACACATTTTACTGCAGAGTATCATTAATAAAATACCACTGCACCAGCCCTTCTGGGAACTCAAATCTGACAGCAGTAGTTAATTGCCTTCAGGAGGAGCACAAGTAGCTGAAAGAGGCTGCAGAATCTTTTCTCCAAATACATTAGTTTGCAGCAGAGTAAGAACAGAAAAAAAAAAAAAAAAAAAAAACAAAAAAAGAAAAAGAAAAAGAAAAAGGAACAGAAAAAAAAAAAAAAAACAAAACCAAAAAAAAACCAGGCATTGTTTCCCTATATTTCACTGACAACTTTGCCAGTTACTCTTCACCAAAGATATTATCACATATTTCTTATCCTTCCATTGTCTATATACTTATGACAGAAAGAGAATTCAGAGATAAAAATSGTGACAACCAATACTCATCATGCTGAACCTCTGTGCATTGATATACATATGGATGGGGAAGGATAAAATCCTAATAACCAAATCCAAAGTGAAGGGAAGCGTAATGCCCTTTAATGGATAAACAAAGTAATAAAAAAGAAATATRTACTTTAACAGAGGACAATACACATTGAACATTTCTTTTACATCATATATAACCCATTTATAGAACGGAATGAAAATTCCACATTTAAGCTGACTTAAAGCTGACATTATTTCTAAAGTCAGCACAAACATGAGGCATTTTAATAGGCTTTGGGACAAACCAATTGAGACCTGTCAGTGTCAACCCACCTAATAGCACCTTGTGAGGCATATGGACTTTTCTAATGCAGAAACTTGAGGGAGTAGATTTTTTTCCAGTTTGACATTCAATAACTAAGTTTAACTCTCATAATAGTCTAATCTTTTACCAAGATTAACCTGGCATTGCTTTGCTCTCACATGGTGCAATCAGACCTTCATTCTGGAAGCCACAATGGCCTTGTGCTCAGGGAAATCTACCAAGGGCAGCCTTGACCAGGTTCTGCGATAGGTGACTGACAGAGTGTTTAGGGGACAGCAGTGCATGTTGTACCCCTTGACTTTAGCAAGACACTTGGCATGAGCACAGGTAGACTCCTTATAGCCAAGGGGAAGTCTAGGCTGAGAATGGGCATGAAAGAGTGAGGAGAAAATGCTCTGGAAAAAAGATGTGGGGATCAGTGTTCAAATAGTGGATGTGTGAGGGTGACATTGCTCAGAGACAGATATTGGGTCCAAAGCATTTCARTGTCCTCTTCACCTGTTTGATGGGTATCATCACAGTGCCAGCAAAAAATTGGGGAGCCCAATATTGAGGGGACTGGACAGTGTACTGGAGAGYAGTGCTGCTAATTAGAGGAATTCAGCCAGGCTGAAGAAATCAGCTTCAGTTCATAAGGGAGCACTTCTTACAGAGTTCCCCAAAGTCCTGGGAAGGATTCACCTCTGCAGCAGGACAGGCTAGGACTGAGCAGAAGCAGCTCTGAAGAAGAGAGGCTGTCTCCTGGGAGACAGCAATCCCTTCCCAGGAGGAATCAGTGCACCTGGGCAGCAAAGCAGCCCCTGCATCTCGGGATGCACTTTCACAGTCAGAGCAGCAGGGTCAGGCACTGCTCCTTCCCCAGGGCTCAGCAAGGGCGAGACCACACCAAGAGTGCAGCATCTTGGGGTTCTGGCRCAGGACACACCCTGACATAGAAGAGTGAGTTCAGTGGAGTTCATCATAATGGCCTGGGCTGGAGCCAGGATGAGAGGTCTAGGTTTCTTCAACCTTAAAAAAAATGATGTTAAATTAAGATTCTTCTGTTGCTGAGGAATGAGGAAGCATAAGCAAGATAAAGCCAGTTTCTTCTCATTATGAGAGACAAAAAGCACAGCTTGGAACACAGGAAATTCAGATTCAATATAAAGAAAATTTCTTTGCCATTTATAAGTGGAAAAGATGTCTGTGGAAGCTGTGGCATCTCCATCCTTGGAGATGCTCAAACCTAAGTGAAATGAAGACCTGAGCTACAGTCAAACCAATTAGATATAATACTCTTTCAATCCTACTCATCTTTCAGTTTTATGTGATTTTCTTTAGGATATTTGATGACTGCTGTAATTGCCCTTTGCATGATTATGCCAGTAAATGTGTTTGTTGTCCTTGTCAGAGTATCATGGCTTTAAACTATGCTGCATCAAAGGTAGGACAGACACTAAAAAGTGGAAAATTATCAGCTGTCMACATTTTTCTTTATTTGATGCTTGAATAACAATTAATATAACTCTTAATTCTAATTCATAAGTTAGTTTTCTAAAACAGCAAATTATTTGGATATTGCATGTTTGTACAGCAGGCATAGAATAAAATATACTTAATAAAACCCATCCTACAGAATCACTGTATTCTACTCAGTATCTTCTCAAAGGAAAAGAAAAACCAAACCAAAACCTAAAGAGAAGAGGCTGTTAAAAGGTCCTTGTGAAGACAGCTTTGACTTATGACTATTTCAGCAGTGTGCATATCATAGGCTCTCCTCCAGCAGGTGTTATTGTAAGAAACCATCAGCAGATGTCCTTCACCAATGTCACTTGCTATGACAGAGAGAAGGAGACCAGGTGTATCACCTCTCAGCTCACAGCTCACAGTGCACAGCACTGCAGAAATTCTCTTTTGTGCCTCAACAGAGTGTGCCATTTCATTGGAAGGAAGAGAGGAAAGGAGACAGTCATGAGTAAGCTTCTGGTCAAATGCARCATCTCATTCTCATAGTTCCACAGTAGGAAACCCCTTGACATTAGTGGAATGAAAAGTCAAATAGCTCAAACTGACATGATCACTGGTACATGATCAGGAGCAACCTCCCAACTAAATCCTTCACTCATGATTTTGTTATAACACCATATAGCATCGGCAATGGGTTCCTGATTACATTTTTTTTCCAAAGGTTTCAGCTAAGATAGGATATATTTTTAYTAAGGACCATTCAGTTTCATTACTCAAATATGTATTTTTTTTTAAAAAAAAGAGAAACTGACCAGCAGAACACACGAGGAACAGAGTTCTACAATTTGCTTGTGTTGCACCTGTTACATCTTGAAGACACTGTAGAGCAAGACACTCCATYACTGTTTAGCACAAATATATACCCAGAGTGCTTTGTTCTGCTGTTCATATTCCACACAAGCCAAATGCCAGATTGTGCATTATATCTGTTGAACAAAAGYACACTGCTCACAACTTGGCATTTCACAAATAAGTTTAACCTTTCGCTCTTCTCTCTCCCCACTGTATCACCCTCCTACTTTTCCTGACTTAGTCTCTTAGACATCTGAAAAGGTTTACATTAACATTTTTAATGGTCTCATGAGAGGGAATGAAATTCAACCATCTATCAAAACTCATCTTGCAGTCTTCCTGAGAAAAGACAGCAGTGATACACAAAGAGATCTTTGTGAGTTAACTTCCTTTTTTAAATTAACACTCTAAGATCCAAGAGAGAGCCCTGCTATCGTAATTACTTCACTGCAGTGAAGACATTACCAAGAATGAGATCAAAGAATGGACCCTCACAGAACCACACTGGCCTGATCTTTAACTGCAGCCATTGCTACAAAGAGTTCAGCACAGGACATCTGCTTTTGGAAAGAGTTTTGCAATTGGCTCTGCTCTCTGTGCTACTGTGCTCACACCCCCAGTGTTTTTAAGTCTTCATGGATTTGTAAATGCAGTGGTAAATTTCAGTTTTTGTCCACATCACAAGATTAGATTTCTTAACATGCTAKGCAGCGCCAACTTTCTCTTAGCTAAAACAGTTATCTAATGGATAAAAGTCTACTCCTCCTGGGAAAACAAAATAAAATATATAAAGTGTACTTTGTTTTATAAAATTATTTAAGGAAGACACCAACAAAATTATTAGCATTTTTTTTTCATTTCTTCAGAACCCTTTGTGCTTCCTGTGGTCTGATAATACAAAAATTGTCTCTGGGCTGGATGCTACAATGAAGAATGTATGTTAAAAACTTTATTATAAAATAAAAACAAGAGGAAAAACCCCCAGAAGCCACAGAGATTATACCGGAAAGTCATATAAACCAAACTTTCTTCTTGGAACTATAAAATATTCTCTTAGAAAATCCTGTAAATATAACCTACAGGGTATTTTATTTTTGTTCATCTTAATTGGGAAAGRAAAAAATGCAACAAAGCAAAACAACAAAAAAACACCATAATCATCAGTCAGAGCTTCTTTGGGTACAAACATTGTGTTTCATTGASCCTAATGCCAATTTGTAACACCAATAGACTGACTTTTCGGCAATTTTACTAAATTTTATGGTATTCCTTGAGCACTAACTCACTTCTAAGACTTGTATAGAGAGTAAACAACCTTTAAATAAAGTACTGAAATTATGATGTGATGAACACAGACAACATGATAGATTTTAAATTKCAGGGTTTCCACTATATAAATTCTAAATGTTTTTGATATGCATGATTTCCTACATTTAAAAGATGGTTCTAAAAGACTTCACAGAGGAGTATACCCAAACACTGCATTTTTAGAAGTTGTGAATTCACAAAATTACACATATGCTTCAAATGAAGATGATGCTACTTTGTATAATTTTGAAGTGCACAAAGGAAGAAGAAATTATTTATAAAGATGAAATTATAAGTTCAGACAARTCAAATAGCAGGAAATTAGAAGTACTGCACCTAGGAACAAATAACCCTGTACACCAGTACAGAAGACATCCTGCTAGTCATGAGCCACCCTTGCAGCAAAGTGGGAAGGAGCAACATGGACTCATAGGGAAGAGGTTGGCCAGCAGATGGAGGGACATGAGTCCTCTCTGCTACTAAGTCCAACTCTGGACTTCCCAGTCAAAGAAAAGTACRGATTTACTGGACTGAGTCCAGTGGAAGGCCAAAAAGACAATGAAAGTGCAGGAGCATTTCTCAAATAAGAAGAGACTGAGACGTGCCACTGTTCATCCTGTAGAAGAGAAGTATCAGGGATATTTTATCTGAGTACAAATACCTGATGGGAGGACTGAAGAGCAAACCAGACTCYTACAGTGGTGTCAGTGATGGAAAAWGAGGTAATAGGCATGACTGACAATACAYGRAATTTTATCTCTGCACAAAAAAMGAAATTATTTTCTGCTGTAAGGAAGTTTGAAGACAGGAAACAACTTCCTTCGGAGGTTGTGGTGTCTTTCATCTCTGGAGATATGCAAAACTTGACAGGACACTCTACTGAGAAACTTGCCCCAGCYGACTCTGCTTTGAGCAGAGGGTTTGGACCAGAAAATGTCAAGAGAC
>NW_026623277.1:1997583-2008800 GCF_030028575.1 Malurus melanocephalus
TTTTTTTTCCTTCCATTATATTTTTGAAGAAGATGTTAGCACATTCAGAGACACAAAACATATCTTTCCTTTTTTACTTCATAAATATGACCATCATCCTAAAACCACACCATTTCAATCTTTTTCCTCAGATACTGATGTCCATCAAAAGGAACACAAAGTTTAGCCTTCATGCAAATCTGGAGACTGTCTCTGGATTATTTGTTATATCTTATCTCAGCTGTATTCCATTCCGAATCACATTATTCAGTCAACTATATTCTGTAAATTATTGTAGGAATAAACCATATATTTGTTTACTGATTTAAGCATGGCAGAATTTACCAGTGTTGTRTAGGAATCTGTCAGGGATGGACAAGGAAAGAGAAGAAAAGRCAATTATATTTTCACACAAATRCACATATTTTCAGATAAATTTATGGTGAGGTGATTTCTGGATGTAATTAAGTCAATATCCTTCTTAAAAACTTCAAATTATATCAGCTTAAAACCTTGTCCAAATAGGTWTTTAAGACCTCCAGGTGTACAGGTTTCACAGCCTTGCCAGGCAAGGAAGGAAAAGACAACAAATTTATCTCTATTACCAAGCTCTAAAATCAATAATGAATTTTATTTGRACTAAAAAATTGGCAATAATTTGCTTTTTAAGCTACAGACTATAATTTTCTCTTGCAGGATCTGCAAATTAGTCTTTTGTTGGATTGCAGAAATACTGAAGTATCAAAAATTAATTCATTTGGGCAAGKCTATCTCCCTTAAATACAAAACATCATACAAGAAATAAAATGGAAAATATTTAGTTGGATCATTTCACAGCATGGTGAAATATTGCTGAATTGCTTTCTACCTTAYCTTATGAAAAAGATGACACATATATATCATTCTTGATATACCCATACTTTGCTTCCTATATCACAAAAGCACTTTAGAAGTTTGTTGGTTTGACTTAAAAAAAAAGAGGGGACACAATAAYGCCTTGAAGAAGAACTAGAGATGATACACATTTCTCGTTTAACCAATTCCGAATTTTTGATCTGTGACTGTAGTGCAGCTGAAAGATCAAAGAYGAGAACCTTACAATTAACTCAATTTTTTAAAATAGTCAGAAATGTGGATACATTTATCCCCAATTAGAGTATGTAATCTCTATTATTTAGAGAAAAATGCTTTTTTTATATTTAATTAATGAATTACAGTCTGGACCAAACCTCAAATCAGGCAATGTTTTTTAAGCCTGGAATTTAAAGGACATCTTGAAAAGCTATATATGATTTTTTTTTTTTTCTAAAATCAACAAAAGAAGTTAGTGCTTTTTATCAGAATGTAGCAAATAATTTGTATACATAGTGTTTGCCAGAATGTTTAAAGAGCGATTGTTTCTTGAATAGTGTGAGAATTTTTATTCAAGATTTTTATCTTGAATAGAAAAAGCTTAGAAATGAAGCAATCTTTCCTTCTAATTTCCAGAAATTATATATATTGAGGCACATRTGAATTTTGCAAAAAACATCTTATTTTATTGTTGATGCTATTTTGCTTTTTTAGATGCTTTTTTTCTTTCCTTTTTGTTTTCACTTTCCTGTTCCATGTTCACCATTTTTGTCCTAAAGATGCAACTTTTGAATWGTACATATCATTCATTACATGAGTACATGTAGTTGCACAAGTCTGGTGTGAAATTTGTATCTTCTCTATTAGCAATTCATTTTCATGTCTTCAGCAGCAACTACAACAAAAAAATTCTAAACAAACCTGGAAATAACACAAATTTGTGTTGAATATTACCCAGAAGAGGGCAAAATGGAAGAATTTGTGCTAGATTGCTTTTATGTTGCATTCTACATTGCTAAAACAAAATTAATTTTGTTTAGAAATGTGAACCTTCATTTTTGATGAGCATAATATGACGTGAGATTGAAAACAGAATTAAAGAGTTCTGGAAATGTCTAAGKCATATAAATTAGGAACCTAAATATGTTTGAGCACACTGAACACTTTCTTATCCTAGGTGTGAATTACAAAAAAACACCTCCTGTTGTATCATCAGCCTTTACTATTGGTAACAACACAAATTGGTGTTGGGAAGTGGGCAATGTCAGAAAATACCCATGATCTGTATTTAGATATGCACTCTTCCTGGAAATCCATTTAAGTCCRCTGGCTATGCTGTTCAGTAAGAGAGGAAATGGGGTTGGCTGCAAGGGTACTCTTGGTATCAGTAGCAACTATTTTCCATGTTATACCTTCATTATCTCAGTTGAATAAAATAATAGCCACTTCATAGAAATAGTAGGTCAAATATGGCTGATGTAGTTTGATATCCTGGCCCTGTGGCAGTACGCTTTTGACACACTCTAGATTCATACATGTTTTTAATAAAACACATTGTCTAGCAAAGTCACTGCGCTTCAACAGACAACATTTGAATAAAAGCTCAGATGGATGTTTGGTGCAGTTATTCTAGACATTAATGTGCTGTATGCTAACAATAACCTTAGAAATCAAACTAGCACTTGCTTTCCGTCTGCCATTGCATTGTCTAAACTTCAATATCTACCATATCCAAACATCCTCCTAAGTGTATTCCTGCCTCCCGGGAGATTCCCCAGAACTAGCGCATTGTGCCATGTTGTGCATGGCTGATTACCCTTAGGACTAAAGGTGGTCTAACTGAAGCTGGGCTAAGCACATGTGAAGATGGTTATACTTGCTAGACATGGTCTCATCTGATTCAAGAGCATATGTTTTCAAATTTTTACATTTCTTTTGAGGTTATACTTTTTCTATAGCTGAGCCTTTAAATAGCATTGGTCATGATAAACTCACTTGAGGTACACKCAATTCCTGCATTCACAGCATTTATAATATAGTTCAAGAGCACTGGTTCTAAAATTTATCCCTGGACAACCTCATCAGGCACCAGTCTGATGTAACTCATTTACTGTAACACTTGGAGCTTGACCCATCAGCCATTTGCTGTCCCAACGTAGCATGGAACTGGTCAAGCTGTGTGGTGGACATTTTGTCCAGAAGGAYACTGTAAAAAACAGTGTCAAAATCTTTGCTAAAGTAAAAAAAAAACTCTCCATCTAYTAACTTCCTTTTGTAAACTAGATAGGTAACCTTTTCATAAAAAGAAATTAAGTTTGTTATGCAGAACATTCCCATCATGAACCTCTGCTGGCTATGACCAAACATTAATTTATTCCATAGAAGACTTTCCAAGTCATATGCACAGAATATCAAAGAACACCACCATCCCAACATTTGCCAGAGGATAATTTAACTTCTCTTATACTGAATATATTCCATAATTCTTTGTAATAGATGCTGTATTGTATGGCACAATGAGTCAAATAACAAATATTTTCTAAAAGACYGTGGACTGAATCCTAGCTATGAATGAAATCTGTTTGTGCTTTCTGTTTTTTCATGACAGGATGTGGAAATGGATCTTTCTTTTCTGTTTTAAAATAATGAACAAATAGTAAATTTCACTAAACTCTGAAATCTACTGAAAAAAAAAAAAAAGGATCACTTCTTAAAATTTCTKTGGAAAATTTTAAGTGGAAGCATATTGCAGTACATTATACTTCAGTCTCTTACAGAGTGGAATTGTATCAAGTATATATTTATGCAATTCAGAGAAAAAAGTGAGTTCAAAATAAATGCACTGTGATCATGCATAATTTATGMATAATTTTCCATGTTGCAGTAAAGCCAAGTACAACTTCTAGACTCTACGGTGTAAAGAATGCTGCAAAGAGTGACCAAAAATTACTTCAGAAGGCTGCTCGTTTGCATAAAATCAGCCTCTTCTTTTATAGAGCTGATTTACTGTGGTTCTAGCCAGGGTTACAAGTTCAAGTTGTCCCAAGCACATTATTAAAAAAAAAAAAAAAAAAAAAAAAAGAGATAACAGTGGAAGGAGGGACAAGTCAACAACCATACCTAAGCAGAAAAAGGACAAGAAAATGCTGAAGCAAAAGTGAAAGTATGGGTCATACATTATTTACTTAGAAGGCAAATAAGAAAATATCTAATGTTTCATGGATTTTGTGTTAATTTTACTGATATAGAAATGCTGGTATATGAAAAGTTGATCCTTAATTGGCAAAAGACACCTGAAAAATTTATTACTGTAGACCACCTGTTTTAGGTATCTTAAATTTAGGAATTCTTTCAATGTTTTGTTGTACTTTTGGTAGGGATTTTTGATTAATTATTTTGTATTGATTGGTTTTCTTAACTCTTCTTGCTACCATTTCTGCTTCTATATGTGACTTGGAGGTGCAATTCACTTCCTTCTATGAGAAAAGTGAGAGGCACAAATTTTGGTAGCTTGAATTCAGGCTGTACTTCAAATATGGCCTACATTAGTCAAAGGATGCCAGTGATTAATGTTGCCAGAAACTACAGGTAACTCATACTCAAAATCAAGGTTATTTCAGTTCCTTAAATGAGTATATACACATTTTCAGTATCAGCACAGACGCAGTCTAGCTTCCAAATTAGTTTACCAGTCTCAAGTCTCTTAAGTCTGTTTCAGAGCTAGGGAGGTTAGGACAAGGGAAATTAATGTACATCTGCTCCTGAAGCCTACATACGTAGAAGCTGCATTCCAAAAAGAAGGTGTCATGACTCTTATTTTGATAAAGATGATAGAAAGAAGATTTGACATTTCAGGTATTATCCTGACTCATTGTTTTCCCCTCTGTCTTACTTTGAAATGCTAAAATATTGGTAGCCTCTTTTTAYTGGATCACTTTTTGTATTGTGATTTTCAGCAGGCTGTGAAATCCAGTGTACAGAGAGGAGGAAATTATGGCATAGCTACAAATTTATGGAATATTTTAGAAATACATCAATTTTCAAATATGTCTTTCCAGTTTACACCTGGGGGGCAGCAAGAAGACTCTGAAATAATAGCAACTACTAATTGCAAAGGTTGAGACATAAATAATGTCTGTTGATCTCTGATGCATAAAAGTGATCATATTTGTTTAAATGTAAACCTGCAATCAAGCCTGCAGATGTTAAGGGGAACACTTGCATGCATAAAGCTAATCTGCTGCTAAATTAGCTACTTGAGTCAGCATTTAGTGCTGAAATTCCACTAGGATTCACAGCCTGAAAAAAARTATAAGGCCTATTTCATATACCCAGGATAGCTAAAGCACTTGTTTTTCATGCTGCTCTCACAGAAAGTGATCAGAAATACCCCTGGATCGAGTATCTACTGGTAGAAATAGTAACCAACACTTAAAGAAGCACCAGCATTCAAGATGACAGAAATATGACAGCTGGTGTGTGGAAAAACATCTGTTTTCTGAGCATCTATAAGCATATAGGAATGATCTGCCTACCCCACACCTGCAAGAAAACCTGCATAATGTATCATAATTCAGCTTCAGAACATACCCTGTATGCTCTGTAAGGAGTACAGAAATTCCATTTGCCAGTGATAACATCACACTTGAATTTTGTTTTCCTTTGTCATTTAGGCAAAGGACATGAAGAAAGGTCTTTGTTCATTACAAACAGCAATCTCTAAGATGTAAAACCCAAACCAGCTTATACTGKCTTCTGTGAGCTTTCTTCATGGAATCAGGCTGCTTTCAGGCCTCAACCTGCTTGAATGATAAAGTCATCAAGACAGAATGTTGCAGCAGAAAATTCTCTGAATCCATGTATTCTTCCAATTTAAGTGAAAATAGAAGAGTGACTATTAAAGTAACCAAACCATTGAATTTAAGAGGGAAATCAGGAAAAAGTATAGGCACTACGCACTTTTAAATATAATCAGGGTTATTTCATGTCATGTCATAATTTACAGGCTTTGTAATGCCAGGGAGCGTGCCAGGTTTCCACTTGGTGTTCCAGCATAGTTTTATACCACAACTAGGAGAAAGAAAGCCTGCAACCTTACCAGCTTGTCTTCCACCACAGGCAGCAGGAAATACTGAGTGCTGCTGACTATTGTTGTGACGGTTTTCTTTAGTTTGCAAAGCTTATGGGTGGGGTACCAAACGTCCTATTAATGTTGCTTCCCTCAGAGATATAACATGAATCCCTCATTTGGATTAATGAAGTTTTTATGTCTCATTACTATGTTCTCTAAGTCTTTTAGATATGCTTCTACTGGCATACATTGCATTGCTGAGCAAATCATAGAATCTCAAAATTGTCAAAGYTGGGAAGAGACCTTTRAGGTCACYCAGCCCAACCATCCACAYTKCCACTGTAACCCTAAACCACTCAACCACAYCACCYAGCAGCAGATCCAGAAACCTCAAACACCTCCAGGGATGGTGACTTTACCACCTCCCAAGGCAAATTATCCCAGTGCCTGATAACCGTGATGATGAAAAATGTTTTTTTTCTAATATCTAATATGAACCTCCTCTGTAAATCTGCCTTACAAAGCCAAAAGGAGCTTAGCCTTCTTTCTACCAATCAAAGACAAAGGAAACTAAAATTAGTAGCAAGGGTTTTGAAGATATTCTAAAGTTCAARGAAAGGTATAATTTTTACTTGGAAATAAAAATTCTCTCTTTCTCTTGCCCCACTAGAAATGAATGGAACATGGGAGATAAGATTTACTATTCCTTAATGAGAAGACACATTATTARGAAGGTTTTGTCTGTTATATTAGGAATATTATATTAGGAGTATTTCTGTCTGTTGCACATGATCACAAATTCTGAATTTAAAAAATATTTTTTATTCTGATGGATTAAAAAAAAAGTTAGAGGTACATCTTTATTTCACAGTGGTTTAGAAAGTGGTTTGTCTGTGACAAAATGGCATCCCTTTTATTTTTATTTCAGCTAAAGTTCTGAAGTGCCTTCTATGTTAGTATCTTCCTATGTCCAGACTATTTCTACCTTTTATTCCCCTTGTAAGTTTTACATGTCACTTCTGGAAATTTCTTAGTTAATTGTAATTTTTCCATTGTTCAGTTCATGTTTAGAATTGTATTAACTTTTTTCAATCTAGCTGATAAAATCATCTTGCCTTTTCCAAGGAATATTTCCACAGTTGTCCCRAGACTCTGAAATTAGTCTGACCTATACAAAAACCTGTGAGGCAGCCAGTGATTTGAAAAGAAGCAAAAGAAGAAAATTTTCAAATACTAAAATCCAGGAGTTTTATACTACAGACAGATTTATCAAGATCATATTTTCTTTGCTTGCTCTTCCTATTTTTTTTCACCGTGTTAAATATCATGTATACAAAGTAGAAAAGAAAACAAAGGAAATAAACAGACAAGTCTAATTTTCAGTTCCATCTCTTTTTAAAAGAATGCTATCTACCATGGTGTTTCAGTTCAGAGAATTTTTTAAAATAACACACCATTTATTCAAGTTTCTAAGTTACTGTTAAATTCAAAGTTTTGAATTAGTAGAATATTAAAAAAATTGAATCAGCTAATTCAAATTTACCTAATATAACATACTACTGACCTAAAATATTCAGATATTTCCTTAATCTTCTTTGAAAATTGCACTAGTCTGTTATATCACCATTTAAACCAAATGAAGTCAAGTCTTAATTATCTTTTTAYTGTTTTATTCCTTTGTTTTATTTTGATTTGTTTTGTCTTGCAGCAAAAATTGAACTTATATTCTTACTGAAAGRAATAATGCATAAATGTACAGGAAAATATGACTACCTTTTAACCTAAATTTATGTCTTCTTTGTTATTGTGATCTGTGATTAAAAGTTGTAATTGCACAACAGCTGTGATGAGCTAGATTACTGATATAGTTAAAGAGCCATGGGATATAGGTCATTCATGTGTGTGCGTATATATATAAATGTGTGTGTATGTATAATGATAGTACATTATTCTATTCTATTCTATTCTACTCTATACCTTGAAAAGACCCATTAGTCAAGGATGAAACAGGAAGATAAAAAAAATATTTCTTCATTGTAAATTAATGTGGGGAAAAATTATTATATGAACTTATTGTCAAGACATATATCTTATTTCAGACTTGAAAGTCTAACTTCCACCCCCTCTTCTTCTCTCTTCCCACCTTCAAAAAAAAAAAACCAAAAAAAACCCAAAAGCCAAAACAAAACAAAAAACAAACAAAAAAAAAAACAAAACAAGAAAAAACCCAACCAAAGAAACCTCAGACTTGAAATTTTAGATTTAGCAAGTTGATATTTTCACAGACACTGACCTGTCACAACCCACACTTTCCATGAGCTCATGAGCTGGTATGCATCACTTGCAAATAAGTGCCAGTGTTGACAGACAGCACTTTTCAACTTTTCAACATCTTTGTAGTGTAACAATTCTTAAGTCATGACCAAAACAACATAATTTTTTCAGTTATTCTTTTCAAGTCATCCCATGATTCAGGGGAAAGGAACATAACAGAGTTGTCAGACATGTCACAGGCAGTTTTGCATCTGTGTTGCTCATAGTGGGAGAGTTCTGAAATGCAGGAGGACSAGAAGACTACATTCAAAACCAAATAAAATCCTAAACAATTGCCATGTAATCAGTGGGAAATTACCAGATTTAGAGAGAAAAAATCAGGAAAACTTGCATTATTAGTTTTTTCTCCAAGAATGCCTTTAAATTCTTACAGCATTTTAGCATAGATTTTACTCACTTTGGTAAGATCCTGATGCAGCTTACTTCTGAAATTGTGGCCTCCTTTGAAGGATCACAAATTCTTGGATTACAATAATCCTTCAAAATGTACTAATATATAGTATTTGAAAGAAGAGCCAAAGATTATTAACTAGGTTAATGAAATRAAATAAAATAWWWYATKYARWRMARAAAAAAAYAGAATCATAGATTTATTTAGGTTGGAAAAGTTCTCTAAGATGAGCAAGTCCACCCATTAACTCACTGTTACTAAATCCACCATAATCTATCTCTCCAAGTGCCACATGTTTGCGTCTTTTAAATGCATCATTTCAAAGCAATTAAAACAAACTGGAACAGTATAGCTGTCTTTTTGTCTCAGTTTTATGTTTATGTAGGTCTTGAGTTGCTTAGGAATAATCATCAAAATGAAGACCCCGTGCAGACATCAGTGTTCTGAATGTTTTCACAAACTAACAAAAAACCTTTACTACAGCAGCATATTGAAAAAAGATAATTGAAACAACTTTGCCCTGCTTGTTGTACACATAAGGTCACAAAAAGCAAAGCCACTTATTAATAACTGTGAGGAAAAAAACAAGCGGTTCTATTAAGCTGAAATGTAGAGTAAGCTATGTGCAAAAATTAAAACTAGGCAGCATGGACTGGAACAAATAGTGATTAAAGGGAGATTCCAATCTTCCTAGTTTCAATATCAAGAGTTTGCTGACACAAAGAGGAATCCTTTAATATTTATATGTTGAATGGGAGATTTTTGACAGCTGTAACCTTTCATTTTATATGCTTACAAGAAATATTTTTATAAATATATATATATACATGTTTATAAAACATGTTTCTTATGTGTTGTATTATTTATGGGGTTATGTATCAAAATTTAAATTATAAACTAAAGACATGAAAAGACAACAAGTAGAAAGTAAATAAATRCATGCATGTTTGAATCTCATGAGATGTGTATTTCTGTGTGTCTACATTTAACTCCTTGAAGCAATGTTAATGTAAYATAATTAAAAGAGCCGATGACAGTGAAGAACGCTATTAAACTCTTCTAAAAATTTATGTTGTTAGGTGCCACAGATTTTTATTTTCCACATGAAAACACTAACTGAATACTAAATTGTTTCAAAATTGTAATTCAAACATAAGGTCACATGAAAATAAGACACCTGAACTGAGGATGTTTCCAGTTAAAGATGGCTTTTCTAAAGGGACATTGCAGTCATTGCCCACAGTAATTCAAGGGCTACTCTGAGAAAGCATGATGCCTCTCCTCCACAATGTCTCTCACAGTGTTTCATAACAGAAGACAAATAGATTTTCTCACAGTCCATCATTCAAAGTACCAGTAAAAGAAATTAGTGTTACTATTGTGAGTCCAGTTCTTTCGTCTTCTCTGATTTACCCTGACTTCACTTGGACCTTATTCGCTGTGCCTTGGTGAAGTGATGCCCTTATCACTAATTTGTTACTGCATTTTAAAATTATTGATAGGTGAGTTTTCCCAAATGGCTTCAGCTTCTTCTGTAAGTCTGGTGAAATCTAGATATCTGCACTCATCAGTTAAAAAACAATGTGCCTTCCTCTTCAGGTCTTGACTCCCACCAGCCACTGGCCAGATTGAACATACTTATAATTTTGCTATCTTCTAATGGACTAACATCCCTTTTCTCCCTGCACAGTTTACAAGGCTGTAAGCACTGAACTGGTTGACTGTTCTTTCCTGTATTAACAAGGTCTGGGGTTGCTTGGAACATCAGAAATGGAAGTCGTCATTTAATAAGCAGTTATAACTTTTTCAGACTGACTGATAATAGTTGAAAGGCAAAAAGTAAGAGAATAAATAGGGAAAGAGACTTAATAGAAGTTCAGTCACAAAAGAGACAGACAATTATCATCTGGCCATTTCATAACAATATGTTTTTGCATTTTCCTTTCTGTTACCATTTCTGCTGATACGTCTTGTCTTGTTGTTTGCTCACTGTCTTAGTTCTCTGCTAGTCTTAACATGTCATCCAAATCCAGCCATCTGCAGGCAGAAAAACRCTGAACTCTTCAATTATTTTCCCCTAAAATTAATTAGAATTAGTTTTTGTTCTTTTTGCATAGTTTGCARATGTCTTTTTGTACCATGGTCTCATTTCTTTGTTCTCTATGTTATTTGAAATTTCATCTCAGGCAGGTAACATTACRTAAATTCAATTGAATTAAATTAAACTTTTGCTTGATGGTTCCTAAGACCATTCATCCATTTCCAACAATAATTAAATGGAACCATTTACRGCAAAATTATGCATGAAATAGAAAAGCCGAAATGAAAAGCAATACACCAGAATAGATAATCTACTTATTATATTTGCTCATAAACCACAAGCATGTCCAATATAAATGTGGAGCAGCAGCAAGCCCAAACCTTGAGAGAACCAGCTTCTGTAAAGGCACGTCCTTCTTCATACAGTGAATAAGGTTACCTGGCACTGATACAGAACAATGCTGTAAACTGAAAGCCTATGTTCATGTATCTTTGGAATTAAAAATTATTTTAATAGTGTTTGCACTATTAATAATTTAATAGT
The DNA here is from genome assembly GCF_030028575.1 of Malurus melanocephalus. Lineage (NCBI taxonomy): Eukaryota > Metazoa > Chordata > Aves > Passeriformes > Maluridae > Malurus > Malurus melanocephalus. The sequence continues at coordinate 2,008,795 of NW_026623277.1, forward strand.
GTTTGG
>NW_026623277.1:2009435-2046582 GCF_030028575.1 Malurus melanocephalus
AAGAAGGAAGAAAAGAAAAGGCAAATAATTCATCCCAATATTTAAACCCACATTTTGGTGTAGCTTTTTCTTCAGTAAGAAAGAACATTATTATATATAGTATTTTAAATAACCATCAAAATTACAGCATTCCCTTTTGTTAAGAAAACAGAGACTTTTACAGYTATATATATTTTAAATTAAATCTTTGAAAATGAGTTCATATAATGAAATAGTARTAAATTGCCTATATGTGCAAGATTGAATTCCATATAGATGTTCCCTGACAAAAAAGATACTTCAGAGTGTTCATATCTGGAGACAAATACAGGGAGTTCTCCAAAATAATGAGGTTTAGAAATATAGATGATCCATCTGACTTCATTGATCCCTTGGGCAAATGGACTTTAATGGCTCAGGATTTGGATACCAGATATCGATGAGAATTTAATAGCAAATAAACAATAATCTCAAACTTTTGGTGGAGAAGCTCAAGTAAAAAACCCTTCTTTTTTAAGAGCAGAACATAACCCAAACAAGGTAATTCTCAAAGATTTATTTATTTAACTTTGGATAACTTCTGACACTTTAGATGCAGAAAAATTTACCAGGGGAAAAACTAACGGGGTACTAGAAGCAGAACCATCTGAAAGAGGAGCTGTACAGCAGAATGTGACCAGACTGTGAGGGGGTGTCTTGCAATCCACCTTACCTCTGCAGTGTACCCAGCTAAACACATCTAATTCAAGCTTTAAAAAAAGCTAAACACATCTAATTCAAGGTTTAAAACCCAACTTCAGCAGCTTTTCAATTAAAAAAACCCCTTAGTAGAATTAATACCTTGATTCTTCTCAAAATAAAGCCTGTTCACCCAGATTTTCAGTGCTGATGTTGTTTAAACATTCAAGAAATAAGTTAAAGAGCTTTGTTTGGTGAAAAATAGGTAGTTCCTGAATATTCTCTTAAAGCTAAGAGAAAAATGTATTTATAAATAATTCTTTTTTTTTTAATTTTTTTATTTTTTTTTTTTTTTAATTATGATAAAGAAAAGTTTAATCCCAGGTTGGCTTTGTATTTAGGAAAGGGAATTTGTCAGTTTAGAAGCCTATGTATTGCAGCTTATGTTGTCATTGCTCAAGAGTGGCACTTTTAAACTATTCCAGAGCAGGTTAACTATGACTGATTTCATGGTTGGTCAAATACATACACAATAAATGAACTCACAAAACCTACAGAAATTATAGCTGTAAAAGTAATGAAGAAGAGTTCAAGCACTTCCAGAACTAAAGTCTATCCTTATTTTCATTATATGTACAGTAACATGTATCATAGATACAAAATAGAAAAATTCTGTTGAGATACATCTTAAGCATGATTTTTGCATTTCTAAGAATTTTTAGATTATTTTCTATTTATTTCAGATTATTTTCACTTGCCCAACTGTATATTATATATAACAGTAATACTCTATAAAAGTAGTTAACTTTAGCTTGACTGCTGCTATTTATAAGATGAATGCTTTTTAGAACAATCACATTTTCATAGATAAAAACAGTATTAAGCTAAAATTTCTCAATTTAAAATACAGAAAAATGAGTTAGTTAAGGAGCAGAAAGGCCACTCATAAGATCAAAATTTTGCTACACATCCTGCACATTTAAGAAGAGTATTTTTCYTTTTGTTTTTTTCTTTTTTTCTTTCCTTAATTTTTACTTTCATACAATAACCCTGAAGGGTGAATGGTATCTCAGACTAAGAGCTGATGGACTGATTGACAAAAACACTTTAAAAAAAAAAAAAACAAATAAAAGAATACTTGCCAATAGGTGGTTTGTTTTTTTTGGTTTTGATCCAACTTGAATACTCATTTCCTACACAAATATCAAAATATCATTAGGGCAGCATATGTTAATGGTATTAGTCAAACACTAAAAGGCTCCATAAGAAAAAAAAAAATATCCCAAACCAAACAAAAGAAATGTTCAGAAGCAATTTCACCAACAAACATGGTCCTAACTCTTAAAGAACTGCAGCCATAAAGTTACGAGAGAATAGATAAACATTGCCAGGTGGTTTTGTTTCCACACATAGCATTTTCAAATGCTGCTGCCTGTCTCTGGCAATTACTGAAGTTGAACTGCAGTCTGTTATAATAAAGAAATGCAGCAGACATAGCCTTGGTAACGCAAGAGAATTCATCCAGAACAACTATCCACAGAGGAGAAGGGAAAGTGTAAACGAGAAGAGATCTTAAGGCCCTGAGGTTTATTATTAACATCAGTAGCAGCAAAGGAAAGTCAGGTTTTCAGGCAAGATTTTTTAACTTAGAGGTCTAATTTTAGATGTTGGGATCCTCATGAGTAGCCYTATTTGAAAAGTTAATTGCTATCCTCCATAAAGTCTGAAAAATAAGCTRTTGAGGATGCCAGAGGAGACCTATACCTGTAATTAATAACAAATGCCATGCTCTGTAGTCTCTTACTTCAAATCTCACATGGCAATGACAAAATATTTCTGTATTTTGTTCTGACTCTATGACAAAATTCTGTGAAGCACGCTGAGAATCTGAAATCAGCACTTATAGGGAGTATAGGGTTTTTTTTTTTTTTAAATATTTTTGCTCTTTTGCCATGAATTTCCACGGATGTGGCAGACATTCTGTCTGGGGTTCACTATTGAGACATTAAAGGTCATTAGTACTTTTACACTTTCAGAAGAGGACTCAATAGTTTATAGATGTTACCTACATAGAAATAAAAGACAGGAGTGTTTAACTGCTGCTTTCTCATTTAAGATGACATTATAAATAATGTTAATCATAAAGTGACTCCTGAAATGGCTTTGTGATTAAAAGAAAYACTTAAAAATATTTTTTGCAAAGGAAAATTCAATTCAATTTCCCTAGGGAGGAGGAAGACAAAAGTTGTCATCTCTTCTACCTGACTTAAACTTTCCAGTGTCAGTCTGTTACCTTCTGCAAATCTCCAAAAATTTAATCAGTTCTAGAATACTGACTAAGCTAAATATCATGATACTTCATCCTAGATGTACAACAGAGACTYTGTACTTCCTGAAGGGATAACAGAAAAAGGTAGTTTCCAAATAAATGTTTCTTACAGATTCATAGTTCCAAAAAAATGGTGGTTTGGGTTTTTGTTTTATTTTTTTTTTATTTTTTTCCCCTCCCCAGTGTGCTCTGATTAATGATAGGACAGTTTCCATCTTCTTCAGCTTATACCAAAAAACTCATTGATAGTGGATATTTGCAATATTTGCACAATGATAAACAAAATTTACGTCTGTCCCCAAGATTCTGCGATTCTTCATTGCAGAAATGTGCACTATTCCATTGCTTGAGCCCATAAATGAAGCAGCACTCTCTGGAGSTCTTACACTCCATGACAAAATAACCTGACTTTGATTTAAGGAAAGGGCATGCTGAGGCRTCTGGGAATTGGGCTAAGTATTTGCCAAACTCAAGTGTCTCCCTAAATCAAACAATCAAACCCATTCTTTTTCCTCAGTAACCCTTTAAAATCTGTCAGATAACTTGCTATGCTTCCTTAAGAAATTTAKGGAAGTGAAACAAAAATACAGAGGAAATAGTACAGTGCTGATGCTGTGAAATCAAATCYCTTGCCCCTTAACATCCTGAATTTCAATAAACATATCATTCAAAAAATTCAGGTACTGTAACACATGAAAAAATTCCCTAAATCTGAAGCCAAAAAGGACTTTGTCTAAAGACTCACTGACTTCTTATTTTCAAACTTTACTCCTCTAGAAGATGGAGTATTACAGAAGGTCTGAGCTACTTACACATCACACAGTCCAAGTGTTAATCATTATTAGTACTGTGACTCAGTCAGCACTCTAGGGTTCCAGGAGAATTAGGATTCAATATAGAAACAAAAAATAGAGTACAGCAAATATAAATGTTGAGATCACACAGAGCTTCTTCAAATTTCAGCAGTCTGAACATAACATCTGTGTAATAAGAAGAAAAAAACATAACACCCCAAAACTCTGAACTAGTCAGGCTACTGAACTTTTGCAGCTAAATGTTAATCCATTGGCATGCCAAGATCCAGAGAAAGATTTCTTTTTGATACTGTAGCAAATATTTAATACGTGAAACTTCTTCAGTGTTTTACAGTCATATACATACATAATTTTTTACAAAAATAAAACATTAGTAGAGTGTAGAGATAGGATACAAAGCTGCACTTGTATCTCTTCAGAACTTAAGAATACGTTGATTTAAATTTTAGACCCAACCTTACTGGCAGTACATTGGAAATGGCTATGCAAACCACCATGAAAAACAAGACAGAAAATCTTAAAAAAAAAAATCTTGCAAGTGTGTAATTCAAAGGAGAAAAAAGAAAGCTGAAAGGAAGAACCCTCCCTGGGATTACTCCTTTTTTTTTTTTTTTTTTTTTTTCCCCATTTTTTTTTTATTTTTCCCCATTTTTTGCAACAAATTTTATGGTTTTTTTACCCATTTTTTCTTTATTTTTTTTTTTTTTTTTTTTTTTTTTCCCAATTTTTTTTCTTTACTGTGACTTAATGAATTCTAATGAAATTACATACTGGTGAAAAAAGTCTCTGAGGATTTCACCCATTTACTTCAGATACAATTCTAACTTTGGATTTGAAATTCATAATAATGCATAATGAGAAGAAACCCCCCTTATTTTCTCACAATCAACGGGCAGAGAAGAAATGGTCTCTGATCAGCTTCCTAAAGACACATCACCACCCTAGAGAGCAGCTGGTCCTTTACAAAGGCAAAAATGCATGCATGCTTGAATGTAGGTATGCTTGTATATGCTTTAGACATCTGCGGTTTCATAAGAATTGATGTATTATTTTCAATGAATATTCTGATTTTATTAATTTTATTTGTTTCCTCTCCATGAAGTTTGCTGCTGGAAGATTCTGCTGTATCTTGGWAGGCTGCAGATAAATTTTTAATTTGACAGCAGCTGCATAGTCTTAAAAGGGTAAATTTACATACTGAAACAAACTAGAAGAGATAGAAAGAATATATACTGTGGTTTTAACATTGCTGAAAACGGCTGTTGTACATCTTACTATCCATATTTATCGCCTCTTGTGACATGTTAGCCATAATTATTACACATTACCAGCCCAGTCCTGTATTAATCAAATTTATTTTTTTTTACTTTCAGGTGAGGCTGATTTGTAATTTTGATTATGACACACTCCTTTAGAAAGGAAAGAGCTTCTGGTAAGACAGTGCACTAGATTTATTTTTWWAAAAAAATGAGTTGCGTTAATACAAAAATGCAACTAGGAGTGTTCTGGGATTTCCCTTAAACACGAAAAGAAGTGGCAGGAATAATGCTCAACTTCTTCAGTGCAGAGACACAGAGGAAGAGAGGGAAGATTAGGGGACAAAAAAGTGAAACTAAGGGAAAAAGAACTAACGGTCTGAAGCCTGAATAGAGTTAACTGGGAATGCTTAAAAACGGCACAGAGATGGAACACCTCTCCTATGAAAAAAGGATGAGAGAGTTGAAGTTGTTTAGTCAGAAYTCCATGAGGATTTGACTGTTGCCTTTCAGTACATAAAGGGGGCTTGTAAGACAGATGGGACAAACTTCTTATCAAGACCTCTTGTGACAGGATGAAAGATAATGGTTCCGTGTGATTCATTGCATGATTCTATAAGAGACTTCAGGAACCTAAAATTTGCTGAAAACACTTCTCACAAGTAGCTGCATCTTCTCAGACTGCCCTAGTAGAGGACAGGGTTCATTTAATAAAGCAGAGGTTTGAGTCTTTTTCCTAAGAGGTAAGGGGGTACTTGGGTATGTATTCCCCATTGCTTCTGGCAGGATTGTTCCTGACACACAGAGTTATGGGCTCTGCACCTTCGTGAGATGGTTCTCTCTCCTATTGAATCCTTGTTTCCATTTATGCAGCAATTCTCTAGCTTAAATGATCTTCATGCTTGTTATTTCATATGAATTACCAACATGTCTCTTGCACTTGTTTTGAGGTTATTTTACCATTAATCCTTGCTGTAAAATGCCACTAGCTGATTCAATACAAACAAAGCACAGTGGACATTTTTTAGAAGGGTGGGCAAGGGTGAAGAGAAACATATGGGTGCTACTGAAAGCACTCCCAGAGATGTTAGAACATTTTTATTTTTATTTAGTAGAGAAAAATACCTGCTACTCCTTGCAGGTAGTAAACAAACAAAAAGAAACACAAAGAAATTCCTCATTAAGCCAATACTGCAATTAGCATTGTAGAGTGTATAGAGTGCTTCATCCAAGCCACCTTTCTGTCCTGCTGCATACATGGCTTTTTTTGTTTGTTTGTTTGTTTGTTTGTTTGTTTGTTTATTTGTTTGTTTTATTCCCCTTCCTATTTTATTCTTTGATTACATTTAATGTGGCCAAAACTCAACTTATCTGCTTTCTCATGCAATATCATTGGGAGACGTTGACTGGGGAAGTAACATTTTGGATATCAAGAGTGAGATTAGTTGCTTATCATAAAAATTATAAAGTATTCTTTTTCTCCCTACCAATATGTTATAATGTGAGAAGTGCTTCATGTCTCCTCTACAAAGAATAATCAGCTCTAGCAAAAGTCGTAAAGTAGCAAATTGGAAAGTTACTTTAATTAAAATGTTTTAACATATAGGACTCCTGAATAATAAGCTTAACTTACTGATAAATTAAGCACATTAAATTATGAAGTGAAAACTCACTCTTCTCACCAACTGCCTTCAATATCGCCATCTTGCAATCTCAAGAGCTAATTTATGCATCAATGCAAAAATAAAACTTTTCTGACAGTTAAAATTAAAAAAAAAAATGTTGCGTACAGTTTTGATATTATAGCTTCATTCTCCTTTTTACCCCTTCTACATTTTTTTTATCTCTCTGTAGGAATAGTTGCTGGAGGTCAATAMATTTTGATTAATAAAGTAATGCAGATGAGCATTTTCTTTGAAAATAATTAACTGTCTAGTTAAGGTACAACAAAATAAATTTCAACTAGAGTATTTTGAAAGGAAAATGACAAAGAGYACCAGAATACTCAATTTTTAACAGTGTTTTTCAGGTTTACTTGTAGGTAGGGAGAATTTTTTTAAGAATGTTGTTGTAGCATATATTTATGAACCKATAAGCCGACCCTTCTAGAAGAACACTAAATCATAATTAAATTCATTTCATTCACCATGTGGCAAATGTCTGAGCTCTCAAATGCAAAAATATTTTGCAATATAAAGGAGCCTCAGAAAATTTTTCTTCTGAAAAAGATTTCTTTAGAGAAAATGATTTCTTCTAAAAAGATTTCTTTAGAGAAAATGATTTCTTCTGAAAAAGATTTCTTTTACAGAAAATTATTTCTTCTACCATGAGTGAGGCACCATCTCACAATTAATAAAATCTATTCAGGCTGGCCTAATTTAAAATTTTTATTTGCTATTAGTGTTTGAAAGTCATTAAGGTAATTATGGAGSTGTGCTGTCAGTGCCAGTAATTGCTATCAGTAATAATTGAGCTGGAACTCACAGAAGAGGTACATTTTTTCTCATGTAAAGTCCAAACATAAGCTTGTGGACCCCCGATTACTGCTGCAGAGGTCAGGACATGCTTCCTTTCACAACATTGGCTAGCTAGCTTTCAAAATGAATTTTATATCATTCTGTTCTTATTTTATTATAAAGCATACTTTGTAACAAATATATCAGAAAAGGTGCCAAAAAGACTCTGCAATTTCACACAATAGATGTTTTCTGCTTTTTAAAAGTAAAGAGTACTGTAAAAGATAGGATACTCTGTTCCCTTAATGAGCCTTTCTTTTCTGCATTCATCACRGGAAAATGCTCATCGTAACTTAATTAAGGGCTTATAAATCTTATCCAAACCAGCTGAAGACTGGATGAAGCTCGAGAACATGGTGAAATATATGGARTATCTAAGGTTTAAAACCAACCCTGAAAAATACATAGAAGTTCTTAAAAATTAAACAAGAGTTTCCTTGAATCYGACCTGCTTTCACAGATCTTTAATTAGGGCTTCATTAGAGGAGAGATATCAAAAGGAAGGGTTTAGAGAATTTACTAGCCTCTTGTGTCTACATATGGAACTGAAATGAATGGTAAACTTTTGGAAGAACAATGCATGAACTAAGATAAGTGAGGTTTTTAAAGAAGTATCATTACCTCTATATTTCTGAACTGTGAATGCTTGAGATCACCTTCCCTGTTGTCTGCTCTAACTGGTCCAGTTTATTGTCCTATGTCATGAAAAAAAACAAAATCTCCCTCCAGAAATCACACTCAACTCTGAGTGGGAAGGGACACAGAAGGATCATCAAGTCCAACTCAAAAAAAGTGCATTAGCTRATAAAAGAAGTCAAGAAGTAACTCTGGTAATATTTCCTAATAAAATGTCTGGATGATATCCCAAAACAAAAGAAAATATGATGAAGGGAAAATAATCATACATCGGTAAGTTACAGCTTCAGCATAAACAGGACAGTGGTCATAGTTCTGGATGTATTTTTTTTAAGGAGAGGGGAGTGGGCAAATGCTGTTACATAACTTAAGCAGAATTTTYCATTTGCTCGCTTCTAAGATGTTCCAATTTAAGATGTTTATGATAAGACATAATACACAGAAAAATGCTTATGACTTTACAGATGTAATCACACACAGAAGATGCAATACGCACTGTTTAACTTCAGAGTTTTGTGTCTCTTTTTTACACAACCTTTAATATTTTGGTCAGTCTAGTCTTTGTCTTTCCAGCTGTATCTTACTTCCTCTTGCTACAACTTCTGTCCTACTTTCTGAACTGCTCTTCTCTCCCTGCCTTTTATGACCCTTCCACCCACCCACACCTACTGTTTRCAATGCATGTAAAAAACATCTTTTCATACCTCTACTAAACTAGCAGATCAAAGAGCAGCCTGTCCCCCACTGATTTTATAATGCTTTCACTGCCAGAGATGTCTCACAGACAGCAAGAGAAAACCAATATGAAGAAACAAACTGGAAACAATAAAGATGAGAAATTAGGGGACTCCTCAACTCTATTCCTAATGCATTTGAAAATACAAGAAAAACCCGAGACATTTTCATTAAAAMAAGAGAGAAGAGAACTGCTGACCTAAAGTGGCTTAGCTTATTTGATCAGATTGAATCTGATAACCTACACTAACTGAGAAACTGGACATGCCTGGAAGTGTCTTCTGCAAGTTAATGTGAAGAAGCATGGCAACCATCTTGTAGCTGGTGTATTGAAATAACACAGTGACGTGAACATGACATGCATCTTTATTCTAGAGTTAGATCAAACACCAGTCAGTTTACCAATATGGGAATAAAAGGAGATCTTGAAAGTAGGTGTGTGATTCTAACCCTGTGAAACTGATTATGAAGAAATATATTTATACAGTTGGTACAGTTATAGTCATGTAGATTCACCCACTCCTTTTGGCTAAGGGAAGTAGATAGCTCTTGTAACATTTACTCTTCTTGAGGCATATTGATGCTTCATCTCAACTGATGACAGGGTACAGTTCTGGATTAAGCWAAAGAATCACAGTAAATTTGGTTCTGGGAAAATTCTCCACACKAAATGGATTCTTTTCTCAGCTAGAACACCAGGGAGCCAAAGAATAAATAAAAAAAAAGTTCTCAGGACAGTACTTAGGTTCCTTCCCTGTATAAAAGCTATTTAGGAAACTGTTCCCATACCTTTGGAAAGACACCTAGCCTTTCGTTACTTCTATTTTCTCCGGTTAGGAGTGCAGAGTTAGAAGACAAGATTTCATTTTGATGATGCTGCTTGCTGGTGTAATGCCATATAATATTTTTTATATGTCAAAGACCATAGTTTTATTAAGATGATATMTTTTAAATTGTCTTAGGAGTATTTAATATAACAGTATGTTTGAAATATTGGTCACAAAACTGATAGTAATTTTTTTACACCACCCCCAAAAAATGTGCTATACTTAATTGTAGTGTTTACTGATGCAGTTCCCCATATCATCTTTTCTTTCTCACTCCAATTAACATGTTTTTTAAAAACACCTCAACAGCAAATAAACTAAGGATTATTAATCATTATTAAAGCTGCAAATTAATTCCTTATTCAATGACAGTATTTTAGAAATACCAAAAGAATATCAATATAAGGAAAATATTAACAGTTGCTAATACATGCAGGCAGTAACTGAAGAGAGTACAGGAATTAGATGGCATTTTGAAGCAGCTAAAAATAAGGGCTCAAGCAATCAACAACAATACTTTTTACCTGTTCCATAACTTATTGGCAGTACCGGTTTTGCTCAAGTACCTGGGCACACTGGTTGGGTAAAGCAGAGGGAACAGAAATATCATGTGTACCTCAAGTTACCTTTTAGTGCCTCTCCTTCTCCTTCCTTTCTGCAATAGCTGGGAGGGAAGGAGGAGTGAGCAAGCAGGATATGGTCTGGGTGTTTCACGGGGAATACTAAATACCATTCCTTAACCATGACAGAGGGKTTTCTTGCATTGTTATTATTATGTGGTGTGCTTTCAAAGTCAGTGCAGTGGTGAAGCACTACTGGTTACTTGTTGGTACTGATAGCCAAACTCAGAAACTATTGTATTTCCTTTAAATAAAGGATATAAATTCTCCATTTATCATCAGAAGATAAAGAGATAGATAGATAGATGATAGATAGATAGATAGATAGATAGATAGATAGATAGATAGATAGACAGATAGATAGATAAAAGGTAGATAACTACATACATACTTATGTACATAGACACATAATACATTCATGCATACCTGGATACATAAGTACACTTACATATATACATGAAATTACAGATAGTATAAGACCAGTCTTGACAGAAATCTACAACTCCTTATTAGGTATTTTTTTACTGATAAATTTAATGTACTTATAAATAAATTCTTATGCTTTAAGGCATTATACTGTGTCAGATACGTCACACCAGGGTTTTTTTTCACGTTCTTAACTTGAACATGTTATTCTTTTAAGTCCTGCAATTATTTCTGAATTTCTAAAACTATCTTTCCACTTCCCAGGCCATCATTAGCCAAAGATTTAGTGTGATATTGATGTTTAAAGGTAATACWAGGGTAATTCCACTCACTTTGGAGTCTTAGACACTATTGTCCCTAAACATTTCAAACTACTTGTCCTYCCAAAAGAGATGACACGGCTTTAATTGCATTGTCTTTCTTCCAGGGGAAGAAGAACTTCACAGATAAGTTTTTCATAAAAGGAAAATTCACCTGAAGCAAATATTCATACAGCCAGAAAAAGGGCTGGAATAAGTAATTGCCTTAAAACTACAAGTTGAACTTGTAGAAAAGTTGTGTTGTGCTTTTCTGGGTTTGTTTGTTTGTTTGCTGTCTGTTTTTTTTTTAAAGTAATTGTCTTGGTTTTTGGCTAGGGCATAGTTTTTTTTTTTTTTTTTTTTTTTTTTTTCAAGTAGCCATGAGGGAGCAGAGTCTGGAGCTGTATGGGCATGTCTAGGTTGTTATTCTAAAGCACCTCAGGTCACCCTTGGTGGTAGATTAAAGGATTCTTGCTTCTGACGGCTGAAGTTAAGGAGAAAAGCATGAAAGTGCAACTGGTCTGTCTGCCATTTTTTTCATTGTCCTGGGCTTCATGAGTGTTTTTCCATGTAAATCACCCTCTTTTGTACATTTTTGGTTTTAATATTGTTCCAGTTGCTCTTCATTTTTCTTATAATTATTTCCAGTAAATTGCTTTTTCTCAACCTAAAATCTCTGCCTTTTGTCTCTTCTGGAAGGTGTGAGGGGAGGAATGGCAGGTGATTTCGAGTGACATTTCTAAACCACGGCATTAATAAAATAAATACACCAGAAAAATAACATTTTAAAACCAAATCCTTCAATTCATAGTTGTTTTTTGTTTGGTTGGTTTTTTTTTTTTTTTTTTTTATTGCAAAATATAGTCCTGACAAGGCTGGGAAACATAATGGGAGTATTGTATACACACGTAAAGGTTTACAAAATAATTTTAGTTGCTAACTTGTCTGCCTGGAAATGAAAGTACTTGGATACATGGCAAAACTGCATCTCTAAGAGTTAACGAGATATTGAGCACTTGTCTTTTGTTAACACATAAGGCAAATTTTAAGACATTAACACAGAAAAATTACATCACAAATAAAACCTACACTAACTGAAACCTTACTACAAGTATAAATGAAAACACAAATGGGAAAACCATCACCAATACAACAACAACAAAAAAGACAACAAGAGAAACTTACCAGGCTGACAATGCTCATTTTTCACAACTATGATGAAAGTCTTCTACTACTTCCCTCCTTCAGACTGTTTATCTTCATATCACCCTGATAAGAAAATAAATAATAAAAATGCAACTCTCAATARATAAAATAATATAAAATAATATTTTAGACAAAATAACTTGAATAAATAATATCCTTAACTAAATCGATGTGACAGATAATCTTGCTCCTTTTACTATTTTTATATTTCAAATTTGGGTTCATAGGAACTCTTTGACATTAAACACTCATCAAAAAAAAAAAAAAAAAAAAAAAAAAAAAAAAAAAAAAAAAAAAAAAAGCCTCAGTGTAAGTAGCTAAAGTTATGTAATACATCTCCTCAATTTCTGTCTATTTTTGAAATTTAGTAAATAATAGTGGAATCTTTAGAAACGTAATTTATGAAGTTGTAGTTGTACATGGCAGGAGATAAACCTTGTTGCACATTGATATGAATTCTAGGACTAAAAGTAGTCTTTTATGTTCTAAGTTTTTCAAAGTCTACTTGCTGTTATTGCACATTTATATCACCTAAGAAAGAGGTTATAAAGCACTATAATATTCAGTCATTGATCAAAAAAAATTAAATCATAGTTTTTTGTTGTGGGTGAGGAGGAGGGAAAGGGTAAGGCAGAGGTAAAAGGAAACAAACATCACTTTGTTTGGGGAGCTGAAATCAATARGATGGTGGTTCTTCACTAAAAATTCTTCTCTGTGTTATTTAACAATTATAGTATCATTCTGAAAGTTAAAAGTTATAAACTTATAGTCCAGATACTTAGTTCAGGAAATTAAAATAATCTTACATATTTTCTACCTGGCATAAGGTTTGATCTGAAAAGAACAATTTATTTTCAAAATATTTCTTTTAAATTGAAGGTGGTATTTTGGATTTAAGACTTTACACAACATCTACCATTTTGGTTTTGAGGAACAGTAGGCTGTACAAAACTGTGAGATGTCACCAAAATCTTATACCAAACTGACAAGTCATTTAACAAAATCTCAGCTCCTATGCTGGTTTGGTTTTTTTTTATTTTATTTTTTTTTTCCTGAAATAATCAGGCATTGGCTTACCACACTGACTGGACAGGTTTAGATTAGTTAGGATTATTTTCATTTTGAGATGCTAGAGAAGTCAGAGGGGAAGGTTTCTTTGCTTTACAAATGTAATAATCCCAGGAAAAATGTCCAAGCTGAGACCTAGACACGAAACAAGGTGAACAAACATAAACTAAGGAATGCTATTTTTCCTCCAGGTTCATTCTTAGCTGTGCACTTCTAAAGATTTGTAGAACAAAGAGAGAGGCTTGACTTCACAGAACYACAGAATCACAGAATCATTAGGGTTGGAAGAGACCTTCAAGAGCTTTGAGGCCAGCACATGCCCTAACACCTCAAGTAAACCACGGCACCAAGCCACATCCAATCTCTTTTTAAACACATCCAGGGATGGAGATGCACCCCATCYCTGGGCAGCCCATTCCAACTCTTTATCACTCTTTCTGTAAAGAATTTTTTTCTAATATCCAACTTAGGTATGAAAAAAATCATATGTATGCTTCCAAAGCTTATTTCTAYAACTAACCTTGAGGCTATCTCTTGGTTTTCTGTTAAGATCTCAGTCAAGACAACTACTTTTATTAGAATAGTCTCTCTTTTTAAATTCTGTTCTGCTGCAGCTTTTTCAGTCAGAGGATTGTGGTTCACACTGAGAACTGAACCCAAGCTATCAAGCTTTTTGAATTTGTCTCTGAAGAAACAAAAAATCGCAGACTAACTGTCTGGAAAGGACCTCAGGAGGTCATATCATTTAGTTGTTTTTGATTACACTTCAAAAATTGTTTTATATAATTTTCCTCTTACCTTACTTCTATCCCTAATTTGAGTACATTAAATGTTTTGTCTATCTGTCCATTTTCAGATATTCCCATTTCTATATCTAGATTAAATGATTTGATTAAAATTTGGCYCAGTCCAAATTTACGTGACAGAAAAGCTTTTCTTTCAAACTGCTTTTAAAGCTAGCAGAAAYAGATTCTTCATCCTCATTTTAATGAAAAACGTGTTTTCTAAGAGTAGGTATTTTTTAATAAATTTCTTTGAAGGTATGAAGGTTATCAGAATGACTTCTGTGTTGTTTCATTACTAGTTTTGGAGAATGTTTTTGTTACTGCTATAAATCAGGATCYCTAGAAAATTTCCTCACTGTTCAATTAAATACTTTATTCTCAGAATGTACCATGTAAATAATTTTTCTACTAATGTATTATGAAGAATTACATTGTGTTSTGTGCCCTGCTAAGTGGTACTGTAATATTAACCTGTGTCATTTATAGGAATTGAGGAAGGCCATAAGAATAACCACCTGACTTGTGAAGSATTTAATAGAATACTTGAAAAAATACTAAGAAGCATAAGGTAAATTCTGCAGTTAATGAAAATGAGGAGGCAGTCAAGGTAACCCCAAGAAGCAAACAGAGAGAACAGAAATGAGCACAAATTCATATGTTTAAGGAGTTGGGATTGAGGCAGACAAGACCTTTGTTATTTCTTCTTAAAATATTTATGTCATTCAAAAGATTCAACAGCTGAACTTCTGGACTATGCATAAAGGCTGACTTATTATGAAAGATTTAAACTTGATATGCTGAACATAAATGCCTACTTAGCATCCTTCACTTTTTTGTTCGAAAAGTCAGGGACATGAAGAATTAAACTTATTTCTTGTTTCATTCTACATTTGTTATTATTATAGCAAGGGCAATCAAATTATTGTCTCACAGGGAAAAGTGGAGAAACAGAGAAGATAGAGAATTTGAGTTATAGTTCTTTTCTGGGGATAATCTAGTCATTACTTTGTGTGAACTTATCTTCATGTATTCCCTGATATTGAGCCAGTATCTGAGCAAAAATGGATCTTCACAAAGTATGGAATAGTTAAAAAAATTAAGACCTTCTCTGGAAACATGGTCATCAGAAGGCTATACAATAAATGTCACTTATATCTTTGCACCCTGTATGTCATGCTTTCAGTGTATACTAGGGCACTAAATAGAAAGAAGAAATTCCTTCTGCAGTCCCTCGACACATCCTTGTCATGAGGACTCTTAGCAYTTCCACAAAGGCATATTCTTACTAAAAACATGTGATTTATTCCCTTCTCTAAATGTTTTATTAAWGACACTGCAATGTACACTGAAACCACATGAATGAGTCAGTAAAATTATAGGACAACCAATGGAAAAWAAAAGAAAAGCAGAAACAGTGATTGCCAATATTCAGAGCAATTGTGTGAAAGCTTTGAGTAAATTCTAATCTCCTTTCATAGTACATTTCTCCTTTCAAATACCTTTTACTTGACAATTATAACTCTATTTTACATGCCTTTATCAATTTCATAGAATCATAAATTTATTTAGTTTGGAAGAGATGTTTAAAGGTCATCTAGTCCAAATTGGCAATTGCCATTTAGATATTTTCTCAAAATTTGTTTCCTCTAAAGAAGAGCTTCGGTGTAGAAACTGCTCCAAGATTTTTCACTAATATCACCTATACTTGATACTTTCCTAGTGGACTAACCAGAAGGAATTTCCCCCAGTTCTCGCATATAGGAAATGATAGTACATGGTCTGTATAAATATTTATGTCTCAAGACTAAGAGGAGCAATGGAAACACTGTTCCAGATCCATATTTTTATCATATGAGATATCTAATTTTCGGTTTACATGTATCTGAGGCAAATTAATACTCATTTGTTCTTGGACACACTTACTACAAGACTTGCAAATAGAAAAAGATCCAAATTTTTTACAAATATGAGAGTTGAATTTGACAGACTGAAAGAAGAGCTACTGCATAATCACAAACTAGTGAAATAAAAGCAAAAAAAAAAGCCCTCAAAACTTCAGGGCCYATAAAAGCAGCAGTGTCAAGAGATGGCAATAATATAGACTGCAAGTGCTTGGAAGAATCTGTAGTCAAGAATTCCAGAAATATGTGTAATAAGTATCATTCAGATTTCCTCCATGACATAAATGAGAGCTTTAGTATCTTAGGTGAGTGAAAATATATAGCGGCACTACAATAACTTCTTTCTTTTATTTCTTTCTTTCTTGCTTGCTTGCTTGCCTTCTCTTTTTCTCTTCCTCTTTCTTTCTCTTTTTCTTTCTCTCTCTTTTCTTTTTGGAGGGAAAAAAAAAAAAAAAAAAAAAAAAAAAAAAAAAAAAAAAAAAAAAAGAAAAAAAACCAGCAGCAGATACCCTCAGCAGCAAATCACATTCAGATTTTCCCAGAAAGATGTAAAGACATGACTGTTTAAATAATAAGATAACCGATTATGAATGCAGACCAAACACAGACATCTTATTATTTTGAGTATGCTCATGACTTTTAGAAGTTTATTAAACATACAGGTGACATTCAGCTCTGATCTTTAAACTTCCAGTTTAATCCAAGAGCATTTACCAAGAGGTTGATAATTTTATACAAGAATCCTCACTTTCCCTTAGCAGTACTGGAAACAGACTACTGCTGAGCTTAACATCTGGTCTGMGTAAATAAAGAAATTCTCAGGGTGAAAAAATCACATTTTACTAAGTTGCTTAAGTGTTCTCCCAGCTGAGAAATCAGAAATATCTTACAATAGAGCAATGTGAAAAAAAATTACTAGGACATGATAAGAATTTGAATTAGGAGCCATTATTTGAAATTTTAAGGGGTTTAGTTTATTTTTTTTGTGCTGTGATTTTATTTTTTACCTATCACAACTAGGAATGCTGTTCTCTTACTCACTAAACAGGACCTATTCAATTCAAAGTGACTGCTTAAATACAAACACATTCTGAGTGTAATCAAAGAACACTGAGGCTTGATTTTAATTGTGTGCCACAGAGAAAATGAGATGGCACCTGCAGAAACAGCAGCTTTCACCAGTAAATCTACTATTAAGCTATTAACCAGTTAACAGACCGGCATGTGTCTGCAGTCTGAGCTGCTTTACCAACAGATGAAAATAAATCTGGAAATTGATTTGTCAAATGCCTGCATTAAATGGAGTGCTCTTCCTCTTAAAAGATCCCAGTCATCACATTAAAATTAAATGACACACTTTCTAAAAGGATGCTGTACACATATATACATTTCAGCTGCAAGGATAAGATCCTGTCTCTACCCACGAGTAGAGAGCAGCTTTAATTTATGACTTGAACAAGATTCAATAAAAAGCSTAAGAGCAGTGGGCTTGAAAACTGAATATTTTATTAAATCGACCATAGGTAGGAACCCACTGATTTGTAGCAGAAGAATTAGAAGACTTGAATGATTTGATTGAGCAAAGTGAAGCATACAAACTATTGTGGGAAAATAATGAAAAAAAAAAAAAAATTCCTATAAGCAGTAAATTAATTTTTTAATCATTGCCAGCAAAATGTTTCTCAATTCAGAAATACAGTGCCTCTTAAGTATTTCTTATTAAAAAAGTCAGTTGGTATTTAATAATCTTTTTAGGAACAAGAGTTTTAAGAAATCCACCTATGGAATTAATGCGTGAGTTATTGGTGTTTCTGTTTGTGCAGAAACAAGAGCAGTAAAGTAATTCTAAAAAGCAGAGCATTAATTGGTAGTGGATCTTTAAACAGTAGATACTTACAATAAAAACAGTTTGTATTGTTTTGCACTGAGAACTTTTTTATTCTAACAAATTACACTCTTACATCATAAAGATGGTTTATCTATTCGCAAGTCAATAGACTAACCATTGATAAAATGCTTTTTTGTGTATTTTGAAAACAGGTTTKGGATTAAATATAAATGAGTTTCAATATAAATAAAGGAATTAAGAACCTGTGAAAATTCAGGGGACACTCAACAAGACTGTGGGAGATACAGGCAAATACAGCAAGAATCGGTGCAATGGAATTATTGTTTTAAGTAAAAGATCTAAGAAAATTTGTTATGTTATGGAGCTTACTCTGAAATAGAGTGGTACAATCCTCAACTATAAACTTTTTCTGCTTATGGCACCGGGCTAGAAAGACTGAAGGAAAAAAAAAAAAAAAATTACACCAGGCATTATTCTAAGTAATGTCAAAGCTACAATCTACAATGTGAAGTCTGCCCTTTCTAGCTTGTTCAATGTTAGATCAAAAATTGTACTTTTATTTTACTTGTGTTCTATCTTTGTATGATTTCATAAAATGCTAAATCAAGTCTTAATTCTTTTACCCTCTTCTTCCTACTCATTTTTACGTCCCAGCTACACTCCTCATTTA
This sequence comes from Malurus melanocephalus, assembly GCF_030028575.1. Classification (NCBI taxonomy): domain Eukaryota; kingdom Metazoa; phylum Chordata; class Aves; order Passeriformes; family Maluridae; genus Malurus; species Malurus melanocephalus. The sequence goes on from NW_026623277.1 coordinate 2,028,031, forward strand.
CTAAAGTGCATTATTTTTATCCCAAGAGACATAATTTTTACTTAGAAATATACTAAGGGAAAGTGCAAATACTGAAAAATTCTCTGACATGGTGAAGTGTGGGGTGCTCACTGGAGGCAGTCATGAGTAGTGACTGTTCTGTCCCTGAGGAAATGGTAGATGGGACAGACACAGAAATTTCTATTCATTCACAGCTCATACTGCCAAATAGTTCACTGCACAAAATAAGCTTGCCTCACATTTACAGTTTGCATTTTTCATGTTTGCTGCTCTGATATTTCCCACAACGACAACACTGAAAGATACCAGAGCATTTCTGAAAAAGCCCTTCCTCAGGGATTTCTTAGACTTCAACCAGTTTAAGCTGTGCCACAATGATCTTCTGAGCAGACTCCTGAGTTTATATTGAYGCCAGAATGATTTTTGCTTTTATATTTCCTTCATATATATTTATAGCTCTGCAGATTATTTCTGTATAGTTATGCAATTCCCAGCTAGCTCCAGTATATTTCTCTACCTTTTCCCTACCCTGATAGGCAGAAAGACAAAACACACTTCAGAAGCTCCAAACCCAAGGGGTCCAAGGTCCCTATCCTCTTGGCTCTTCCTGGGAGCCAAGATTGAAAACAGCTCTTTGAAACACATTTTTATAAAGAAAGTTTAGGTCCTATTTAAAGGGGTGCTAAAAAAGAGATACAACCAAAAGGGGAATTATCTCATGACTTGTGTTCCTAATTGGAGATTCTTGTCAAGTATGGTAATTTGTTAAATTTATAAAAAAGGTATTTACTCCAAGAATGGGGGAGGGCATTTTCCATATCTGGCCCTAGAGGCCGCCAATAAAGACCAGCCTTTATATTACCTCCTATGTTAATATTGTYTGGAAAGTGTGTTGCTTTATTTTTAGGTCTTTAAGGCATCAATATTAGTTTCTGCACTAAGGCTAGTGGTTGTGCCTACATTTTTCACACAGAGAAATGCAATAAGTCACATTAAACTAAAGGAGTTAATATTTTTTCAGCTAGAGCTCTCATTTTAGATTCCAAATTATTTCAATTATAATAATGCAGAACACTACATTGAGAATATTAGAGCGTACTATTGAGAATACCTCCTCGATCTGTTACATCAGATACTTTAGTATCTAAAAGTTGTCCTTCAAGCATGGATTATTTTAGTTTACTCCACTAGTACTCTGGTGCTYATGCCTGCCTCAATGTCTAGACATACACTTATGTTAATCTGTTCCTATCTTGACTTTTACACCTTTTACTCTCCTATCATGTTAGTTAAGTTGAAAATCCAGCCTTCATCTCCTTGGAGTGCTCAAGATTTTTTGCTTCTTTACCCTTCTGAATCTCCATTTTCTTAATGTGCTAGATTTTGTCTTCAGGACTCTATCAAATACAGTAGCTGAACATAATGTTTTTTTCTTTTTTTCCACCCACCCTTTCCACCCAATACAAACCAGCRAATTCCCTCAATGAAAAGTTCATTCTTCTGGCAATTTCCACCCCTCATGTCTTTTCAGGGTGTGTTGTTCTTGTTTCTAGCCTATTGGCAACTTGGTGATGTCACATCAGCATAACTCTGCAATAAAACCTGCTGCCGAGGTAGGGAGTAAGAGAAGCAACATGTAAGATCTCCCAGGTTCATCTGAGCCAGTGCTTCTGATCAACTCAACCTCCATGACTTAGGAGCACCCAGCCACTAGTCCTAAACCCGGTTTCATTGCTGTGTGACATTGCACGAACAGCTACGTGAGGATATAGATTTTATATACGTAGTGATAGTGCGGAGTAATGTATAGAATAAGTCACTGTACCAAACATACAGTACACTGCCAATGCATGAAGTTAAGAACAACTTGATTTGAAATTTGATTAGCAGATTGAACTGTATAGATTAATGGTGTCACAGAATGGTTAGGGTGSGAAGGAACCCTAAAGACCATCTAGTTCCAATTCCACTGCCAYGGGCAGGGACACCRTCCACTTGACTGGGAAAATCAAAACCCCAGCACCTTGCCTTAAACCCTTCCAGGGACTGGACATCCACAACTTGTCTGGACAACCTGTTCCATCACCTCACCACCCTCACAGTGAAGAATTTCTTCCTAAGGAGACACTAATCAATATACAGTGCAGCTGACATTTTGGCAGTATCAGATACTCCCATCAAAGGAGTCTTTATTTTCCTGGTGTATATAGATATACGTATATAACACATGTACATACATGCACTATGAGCTGCAACACAGACCCTGTCCAACACCACATTTCAGACAGCACTGACATCACATGTAGAAGTACAAGATGCATAGTCTAGGAGATCATATCATTCTCACCACCACATGGAGAACAAAACTTTATTACATTATTATTTTATTACAAGCCTGTTCCCAGAATGCCTGATAACAGAGGTCTTTCTTGCTTTTTCTCCATACCTAGATATTTTTACAAAGTGGAACATAATAGGACTCCTCATTGTTCTTGCATTTTAAGGTCCTGGGAATCTATGTTTCCAAAGGAAAATATTATTTAAGTTTATTATCTTAAAAAAAAAGTCAATAATTTCAACACAGTTTAAAACATTTTTGTTACTAGAATTTGCAAAGGTAATTTACTAATCTTAACAAAAATTTGCATCTTTGATATTTTTTTACCAAAGACAAATTTTTTGTCCAGGCCTCTTAACAAGTAGCCTAGTGGTTATTATTTTGTCTGTTGAACAGGAGCCCTTGTCTTCAATTATGCAATAATCTTACTAATAAATACCAACATACCATTTTACAGCTCTAGCTGTAAACTTGTTTACAGGTCTTGGCTCAACATGTTATGCATTAGATACTCAATCAGTCATGTTATATTCTCAGTATGCATCTTTCTTATTTTTTAAAAGTTTTCATGTCRAGCTCAGTTCCATTCTGCCTTTCTCTAATAAAAAAGCTACAAATATTTCTGTATGTTGACTTTTTTCTAATTTATATTATTCTATAAAAACAATTGGTCCTATGTAATTATTAAAATTTATATTTGCAATATTTTCCAAATATTTTAGACACTGCTGATATTAATTTAGGAATGCTAAATTCTCAAGAAAATTCACAAAAGAATGGATTAATCCAGGGCTAAACCAAGAATGATGAAAGAGTTGGAAAATATCTTTTACAGATAAGGAGTGTGATAAGTAAACCTGTTTGTTCAGCAAGAGAGATTACTGAGGTACTACATCACTTGGCATGAAGAGGTTAATGATTAACTTTTTTCAAGTTTCTCTGCAAGTCAGACAGGAAATGTTGATACAACTTGCACAAACAAACTACTTTGGCAGTAAAATAGAAACTATATTTGGATTATAGAGGATTTCTGTCTTGAATAAATCTAGAAAATTAGACATGAATCTGTCAGGGATGACCTGGCAATAATGAAGTCTTGAGATCTTGGACACTTGCATCTCCCCATTACATATTTTATATAGAAATAAAAATCTACCTGAGAAATTAAATATAGTTTCAGCAACAACAGAATCTATGAGAGTAAAATTTAAGTTTATTATTCTATGATACCTGAGCATGCATAAAGCTTTCTTTCTAAAACACAGTGCTTTGAAGCTCCTTTGTGGCAACAAAAACTTTGAATTTATTAAAAAATGTAGCTGTGATGCGTAAGTATACATATTAGGTAGAGCTGTAAAAATTCAGTAGTGGTCTAACAAGTAAAACATATAAGTATTAGAAAGAAAATCTGGCCTAAAAACAGTATGTTAAACACACATTGATTAAATTTAGAAATCTTATATATAATTTTTTTTTAATATAATTAAATTAGCAAGAAAGGCCCTTTTTCTCTTTGTGACCTTGAAGGCACTTGAAACTACCTCTGCCTAGAGACCTGGATAACTAACTCACTTGAATTTCTGAGACCCTGATTCATGTTCTGACTTCAACAGCCCAGAATCCTCATGCGCAAAAACTAGCTTTATCAATGTTTAATCACACTGTTCCAKGTAAGGCTGAGAATTACCAAAGATTTACTCATCATCCTCCCAGGAAGGTGCACAGATAGGGATTTTATAAAGCCCATAAGAGATAAGTGACAGAAAATCCCACAGCTCAGGTTCTGAATTCAAGCTTTGTTGGTTGGCCTAGAGATACTCCTTTGTAACTAAATAGTACAGATTTTTGTTTTTTTAAATTTACATAGAAGACCTACTAGTATATTACCTGTGCTCTGAGGAGAGGCAAAAAAAAAAAAAGGCAAACAGAGGAAAGTGATTTCATTTATAAATTCAAATGCCTCCCATTTTCTTTTTGATCAGTTTATGGGACTGTCCTGGTTTTACTTGGTCAGGTTATTTGGTGGTGGGGGGATGGGACCAAGAAACTACAAAGATGGCTCCTGTGACAAAGTTCTAGCAGCTTTCTCCTTCTTCTCCAGCAAAAGGAGCCCTGCCCCCTGTGTTTTAGAGCCAATCCATTGTGGCTCTGAGGTTGATGGACARGCTGCTGGTCAGGCCTGGCTAATTGCACAGGCTGGTTACACCTCTGTGATGACATATGGTCTTGTACTTAAGAAGAATTCAAAACAATATAGAGGGCAGCCACCAGTTAGTTTTTAGGTTGTTAGTATCATGCACTGTGGGAGGAAAGAGGAGAAGGGTGAGGAGATATAAGGAAAAAAAATTGGATACACGAGATCACAGTAAGAAGGAGACAGGTGCTGTTGTTTCTTTGTTGTGGTGCTCGACATGGAGAAAACAAGCTTTTCTTGAAAGGACTGTTTCTTCAGTGGGAGACCTGTATAGGAAAGAGAGGCCCTGCATCCAAGATAGAAACCTGGCCTTTGAGGACTGAATTGATCATAAGCCAAAGAAGGGGGAAGAGGCTTGCACCACCCCCGCCCCAYGGCTGAAGCAAGTGGATGCTTAGAAGAAGCTGTATTCTGCCAAGAGATTTGTGATAGTGGTCTTACACTGCCGAACATAAGGCAGTTCGGCCTGTCCTTTCTCCCACRAGGTAAAGAAAAGAATCCCATGCAATCAGYAGTTATATGCCTACTCTTTATTGGGAAAAGAACTTCCACAGCTTGGAGCTGTAAGACCTCTTCTCCTACGGTGCTGGACGACAGCTGTAATGRGTAGTTTGATCTGTGTTAAAACTTTCATTCCCTGCCCACCYTGCGCAGGAAGGCATGGARGGGTGGGAAAGGATAACCTGGGAGAGGTTTGCAGAAAGAATAACAGGTGTCTTGAAGTGTCCATTTTTATTTCTTCTCCTTGTAAATTTTTTTCCTAGCTCTGTTACCCTCCCCTGTGCGATAGATTTTTTAGTAGTTTTTTAACAATAAATAATTTTAACAATAAATATTTTTAACAATAAATAATTTTAACTATTTTGCAACTTAAGTTATTCAGACTGTGTGACCATTTTCTGGAGCATATAGATTATCTTTCTCTCAATTATGTTATCTTATCTAAAAGCCATAAATTTTAGTGTTAACTGGGCTTTTGCTCTCCCTTCTGCCTCTCCGGTGGAGGGGAGGGAACATCATTAGTGCTTTGGCTTTCGGACCTGTTCAAACCACAACATTTTTGGTGCATTGGCAGGGAAAAATGGGTTTAAACCCATAACAAGGACTTTAGWCTAGATGAAGATCCTTTGATGCTCAAAAATCTTGAGTCTTTTGGCTTAAATTCTGAAAGGTCTAGTGGTAACCTAAAGGTGACCAGTAACACATGTTAGAATCCAGAACTGARGGACATTCCAGGTAAGTTCTTAGAGTGTTCAACAAATTACAGACACTACAGCAAGAGCTTAGTCCATAGACTACYTCAAAGTAGTCTGCAAATATTAATTCTATCACCTCCTGCAATTAGAATGTTGCAACATGTAAGTTTCATCAAATATTTCAGTGTGTGTGCATAGCTGTTAACCAGCCTAAACTAATTTTCAGTTATTCTGTTTTTCCATTATTTTTTTTTCTTTTCTTTGCCACAAGATTGYTACCGCACAATCAATTTTCATCTACCAGAATACTTGAACTACAACAAAGTAGTAGCAAAATCTAGTTTCATCAGTGTSGGAAAAGCACTGCAATTTGTTGTCAAAAAAAAACCATGTAATGAAACTTCAAAAGTTTTGAAAAGGGGGAAAAAAAAATTGTCTGCTCCACAATCCTAAGTTATTGATAAGCAGCCTAACAGCATGACAAATCAGAGACCCAGATGTATCTGTTTTTTTTTTTTTTTAATTAGGATTCTACGTTGTTTCTAAAGTGGTTAAAATATAATTTAAAAGTAAAAATTAATTAAACAAATAACTCCCAAACTACAAAATTTTATTATTCTATACAATGCAACACATAAAAAAAGCAGTAAAAAGCCTTTAATGCATTTTAATGCTTTTTAGTATCATACAAATGTACTTTCAAACTAGTAGAATGTTATATTGTAAGTGAAGCTCTTCATTAGATAGTATGAGAAAATAAGGCATTGAAAGAGGATAAAAAAACCTTCTTAACAGCTCCAGTGCTAATAACGTAGAGCAAAGACAATCAATACCCATGCCTCATTTATTTTATGGTTTTGAACATTTAAAGAAAAAATGCTAGTGTTTTCTGTCCTTTGAGGCTTCACAGATTTGCATCAGTAACGACAAAATAAATAAACATGTTGAGATAGTATTTATATGAATTTATATTCCAGTGACATGTAGTTATTGTTCACCAAYATGAAAGGTAACACCTACTCTGTTAGTCTGGGTTTGCTAAAAACACTTTGGCTTACTAATTCAGTTAGTCAACAAAATGACCCAAATACAAAGGATCATAAACACAGTATAACATCACATAAATTATATGCCAATAATTTAAACATCACATTAAATGCCTTAATAAATAAGACTAACCTTTATAATCTGTGCATCTACTGACTGAAAAATGACACTAAAATAGGTGTGTTTTCCAATGTCTTTCTTGTGGTATTTGAACAATAATTTTGGAAGTGTYTAAATATGATTTTGTACTACCATGYTTCATATCTTTATCACCTCAATCAAATGCAGTTCTTAGAAATAAATATGCTGTACTAGAAACAGAACAGGCAAAGACAATATGTGAAAGAAAATTTGAGAAAAGGGTGTGTCGGAAACACAGAGCATTTCATCATGCTCTTTTAAAAACATGGAGTGGAGCAATTTTATCATATTCAAAATACATGCCAAGGCAAGACAGAAACTGGTTAGTCCTTCTATGCAACAGTTTTGGCTAATAACAATCTCTTAAATTAAACAGCAAAGCTTTTTCTAATATTCAATAGAAGCAAGAAACTGCTTGGACTTCCACAGAGTTCAATCTGCACTTTTTCTGTATATTTAACAGTCTGGGAAACTGGAAACAAGCCATATCCTATAAACCTCTCTATTAACATTTTTTAGCTGACTGGCTTCACTCCTTCAACCTGCCTGCTAGTGCCCCTATTTTTATCACTCCCCAAGGAAAACAGTTGCTGCATGTACACACACTCCAGTAATCACACTTGAGGATTAGATTTGACCTCTTGTTCACAATAGGTTTCACTAATGTTTAAGTCAGACCATACTACTAATATATTTTTTAATCTGTATAATACTGTAGACTAGTGATTTTTTTTTCTTGAACTTCCAAAGGAAATTAGTATTAGATATAATTAAAATTAAATTGTTTTATCTGTGCTTTATCTTTTTTTTTATGAGCATAGATAAATCAACGAAGGAAAGTTGCAACTTCACAGCAAGGCAAATAATGCTTACAAAATACAGTTTGTACCAAGTACAGCACAAAAAGAATTGTCCAAGAGGYTGTAACTGATAAAAGCCTCCAAGAATATGTACAGAGCAACAGTGACCACCACAACTGGTTTGGCCAGTTCTAGGAAGGGTAAAAATTCTGCTGAGCAGCCTTTACAGTCGATTTTATTGACCTCTATCTCCCAGAACCGAGATGCMAATCTTGAAGGAAATAAATTTTTTTTTCAGACTTACTTTCTCAAACTACTTCCTACCCAAAGTAACTGCATTAACTTTTAGAATATTCCCTGATTTGTTTTTATGTAGAAGTTGGGTTTGTCTCTTCCCCTTTGGCACTTGAGATACAAAAACCTCAAGTATTTTTCTGAATCCAGTCACACCAAAAGGTGGTGGTAATGCATTAGTGGAGCTGTTGCCACAAATATTTTAATTTAAAACTTAGGTAGTCACAAAATTTTGAGGCAGAAAACATAAAAATTTGATGTTAATCTATTAAAAACTTTGTAATTATAAGAAACTGAAATATTTTATCTGCCAACAATGGAACACCTCATAATATTTGATATTAATGGGGTTCTGGCTCACAGGTTTAAAAAGAATAGTTATTTCCTAAATATAGTATCTCAGAATTGCAGCTTTTCCTACAGCAACACAGAACTTTAGTTTATATTTCTCTTGAGATTTCTCGTCTGTCAGGGCCTCAACACAGAGAAATGGATGTTGTAAAATATATTTTTCTGTTTCATATAAATTGCTGGAGAAATTGTATGCTTAGGTTGAAAGAAAGTACATAAGTCAGGACTGAGAGTGCAGGCTGAAACAAAATTTGGGACTTGCATCCAATGACTACAGTAATCTAAAGCTGAAATGGAAGAAGGTCAGTGCCTTACAAACTACTGATACACAATATTAATCTGATGCATTTTCCATTAAAATTCTGCTACAGATAAGCCAAATTCACCTCCTTCCCAAGCTTTTACACAGTGCTGCTTCTACAGTCCTAAATTATGGATCTGAAAGAAGTGCCATGGGCAACAATATCTCTTGCTACGACAGGACATGACTGCTATAAACAAAGAGAAGAGGAAAAAAGTGAGAAAGAATCTATCAGCAGTACCTGATACCTATATAATGGTGCTGCAAACAAAGGATGTAATTCATTTCCCTGGATTACAGATTCCTTTTGTAATGCCAGAGAATATTTAGCAGCATAACCACTCTGCAGAGTACCACAGGATGAAAGTAGCATAAGCAAAAACAAACAAACAAAAAAAAAAAAGAGTACCACAGGATGAAAGTAGCATAAGCAAAAACAAACAAACAAAAAAAAAAAAAAAAAAAAAAAAAAAAANAAAAAAAAAAAAAAAAAAAAAAAAAAAAAAAAAAAAAAAAAACAAAAAACCACCTTTTATTACAGGCAAGAGAAATACTTGAAAAGAAAAGAAAAAGAGAACCTTGAAAGCAATTTAGAAATTTAAATAAAATATTCAGTTTTAATAATAAAATATTCAGATAATTCTTTTTTCTTAATTCTCACTAACAAGTGTTTCACAAAGTCAAAGGGGAGGGTTTTGTGGGTTTTGACCTTGGTGAGGTGAGGAGAAGTGATAAAAGATGCAGGAGCAAATGCTACCAGGAAATCTTCAAAAATACTAATATAATAGTGATGATTACAACAAAAACTATTTGGATTTTTTTTTTGTGTATCTCTAACAATTTTGATAATAAAATCTGTGTGACCATTTTTAACTAAATAATGCTTCCTAGGCTTGAGTTTCAAACTGAACGAGTTTGAAAGAAAATTGAAAAGATATAATGCTAAGATCTGCATGGCATTTGGGTTCCTGTCTACGGCTCTGGGGTATCCACTTGACTCCAGCCCAGTCTTTTGCAGTTTCTTTGCACAAAGTGGTGAAACAGGATCTCTGATGTTGTCCARACATTTCACTCTATCAATTGTGCAGCTAGCTCCCTCCCCCAGCCTGGCCAGTGAGTGCCAAATATGCGCAAATCCCTGAACAGACTTGGATGTACAGACTGGAGAATGAGATGATGGAAAGCAGTGCCATTGAAAGGGACTTGGGGGTCCTTGAGAAGGGAGACTTGAACATGATCCASCAGTGCCCTGRCAGCCAGGAGGGCCACCCRTGTCCTGGGGGATCAGGCCCAGCATGGCCAGCCGGGCAAGGGAGGGGATTGTCCCGCTCTGCTCTGACCTGGGRYGGCCTCAGCTCCAGTGCTGGGGGCAGTTTTGGGTGYCACAGCACAGRACAGACATTGAGCTGTTGGAGAGTGTCCAAAGGAGGGCACCAAAGGBGRTGAAGGRTGAGGGGAAGCCGTGTGAGGAGGGGCTGAGGGCACTCGGTCTGTTCAGCCTGGAGGAGACTGAGGGGAGACCTCACTGCAGGGACAAGCTCCTGTGAGGGGAAGAGGAGGGGCTGRCACTGATCCCTTCTCTGTGGTGACAGTGACAGGACCAGAGGGAATRGCACTGGAAACGGAAATGTTATCGTTTATGGCTTAAGCATTTTCATGAGGGTCTTTTGCCTATTGTAACAAAACTGTATTGCAAAATCTACAGACAGAGGAGATCACCACACCCTGAATGGGGCCCTGAGTGAGGCCCTGAACTGCTCTCTGATGGAGATTAAAGATAAAGTGAACTCAGCTCAGGGGAGAAAAGAACACATTCACAGMGRGATCGTGCTGGGCACCTTTGGGGTGCAGCCCACAGCCCCAGGGCTCTCAGCTGCCAGGCCAGCACTGACCCTCACCCCAAAGGATGGGCAGGGGAGAGGTTTGGGGTGTGTGGTGAGAAAGCCTCTGGTCCGAGGCAGTGAACGCCATCTCCACTGTGCAGAGGAGCTCAGGGGGGCCCTGCACCCGGGAAAAGCTCATCCCAGGAAGGACAGCATAGGGGGGGGTCATGGCTCATCAAAGCACCAGAGATGATACGATGGACCCACAATTGCAAGGGACAGTGTCAAACCTCGCTACCTTACAGGAGGCCCGTGGGTCTTTGCACCCGCCCAAAATATGTATTAACCCATGGGATTCCATACTCTTTGGCAGGGGACTCTCATCGCCAAGAAGACCAGATGGAGGGAAGCCATCATATGTTGTTATGACCCACAGAAGGATGACACATTTTACCTAACCCCTGTCACTCTCTGTGTCCCCTCACCCCCCATGCATACTGACTTTTCTATTTCTWTCTTTCCGGTGTTGCACAGTGTGGTTTTACCAAGTGGAGTGACATGGTCAGACATGAGAGATTGTCATTCATGGAATGATCGACAGGCTCTGCAACTCCATTAACGCAGCATAACTGTTTGCCATAGGACATTGTCTCTGGTGGAACAATGCCTTTAGGTAAAATTAACCATCAAATTTACTGCAAAAGAAATTATGGAAGGGCATGTATTCCCTCGAAAAGTCCTTAACATCTTAGTTATTTTAACTATTATTTAAATTCCTTATGACTAATCACATCAATACAGTCCTTCAAAACACATGTTTAGCAGAGCCTGAAATTTCATAGAGCCCATGGGATTGAATGAACTGCCTAAATAAATAACAAATAGAGAACTCAGGTGAGAATTTTTAAAGTTTCATCATTAGTTTGCTCATAAAGAAAAGGATTTGAGTTTTTGCATTGAATTAACGGGAATGGAACAAAGCAACTGGGTTTTTTTGAGTTTTTTTGGTTTTTTTTTTTTTTTTTTTTTATCTTCTTTTTCAAAATAAACCTTTTCTAGATGTCAATACAGATTAAAGGACTTTGATTTAAGCAAAAGAATTCGGGCCTTGAGGTGAAAGGCGTATTCCAGGTGGGAATCACCACAACTTCATTTCAAGTAGATTAGTTCACCAAGGTCTATGCATTGCTAGACCTTCAGATCAAGAGCTGGAGAGCAGGACCCCCACCTGCACAAAACATAAACAAGGGCACATTGCTTCTTTTCATGGAAGATGTTAAAATTGTGCTTTGTGTGGGCAGGTTAACTGGAACAARTATTGTAATCCTCTTCCTAAAGAAATTACTGATTGAAATCTTCAGCAATCACCATAACCAATTGTATAACAATAACGCTGTTCAGAAAAAGAATATAAAAAATGAAGTGTGGTGAGGCACCATTTAAAAGCTGGGTTTTTTTACAAGCCCTCTCATACTTAACACTAGCTTCACTGTTTGTTGGTATCTTTTAAAAAGGATCAAACACAAGTCCTCCGTTTTTTTCTACTGCCTTTGATCATACCGGTTACAAAATTCAACTTATACAGCCTAAGAATCAGCAAGAAATAAATGAGTTATTTTCATTTTCTGCTGACCCAGATACTGCTGAATTGCTCATTTGTGATCTGTGCTGTCATAAACCACATACTACAATGCTCTGACTTAGACATACCTGTTTAGCATACATTTTCTTCTTCTAAATATTTTTTGAGGTCACTCTCTCTCCTCYTCTTTCAAACACCCCTAGTTCTTTCTCAGGTGATGTCTTATACATATTGGCTGTGCTGCAGTCCCCCAAGAAACAGACATTCAAGTTTCAAGCTGCATTCCTCATCTGTATGGCTGGGAATTGAGAATCTTTCTCCTAAACAGGAGTGCCCTATTAACTAAACTACTGGCTGCCATTATTAAAAGCAACTTCTCTTAATCATTCAGGGAAAAAAATACACAAACAACAAAAAACAACCAAAGAACCCACCATTTCTGCATCTTCTTGTTTAGCAGGATAAGGGTGTCTCAGTGGTCAAAGAAGACGGTGTTAGTACAACACTGTTGATGCTGCTACTGCAATTCCAGCACATCACATGATTGTGCTACTTGGAATCATRCTGGGAACTCAGAAATCAGTAGCTGAGGTTTGTCCACCCAGATGAAGCTGCCATCAATTATTTTACTTGAAGTGCCTGATTGTCACACGCATTTTAGAGAAACATGCTCTGTCTGCCTTTGTTAAAATGCTCTGTCTGAATACATTATCGCACCAGATTCTTGGGTCCTATCAACTCTTTTACTGAGAAACCATTCAGCTATATTAGCTCATTGAATAAAAGAAGAGCTTGTTCCCTTTGTCTGTATTAAATGTCTTCCTGCCTTAGGTTAGACTATACCCTGCCATTTCAGTTCAGCAATTAGCATTTTCTTATGGTATCATTAAGAGAACCATACTGTAGCAAATATAACTTTAACTGAGGTAATATTTTATTATCTGCTTTTAAGTGCTTCTRTCAAACATTTTACCATTCTCCAGCAATACAATGTAAGTGTCATTATAATTTTAGAAAAAGACAAAATGGTCACTTTAATTCATTGACTCCACTTTAGATTCCTTTAAAAGCTAGAATTTAAGGAAACAGCTAAAATAAAATGGTGCTAATGCAAAAGCATCCTACTTCCCCTCTCCTCCTCCAGAGTTGCCACAAAAGCTTCAATATGATTAGAATAGTTCAATGTTCCTTTATGCCAAACTGACATCTATGATCTAATTTTAAGTGAGTCGTTAAAAAAAAAAAATTAAAACCTTTACCTTCTCCTCAAGGTAGTTTTAAAGAAAGCTATCAATCAGACTTTCAGTGAAGAATGAGTAAAACTGAAGGGAGGAGCCTAAACTATTCATTGATATTACGTGATTATAAAAGGACTGGATTTAAATATCTGTGTATGTTTGGTACTTTTGATTGTTACTTAAACTCTTTAATCTAATACTAGAAAGAACATTAAAAAATACTGTGTCTTTGATGCATTATATGTCATCTAAAAATATTCATGTCTTTGGAAATATGTCTGGAGAATTGCTGCAGTGATTCTGAAGGGTGATGCATAAGTGTTTAACTTATTATTAACAACTTGAAAGAAGAGAAGCATATAAGAGCCCAGGATCACACTAAATGTTCTTAAAGAAATATAGAAGGACAGATGCTTCAACTTTTTGAGTGTAATTYTGTAGTATGTAAGAAGACTTAAAAAAAATACATTAGTATTCAAACACAAAAAAGTTTGATCAAAAGTAGTATCCATCTTTCAAAACAACAAAGTTGTTTGCTCCAAAAAGTAATGGAAAATGGCTTCACAATTTGCAGAGGAACCTATTATGGTAGGTCTTGCAGAAAGAGGGAGATGGAACATCAACCAAAAAAAAAACAAAAAAAAAAACCAAAGATAGAATGTTTATTCAGTAATACAGTGATGTTTGGGAGGTGTCTTTATTTGTTTGTTTGTTTTGTTATCATTATTATTTCACCAGTAATTTAATGAAAGATGAGACACTTGGCAGAGGARCAGCATATCCCACATTCAGCTGTTTGAAGCTGTGCATCCTGAATAGAGTGGAAAAAAAATGTCAGATTAGAGACGAAACTAACTGCACAAAAATGGTGGTAAATTACAGAAATTGTTTCAGCCAAGTAACACAATTCATAACAAAATTTTGCATATTTTTTCCTAATTTGTCTTTTTTTTTTCTTTTTCAGCAGACTATCATTAGCCAATATTTTCCTAAACCTTCATTTCCTTTAAAATTTGGGTCTAAACTATAAGCTTAACATCTATRTTGCTTAAAACATAAAGCTTGTATTTAAGCACAAGAGTCAGTAACTCTAATAGTATCTATAAGTARGTTTGGGGGGTTTTTAATTAATTTTAAAAAAAAATGCAAGCTCTTTATTATTGATAAAAAGTTCTCTCTTACTGCTGGAGAGAAAAATTCTATACAGAAGCCAATAAAATAAAGTTTAAGTGATCAAATAGTAAATACTGCTTTGAATAGTGGCAAAAATTCTCTTAAAATAAACTGTGTATAAATAGTTTAAAAATATTTATTTCATCCAGCATTTAAACACAGTYCAGCAAAAGTTGGGGTAACTTTTTAGAAAACAGGACACTAGTAAGCAGATATAAGAATTCTGGGAGCTACCCACTTCAAGGGCTTTAGACTGTTTTTCTTCATGGGCTTTTAGACTTTTTTTCTTCTGATGGACAAAAAACAAACAGAGAGAGAAAACAAAGATAATGACTTGGAATTTTTAAATAAGATTTATTACTTTAAATGGACACACTGTTTAGGCAACAGTCAAGAAAATGACCTTGGAACTTCAAGTCTAGATTTAGTTTGCTGAGCTACAGCTCACAAAATGTCATTACTGTGTATACTGCCATATGTTGTCTAAATATCTTAGCATATAGAATTAGATTGCCGCATGACTTTCTGAATATTTCCCCTAAATGCAATTTCTTCCCAAGCACACAAAATACAAATGCTCTGATTTAGCATGTGCTAGGAGGTCTCAGTAGGAAACTTGGATTCAGAGAGAACKACACTAGCTTACTGTTCAACACCAAATTGATTTTAAAATTGCTGTATGACAACCTACAGTATAAAGCTCTGCACAATTTGGAATCTCTGTTTTTACCTGGCCTATTATCTTTAAGAGTTTAGAGGATGTCAAGATCATCTGAAGTTGGCCATTTCAAAGAAGTGCACATAAGGCTCAGCTGTTATGCTTGTCAATTTCAAATCCATTTCCAGCTGAGGTCTAGAACACAGATTCAGGTTCATTTAAACATAAACTTTTATGTTTTCCATCTGACATCCTCAGCAACTGAGCATTTGAGCTTTGCATTTTAYGTAGTTGAAAGTACAAAAATAAACAAACCAAGAGAAAATTACTTAGTAAAGAAACATTTGTGCATCAAAAGATATTCTGCTTGTTTGTCCTTGTGCCGTAAATAAACTTGAAGCAGTTAAATTCATATTATTGCTTTTACTAAATACCATGGTTTGATCATACACAGCAAAAAATGTACACCCATGTTTTTTTTCACCACCTTAGTCTGAGGATTGGGTTTCCCATATTCATTCATAACAAGAACAGRGATAATAATCAACTGTCCTTCAGCCAAAGGATATGAGAGTGGCTGAACCAGATCTGAGCAAAAATCCATCTGACTGGAGCCAAAGACAGGTGCTTAGGGAAGAATAAAAGGATGATTTTTTGTAGCTGTAATCATTTGCATGATTACAGTAGACTTATGCTCTAGCCAAATTTCTAATTTTAAGACATCCTTAATAAAGATATTCTTTTCAAGTTTAACCTTGTTGCATATATTTCTTTTCCAAGTACCTCCTGACTATACATACGTAAGTGCAATAATCYTGTTATTGTACAACAACATACACATACTTAAAATATTCACTGCTTACAAAGTGATTTTTGGAAATATTTGTAAAAACAGCTGTATTCTGGTATTGAATTGGTATAATAAATATAACTGTGCTTCTGCCTGGAAAACCTGATGGTATGCCATGTTCAAAATATAATACCAAAGACAGTCTTTCATTAGTTATTTATGTAAATATCTAGAGCTCCAAAATGATACTATTTTAGCCATTTCCAATTAACTGCCATCTTCATTCTTAGGATTGAGAGATTTGGTCCAATGTTTTCAAAACATACCATGCAATTTTGTGAGAAATTTTAGAAATTTAATCACAGTTAAAGTAATATTACTAAATTTCATCACAGTTAAGTCCAATCACAGTTAAAGTCTTATTATGAATTAAATTTATTTGACAAGGTTACTAACTGGAAAGATATCGCTTTTTTATCTGATAAGTTTTCCTGGACATTATGTTATTATATCAAGACTCAACATCTGTAGCCTGTGGTACAATAAGCTAGCAGCATATCACATATTTTGCTAAATTTGTATATAATAGGTATCAAATTTCTGTGTACTTAACTTCATATTGTCATGATTAACACAAATGTACCTTTAAAGAGATTGTTAAAAACATATTTTAAATTATCCCAACAAAAAGGGATTTTTACACAGAAATTTCTTTTGGGCATATTTAATCCATCTAAACTTTTTGAAAAGCTAGGTTTTCACAAATAGTTCAAGGTCAGTAAAAATGGAAGTTCTAAGGTTGACATAAGCATACATATTTTTTGGCTGCAGATTTAGCAACTAATATTTGTTGAAGTAATCTTGAAAATAACTAATTTTTAATTTCCATTTTTAGTAGTTGATTGTCAACAAATGTAAAATAATACTAATACCAGTACACCTTGCATGCTTTCCAAAAACCAACAGTTATACAAAATTGATATCAAAGCACTGTAATTTGAATAAAAACAAATTACTTTTGAACTACTTTTGGTCATTTTCAGTCACCAGGGGTTTTAAAAACAAACAGAATAAACCAAACAAAAACAAATGAATAAAAAAAAAGAAACCAAACAAAAAACATGAAAAAAACCAACCAAAAAACCAGATTTGATAGTTTGACTTTGAGGTTTTATCATTAAAGGTAACATGACCAGCTTGTAAAATGGTTGATAAAAAATTCTTGGTCAGATTACAATTGGAAAGCTACAAAAATAGTGGTTGTATTACAAATTCTGTCAGAAATGTATATTCTACTTATATGCAAGAAGAGAATCAGAGATATTGYTTGGGACTTGGATTAATCTATTTCTGAGGTGCTTCTAACTTTGGGGAAGAAGCATAGGAATTTTAAATGGGCATAATGAAAAAAATAAGAGTGATTCATAGTAAGAGTAGATCAGAATTGCAGTGGGTACAGAAAGACAGTTACATTACCATCCTTTGAAATTTCCAAAAGTACTGAAGAAAAGCCATTAGTAACCTGGCTTAACTTTGAAGTTAGCCCTACTTGGAGAGAAAGGTTGGATTACATACCTCCAGCAATGTTTTACAACACAATTTTCTATGCTTTCTATAAAAGCTCTATATATCACTGTTGTGCCTGGCAAAGGTGATTGGAAGAATATAAGAAAAATCTTAGTTGCATATGATTTTGTAATGTAATTAATGAGGAAGAAAACTGATCTCTCCAAAGGCCTACAGGCACCAGCACTCACAGTCATAATGTTGCCTTATTTGTGCATGTGGGAAACACTCAGAGGCCATTGYCTCAACTAAAGCAGGTCAACTAAACAAACAGGTCTGACTAGCTTCTTTGGTTCCCAACTCTCTGCTGTCTGTGAGTACCCTTAGCACCTTGTGTCCTTGTGTTCGTACACTACGCAAATGTAACTCACAAGTTCTCCCACTCTTTCCTGCTCTTCCTTCTCCAGCATCATAACCCAGCTATTTTACCCTGCTCTGAAAAATATTTGAAAAGTCACAACCACTTAATTTCTGTGCTGGTTCACTTGACTTCAAGCAGGAACCTTGGCATGTCATGTCACTTCTACAGGAAAAACCACTAGCCCGCCTTCCCACCTTCCTGCCTTCTTTCTTTCTTTCCTTCCTGCCTTCTTCTTTTCCTTCCTTCCTGCCTTCTTCCTTTCCTTCCTTTCCTTCCTTCCTTCCTGCCTTCCTTCCTTCCTTCTTTTCTTCCTTCCTGCCTTCCTGTCTCACGTTCATCAGTAGCATGAAGAGCAATACAAGTGTATCATGCTATCATATCAAGGCAAGGACCAATAGAGAGCATAATTCTCATACAAAATTCAAAACACAGCACTGTATGAGCTACTAGGAGAAAATTATCTATGTCCCAGCCAAGAAGAGGACACCCCATATAACCCTTCCACAAAGTTCTATGACGATTAACCCTAAACCTAGTCTAATTTTTATAAGATAATTGTTCCTACAGGAGCTCTGTTGCTCCTGTAAAATCCCCACAGGATTATGTAGAAGCTCTTGCTCAATGCTGTCCTACATTTGGGAATACTTAGTCCAAGAGAGTTAAAACACAGCCTGAGATTATTAAAAAAAAAAAAAAAAA
>NW_026623277.1:2046627-2068824 GCF_030028575.1 Malurus melanocephalus
GGAAATTTTTATACTTCCCAAACTCTGTTAGCTTTTCACACATGCACAAATCCTCTGTCTGCAAGCAAAGTCTGTCCAGAGTCCAGCGAGTTTATGAACCACTTTCTGAGGGGGAAAGTGTATTATTTGCTGGCAGGCTCTCTTTTGTAAATCAGGGCCTCTTTAAGGCAGGCCACTGTGGACATCTGGGCTACCTCAAAGCTGTGGGAAGCTGAAGAGGCAGGCTGATTTCATATGTGGTTGTAATGTACACCAGCAGGTTTATCAGGGAGAAATTTGGATTCTCGGTTTGTATTCTCTGAGCTGGCTGCTGCTCCTTGACATAAAACTCTGAATCTCTGGAGGAACTAGACAGAACTCTGCAGAGTTTGTTCAGATTAGGACACAAAAATTAAACTTCTGGAGCTTTCAGGTTGAAACTCTTGCAGGAAAGAAACAATGTCATGAAATGGCCTTGGAGATTGCACCAGCCTCTTTCTGCATCACAGCCTCGAGGCATGTGTCTGCCTAGAGCAAATTTTCACAGCTCAGTAAAGAATTCTTGAAAATTAGTGTTTTTAATGTAAGTGCTAGCACAGCTAGCACCATGCGATAGCTTAGTACTGGGGAGATGCAGAGGACTCAGAATTAAGAGCAAAAATCTGATAAAAAATACATGCTAGAACTCAGAAGCAAATGAAGGGTTAGAGCAATGTAACTTGACAGAACTGCTGGAAATTCTTTTTTATTTCCCTCCTTTCAACATTTTAAATTTCCAAACAAAACATATCATGGCATTACTATATTCAGCTTGAAAATACAACTAAGAGGGAAAAATAGATTTAATGGGACCTCTTGATTTCTGATTCATGCTTTCAACGGGATCAAATCTACCTGCAGAATTATCATCTGAATGTGGAAAAAAAGAAAAAAAGAAAAAAATGGGGGTCTATTGTAGAATAATGAAAGTGAAGTTTCAAGTAAGAAGTTAAAGAGCAAAGTGGTTAAGCAATGAAAGAAAAGAACATGGGAATGTAGAAAAAAAGAAAATTGATGATCTAGGTCTTTGAAATGTTGGGAACTGGAAAGATAATATCCTTTTTAATAAGGATGTTACATGATAAGCCAAAAACACCTCCAGTTTTGACCAGTTTTGTGGTGTCAGAGAATGACCTTGTTATGATATCAAAAACCACATCCCTAGTTCAGGCGCCCCCTGCCCTCATATAGACTGGAGCTTGTCTTATCACTTCTTGGGACACATCTGCCTTTAAATCAACATGGGGAAATGATGAGCCAAGAGTAACTTAACCAAGTAGAGACTTAAGGGAGACATGCTAATAGCCTAAGATCATAACCACGTTTTCTTCAGTGTACCTCTGTTGATTTGCCACCTAGCTCCCTACCTGTGCAGAAGGAGTAAATAAATTAAGTGCCTCAACTATGTGTGCGTATCAGAGTCTTGCAACTGGATGGAAGAAGGCAATTTTGAGATGAAAGTATCACCTTTCAGAGGCTGACTGCCCAGTAGAAGATAAAGCTATGACTCAATGGTCAGAAGTTTAACTTTTTGCTTTGGGTTTGTCTTTTTTTTTTTTTTTTTTTTTTTTTTTTTTTTTTTTTTTTTTTTTTTTTTTTTAAAGGTGTCAAATATATTTATATTCATGTTTTGTAAAGTAGATATATTTTGATTTCTTTTGCAGATACTGCACTTCCTGCTTAGTAACAGTAAGGAACATTTATGTGACAAGCCTCTGTTTTTCACTTCAAGAATTTTCTCTCCTCCCAAAGGGGTACAATCATTCTATGCTCTAGTTATGGATCTCCTCTCTCTGAACTATCAATCTTCAGTGAAGTGCCTCAATAACTGACCTTATTTTCAGGTGCTGAGCCCCTGGCAGCTCTCTTTAAAGTAAATGGAAGTTGCCAGAGGCTCAGCATTTCAGAATCAGGGCACTTAAATTTGTTGCCTATCTCAGGATTTAAAAACCTGGCTTGAGGTTCACTTTTCTTTTTTAACTTTGCTCTATAATCCAACATCAAGGGAAAAGTGATGAAAGCATACTTGACTACAGGAAAGAAGGGATCCAGCTTTTTCTGTCTGTCGGAGTTCATTATTAAAGAGACAGTGTGCATTAAAATTATGCCTTTTAATTCTGCTTTTTTTTTTTTTCCTAATATGTTACAGCTATAAATAGCAATTAATATTATGCAGCTCAGAAGGTTTTTTTTTTCTTCTTCTTCTTCTCCAGCTTGTTAGCTTTATGATTTTGACAAGACTGTAAATCTGACATTTGCTCAGACTTGGTCTGGTTTACCTGAATTGTTTCCAATGTGACACGCCTTTTAGCTTGAATCAGCCTGCCAACCCTGTCAGGTCTTAAGTGGCCAGTGAACCACTTTCTTAACAGGCAAAAAACAAAAGAGAAAGCCATACCTACAGTTATAATACTGTACCATATTAGAGAATACAGATATTGTTGAAGCAAGGTCATCTCAAGAAGTATGTACTTGCTCTAAAGCAGCTAATACAGCTGGAAAACAAACAAATCAAGAATTACTCTCCTTAGGCGCAGGTTGCTCTGATGACATTAATGTTTTCTTACAGCTATTATTCTCCCGTATTTTGGACCTGTGTTTTGCTGCTGAGTGGTTGATGACAGGTTTTTCGCTTTGATCCACAGCAGAATAGTGCATTTGTACCTGAATAGAGGTATGTATGTTTTTTGGGCCAGAGTTTTGGGAAATTGTGTCAGTTACTGCTGGTGTTTTCTTCTTTGAAAGGAGGCATATATGAAGTACTAAAGGTGCCACAAATTTTATTTCTTCATAAAAATATAGTGTTGTATTTTACCTTGGATTACAAACTAGGCAATTTCCATTCCCTCCATTAAAGAAAGATGTATGCAGTATGAACTGATGAAGAAGCTACCAAATATGCAAATCATCATAACGGAGGAAGACAAGATGGGCTTTCTTTATCAGAAATTTTATACACTGACAATAAATAACCAGGTGAAGAAGAAAAACTACCATGCAACTAATTTTAAAGTTATCAGGACTTCAATGATATATATATATATATATAAAAAAAAAAAAAAAAAAAAAAAAAAAAAAAAAAAAAAAAAAAAAAAAAAAAAAAAAAAAAAAAAAAAAAAAAGTAAGGCTGAAATAATAAAGAAAAAATAGATGTCAGGAAAAGTTATAATCTACATCTTCAACATCTCTGGAGTACATCACAATGCACAAACATCTCATGTATTTCTGATGGTTGATAACAATTGTATTACACAAATTGTGGGTACCTCAAATATTTCCCTTGTCTCATGGGAAAGTTCTGCCTGCAGAACTTCCACTTAACCTAAGTGCATCCTAAGCAGGATGTTGAGAGTACCAATACCTCACCAGTAACACTCTCTCTTCCCTTTACCAATGAATATTTTTATTCATAGCTTATTTTATACAAATCTTTTGAGAATGGACTATTATAAGTCTACAGAGCTAACTCAGTAAATCCCAAGCATTCAACGACATCAATAATTCTGCAGTCAAAGTCATGTAACTAAAATGTTTTCATACTGCCCTTTTAAGATTTCTTTTTTACACTTGTTTTTAATTCCTCATTTAAATCATTAAGGAATTTAACTTATTTCTGAATACTTTAGATTCAAATCTTTTTTAATGAAAGTTGTGATTTTGGAATAAATGTTTAGCAAAAAAAAGAAAAAAATTAGAAATTTTTTTTTTAAAGAGAAAACCATAAAAATAAAAACAATTGCATAAGTGCTAAAGAAAAGCCAAGTGGCTCAAGTAGCACCGCTTAACAAGTAAATCAAATATGTGTGCTAGTGTTTATGYTAAAACAAGATAACCTGGGTTTCTCTCTGTTCAAGGCTATATATATAGGTGTCTATATGTAGGTGTCTAGGTTCCCATTATAGACAATTGAGATACGTCAAAGCAGAAAGCAGAGCTTAGAAGCTAGATTGTCAACTAACCTTTCTGCCTTCACAGAATCAGGGAATGGTTGAGGCTGAACCTCTGGAAGAAAACTTGTCCAAGTCTTCTGCTCGAACAGGGCTGTCTGGAGGCAGTTTCAGTACCATATCCAGATGGCTTTTAGAATCTTCAAGGATGGATCTCAGCACCTCCCAGGTAATCTGTGCCACTGCTCTGTCAGTCTCACACATACCCTGAGCTACCTTATGTCTACAAGAAACCTCCTGWGTTTCATTTTTTTCCACTGCCTCCTGTTCCATCACTGGACACCACTGTTAGCAAACTGGCTCCATTATATACATTCTATGCATTGATAAAATACTCCTGAGCCTGCTCTTCTGCAGGCTAAACAGTCACAACTTACTTAGCCTTCCCTCTTGTGAGAAATGCGCCAGTCCCTTCATCATCTTTGTGGCCCTTTGCTGCACTGGGTAAAATCTTTCTACTTCCCATCTACAAGCAGCACTGCTACCCTTCTCCARCCACTTTATGGTGGGGAATAAATCCTTTAACTTTTTCTAGTCTGAGTAATGATACAACTATTTGCTCACTTTCACCTGAAAAATTGGCAAGTCAAATAGAAACATCCTGTGAAGTGAATTCAGCTCAGGGCTGTCAACCACCATATAATATACATAAAGGCACCCTGACTTCACAAAAAAAAAGAAAAAAAAAAAAAAATTGAATTTTACTGCATGWATTAATGTAAATAACTTTTCACTACAATTGGTCCTCTATTGTCATGTTCTAGAAGAAATCACATACTGCTACTTAAAAGTAAACAAAAACAAGTAGCGATTTATGTCTATTACATTTATAACCATTTGCACTGTAATGTCAGCTCAGAAATAGGTAGACTCAATAAATCTACTTTAAAAATTGCAATATGAGAAACATTATGAGATTTAATGCAAAACTAATATTTATCTTTTGTACTCTGAAATCTGGACAAAGTGAGTTARCTGAATAGGAAGATATGTAAGAAATAGTCTAGAGATTGGCAYGAATTTCAGTGTATCCTGTCACCCTGGCTGCAGAGCAGCAATTATAGCAGAGATTGGGTATCTTGGGATTAGAAATTTTATGCAAAGTAGCAGGATAATTAATTCACCTTGAAAATATTACTGAAYTACTTGGCTACTGAGAAAGATATAACACGGAGCTGTGCTGGCTTCAGCATTTAAATTAATATCCACTCTAACTCAGGAGTCAGTTATCTCATACTCATGAAATCTTGCATTTTTGATCTGTACAATGTAGATATATCTACTAAAGATACAGAATTGGAAATATTCATTTGACTTTTAGTTTGCCAACCAATTCACTAGAGTTTGCAAGCAGATGAGTAATGCATTAATTAGTCAAATTTCTTCATAGAATCAATGAAGTTTCATGAAGTGAAACAGAGCTTAGAGATCATCTATTCCTGCCAGATGATTTGCCATGATTAGGGACACCTTCAACTAGACCAGGTTGCTTGAAACTTCCTCCAGCCTGGCTTGAAAACTTCCAGGGATGGGGTATCATCAGAAACACAAAGTAGAGCCACTAACTGAAGATAAAAGGGCTTAGCTTTTACTGCAAAGTCGTACAAAAGATTTCACAATATCCTTCTACAACAATTCTCAAAGAAATAATTTTACTTCTAAAATTCCTGATGATTTTTCCATTAGAAATGCCTTTTTAACCATACTGTCTTGCAGCTGAAATATCATTATTCATTGCACATTATTTATTCACTGCACAGTCCTCAGTTGTTTTTCTGTGAATGTAAGCACATTTTGATAACTTAAAAAAAAAAACCAAAACCCCATAAGATTATGGATTTGAAACATGCTAATGACATGTAGTAATTTATTTTCTATTCACCTTTCTRCATGGAAATCCAATTGGTTTCACAGGGTATTGTAACTGACATTTATAAAATTACCAGACCTCTCTTTTATTTACACAACAATATTATATCATATGGATAAACATCCAATAAAAGAATTAAGGTGAATGTCTTTCCATCTCAGTTTTCAGAGATTGATTAATTCGAGTGTGTTGGTTTTACTTGGCCCAGTTTTTGGAGGTGGGGGGGCCAAAAAGATGGTGCCTGTGAGAAGCTTCTGGAGGCTTCTACCATGTCCAGCAGAGCCAATTGCTGTTGGCTCTGAGGATGATGGAACATGCCACTGACCAAACCTGGGCCAATTAAAGATAGTGGTTACGCCTCTGTGAAAACATATTTAAGAAGAAATCAAAACAAGGGGCACACAGAGTAGTTTTGCCAGTGGAGGAGGCTGAGAAATATGTGAGGGATGTAGACACCAAGGTCAGTGCAGGAGGGGGAGGAGCTGCTCCAGGCGCCAGAGCTGGGATTCCTTTGCAGTCCGTGGTGAGGAGCATGGTGAAGCAGGCTGTCCCCCTGAGCCCATGGTGACCATGGTGGAGCAGATGTCCCCTGCAGTCCATGGGGTCCCCAGAGGGTGCAGGGATCCACCCGCAGCCCGTGGAGGAGGGAGGTCCCCATGCCGGAGCGGACGGACACGGGAAGGGGGCGGTGTCCAGCAGGAGACCCATGGAGAGAGAGGCCTTGCTCCCGAGATGGAACAGCCTGGCCTTGGGCCTGCACCCAGGGGACGAGAGAGCCCATGGTGCAGCAGTTTGGGGACGACTGTCTGCCCGTGGGGGGACTCACGCAGCAGCAGATGTGTGGACTGCTGCTCGTGAGAGTGAAGCCATGCTGGAGAGGTTCACAGAGAACTGTCTCCCGTGAGAGGGACCCCACGGCAATGCAAGGGAAGGACTCTTCTCCCTCAGCTGTCACAGAGGATCTGGTGATGAACTGACCAACCCCACACCCTGTTTCGTTCCTGCTGCTTTGTTGTATGTGGGAAGCGGGGAGGGAGTGGGGAGAAGATCGGTGTCTTTGAGGGTTGTAATCTATTTCTCATTCTCCTCCTCTGACTTTGTAAGTAATAAATTCTCTTGATTATTTAAGTAGTGCCTGTTTTGTCCATCAAGTGTTTTCCTCCCCGTTCCTTATTTCAACTCATGAACCTTTTTGTTAGTTTTTTCCCCCTTCGCTCTTCTCTACCCGGTGTGGTGGTGGGGGAGAGCGAATGAGCAGGTGTTGTGGGTGCCTGGCTTTTGGCCAGCATTCCAAACCACAACATCGAGCTAAACATCATTTGAAATGGCAGCACAGGGAGTCCATATGCTTGCAGTCAWGTTGTTAGTTTTACAGCCTTAACTCAGAAAGAATGGAGTGTGTGCAACTATAAGTCTTGAGGGAGTTTCAAAGCTTCCCATTTCAGTTGGACAATTTATTCAATCTCTATTTTCTTATGATCTATGCCACTGTATTTCAATATTCAAATTTCTTGACATTTTAGGTTTAAAAATCCCAAAAAACGGAACCCCTACAATTCCTATTAAGCAAATGTCCCTTGAGAAAAAAACCCAAATAAAATGTTTACAGTGGTTATGAATAGGTTTTGGTGAAGCTATAGGCTATATCTTAATTTAAATGCTTTTTTTYCCCTTACCCTGTGTTGTGATGACCTAATTTTTCATGGAAGAAAAAGACAAAACACAAAATCAATTAGATGATAACTCTTTGATGTCCCTTCCCAATGGAGAAGCAAAAGCTCTCAGGCAAATATTTTAGGAATAGTCATGATCTAATGCCGGGGGAAATAATCCACTATAAAAATACACCAAAGGGGGAAAGTTTTGCAGGATAGAAAGAGAATCAGAAAGCAATGATAGAAGTTGAACCAAAATAACAGTGAAAATGATTAYAGTAGTTGAAATCTCAGTAGTATCTCTGAACAAATCTTCTAGCAAAATTTATAGTAGATTATTTGAGATTTATTATTTGACTGGATTCTGGGCAACTGGATCCTCTCCCTGTCTTCTCTACTTATGACAACAGTTCCTGTGGCTATTCTATGAGCAAAAGAGCATAAAACCCAACCAACATAAATTTCATACTATATATATCTATTCAATCACAGTTCAGTTTTCACTGCCAGTCAGTCTTATATATGTAGCCATCAATCCTGCAAAATAAACATTTTCTTTGAGAAGAAAGATTCTTGTCATAGAAGCTATCTAATTAATAGGTTTTTTTCCATAAATCTTACAAAAAAACCCTCTAAAAAGCCAAAACCACAACAACAGCAGCAGCAAAACAGAGCTCCTTGTCTCTTAATTCTAATGGGGTTAACAACTTTGTTTTAAATTCCCTTTCTCCTGAAAAGAATGTCCTAATGATAAAACACACAGTGAGAATTTTGGAATCAAAAATTTGGGTAACTGGTCCTCCTAATGTGCCTTTAGTGATCAGTTGACTTAAAAACACTACACAATGAATGTCTGGCAGAAGGAAATTTAAAGCAAAAACCAAAATTGAACATGATTGTATTGAGATCTGTGCTTTATCTATACAGGATGAACCCTTTGGAAAACCTGTTTTTTCCCTGTGCATTGTTCTCTGTGTTACACTGACCAGACATGAAAAAAAAGAAAAGCAGCATAGAATTTCTGGTACAGCAACTTAAATTAAAACAGATTTGCTGGCTTGCAAAAAGGCATATRTAATTTTTATTCAAAAAATTTATCTTCATCTTCTCCAGAATAGTCAACTGATGGACTCACAAAATGCATGGAAATAAGATGAATAATTTGCAAATAACCGAGTCCAGCACTCGGAAACTTTCACTATGATCAACCAGAGGGAATCATCTTCCAGAATTGCAGAATTAGTTTGCTAAATTATGGTGACTGTCATTCATACCAATAAAACACTTTTATTGTGTCATATCTATTGCTTTAGTTTGGCTAAAGTGGTAGTGGGTGGCAGTAGGTGAATAATTCCATGCTCTTGTTTATCTTTGACTTTAGTACTACAGGCACAAGGTGATCCTCAAGCATTGTTTTCAGCCCRACTGTGTTGTTGTTTTATTCACGTGTCGCCAGCATCTGGTAAGCATGCACAGTAAATTGCTAATTCAACTCCAAACTCTAAAATTAGTCGATTTTCTAGAAACAGCATGAGAGCAGGTGTTAAAACAGTGAATTTGATAAGTTTGATCAGATGAATTTACCTTGGAGCTATTCCTGGCTCAACCCCCTCCTTGTTCTGATTACTACTGCTAGGCATAGTTGCCATGAATTGTTCTATCCTCTTTTATGGAGGACCCTGCTCTGAAATCCACACATCCTCAAGGGAATGACTTCCATAACTTAGCAGTACACTATACCATGAAAAAAATCAACCAATAAAACCAGCAAAACCTACTTTCCATTTTGTTTTCTAAAGTTGCCTGAGCATACAAAGACTTCTTTGAGTTACATAGGACTTGAATAAATTTTGTTAACATCTAAGAAAACATTTTAAAACTCTAGTTTTTGAATGTTATTTTTTTTTCATTTCATTTGGCTTAGAAAATTTTAAAAACACAGACTGCTATTTGTTTACTGAGCTGAAATCGTTCTGCACACTTTTGTCTCACCACATTTTAAACACTATTTCCTAATGTCAGGATTATTAGAAGGAGCTTACCTTTGTGTAACGTGTTAGTAAAGACAATACTTTCAAACAATTAAGAATCTCAGTTAAACATTTATATTCACTTCAGCAGGCTACATCCAGGTGATGTCTGATTCTCCGRTTATACACTGAGAAAATCAAAGAAGAAAAGATTTCCCCTTCAAGAAATCTTGATCATCAGATGCTTGCTCTRTGGCAAGGCAAAATCAAAAGGGCTGTTGAAAATGCCTTCCATATCTGAAAGGCATCTGACTATTTTCTTCATGGCTCCCAAGGACAGCATATTTCAGATCTCATTTCTACCCACATAAAGACTTTGAAAATCCATCCATGAAAATTTATGGTGCTTAATGGTTAAATATTTGGCCTGAACTCCTTTAAACATAACAGTTTTAAACAGCTTATCTATCTACTTCTTGAGTAAAATTACAGATACAAGAAGAATAAATGACAAAGAACAAGAAATCTTCTACAGCTAAATCAACCTCTGACAGATATCTCTTATGAAAGGTAATGAAATGGTTGCTCCTTGGACAATTCAGGCTACAGAGAGATTGCCCAGGAATTCAATCAAATAAAAAAATATACCAGCAGGGAAGTTTAGAAGTTTATAATTTATGTTAACAAAGATTGAAACCACTTTCAAAGTATTTAACAGCAATTTTCTATTTTGCAGAACCTGAGATAACCCAAAGCTTCTCAGGAAAGAAGCAYGCTATTTCCAACTTGTATCTGATGAAACTTATGAAAATAGAACKTTTAGGTTTACAGTGAGTTGTGAATTAGTTATTTAAGTAACAATGTCAGGTAGAATGAACCMTTAATACATGAGGTGCTTGATGCACCTCAACCCTTTCAACATTTTTAGTGACACTTTCACCATTGCTCAGTAACAACATTACAGTATTCAAAGGCAAAGTTACATGAAAAACATTTTAATAAAAAATTAATTTATAACCAATTAAATACTACATAACATTTTTATATTTTAATCAGAAGGGTGATTTACTAGTATCTTGGAAGCAGCTTAGGGAAGGAATCACAATCTGAGGGGCAGCATTCATGCTGTATCTCTCAAGGTCAAATGTCTCACACTGAAAACTTCTCTTTCTTCCTATTTTCTCCTCTGTCCTGGCTCAGTGAACCTGGATGGTTCAAAGCWCTATCACTGATCCTCTCTACTCATTTGCACAGGAGAGAAGTCAAGSTTGACCACTGAAGTTATTCACATTCACATGCAACCCATGCTCAGTCAGAATCTTCATCCTCCTCATATTGCAGAGTTATAAGGACTAGGAATTTTAATTTTAAAGGGATTCATTTTAGCAAAAGAGTTCTTAATCATATTTAAAGCAGCAAATATGTCTCTGGCAACTTTGTGATAGGAAAAGACAATCCTCTTTTGAGGAGATCACAAAAACATATTCTGAAATAGAATTTCTTTAAAATCTGCAGTGAGGCTCTACCAAGAGAAGGAATCTTTCCTCGAGGCATTAAGAAAGCTATTTTGCTAAATTTATATSCAACTCATTCACATGTAGATGTAGACAGAAAAATAAACACATGCTACTTTTGATGCTTCAGTTTCACTTGTTTTTCTGTTTCTTTTTAAGTTATTCTCATCATTATTTTTGTCTCTTGCTGACCAAAGTGACTATTCCTGTCACTGTAGGCTATAAGTTACTAAATGCTCTAGGCTGACCTTGTTTCCTGGTGCTGCTTTCTCTGAGGCTGTGGCACTGGATTCCTACTTGATCACCCACTCTGAGCATGATCCTGCCCACCACCCACAGGCAGATGTCTTGTCCTGGTCTTGCCTGTCCCCATTCCCAGGCTAGTCTTGTCTCCAGCAGCACCCAGCCCCCTCCAACACCCAGGCAGTTATTTTGGATATATCTCACTTGCAAGAGTGTGCTGGGGCTGTGTAAACCAGAAATCCTCCTGACACTGCTTTAAGAGTGAAGCAGCACCATGCCATGAAAGAGAGTTTTTTAGAGGAGGGAGTGTATTTGTTTCCAGACCACCTTACTAACGGAGKTCGCCCAGCTGGGATGGTGGAGACCATTCAGGCTGTTTCCATGGAAAAGCTGCTGTGTCCAGGCCATATGAAGATCCCCRTGCAGCGGGAGGAGGACTTACACCCATGGGTTCCTAGAGGCAAATGTCCTCCATCCTAAGGGTGGGCCCCAGAATGCCATGGATCTCTCAAAAGAACACACATAGCTCAGAGSTGGAACCTGAAGGTTTCTTCTTTCCTTGCATATGACCAAGCCCAGACCCATCTGTGCTGGGTGTTAGRCAGATTCAGGCAGCTCCAACAGAGCCACCACTGGCCAAAGCACAGCCTGCAGCCATGCTGGTGGCACCTCTGGAAAAACATATTTAAGGCAGAAAGCAGCCCACAGGCAGAAGAGGGAACAAAAGGTGAGAGAAACAGCAGTGAAAGCATTGATGTCAGGGAGGAAGGAGGGTTGAAGGTTGTTCCAGGCCCTGGAGCAGGCATTCCCTCTGGAGGAAGAGGATGCTGCTTCTGGAAGGCTGCAGCCTGTGGGAAGGAACCACATTGGAGCAGGGTAAAGAATGAGGAAGAAGAAACAGTAGAGGCAAACTGGTATGGAGACTGAGTTCAAGCACAGAGTTAACAGCTCGGGGAGGAGGGGAAGCTGAAAGTGAAAATGGGAAGAGGATCTGGAGGAGGATGTATAAGTGCTGGTTGGGAATTTGGTAATGGTCAAGGCTAAAGATTTATAACAGGCAATATGTTTCTACCTTGGCACTGTTAGATTTGTGAGAGGATAAGTGAGTTCACTGCATTAATGCTTGATATTTTGCTATTAAGTATTTTGGTATACCATTACCTGAAGATATTTGAGGTTAAATAAATACACAAAGGAACCAGTGGTTTGTTTTTTTTTTTTTTTTTCCTACTATATCTAGTAAGAACAAATGGCCTTTATTTTGAGCTTATTCCTTTCCTCTCTCTCCTTCCGTCTATGAAACTAAGTTGGACATCCTAGCAGCTCCCCCCAAACTTTATTACATTAACCAGATTTTTGAGCTGTGATAAGTTTACTCCAGTTTTTGAAGGCTTTACTAAGCCACTTCAATTTTCAAACTGAAAATGTAGAAAGCATTTTCCTTTCCACAAGGATACTCATAAATCTAAAGGCTGGAGATCTGCATTAGTGATTGTGACCCTTGTAACCTTAAACTGCAATTTTATTTTGGAGGATCTAAACTGACWGCAAGGTGTTCCTGATTACAGATTTCATAGGATCAGTGACTGGACAGCAGGTAGAAATTGACACTATTATGGTTTGTTTGCATAAAGAGCTAAAAATGGGAACACAGAAACCCCACTATTTCAGAGATTTGAGAATTTGATAAAAGATAAAAGCAARTAGCATCTGAGGAAACAAAAAAAAAACCCACAAAACAAACAACACAACCCAAAGACGAACACAAAACTAACCAAACCAAACTCCAATAACTTTCATAATGGAATCAGAAGAAACATTTTCATGCAAAAGATGTTTTTAAAGTATCTTTTTCAAAAAATAGCTATCGTTCCATATCAAAATGTTTGTTTGCTRGAGTGGTAGGAACCCCTTGCTTGATGGAATGTTATTCATAAAGAGAGGAGAAAGTAGTTTCAAGTGCTGCTGCTGTACTTGAATGACAACACATCCCTAAGTGAGGAGAGCTGAAGAGGATGTTGCATATTCTGAAATTCCTGTGGAATGGTGAGCTACTTAGAGAGAAATGAGATTTTACCCAAAGTCAGGGCCAGTACCTTCCTAGCATATGCAGACATTAGCTGTGTTTTWTGAAAATCCCAAACACAGCACAAAACCCT
Organism: Malurus melanocephalus; assembly: GCF_030028575.1. Lineage (NCBI taxonomy): Eukaryota > Metazoa > Chordata > Aves > Passeriformes > Maluridae > Malurus > Malurus melanocephalus. Next base: position 2,060,004 of record NW_026623277.1, read on the forward strand.
GTGATAACTGCTTGCTTGTGTTCTTTACCTTCCCAATTAGTGAGCTACAAGTATGGGAAATAAACTTTGAATACATGCTTTCCGGTTTGTTTCACACTTTCCCATGAGCTCCCTGTGATGAGCATGTAATAGATTTTGCTCTATACCACACCAGAATGCCCCAGCAGAAAGCCACWTGGAGTTCCTGACTCTGTGCTCCTCACCCACCCCAGGACACCAGACAGATTGTAAGTGTATTCAACAGCTTCACTTCTACTCATGAAATGGGTAAGAGATATAACAGGGCAATTGAAGGCACCTTGAAGCATGCAGAAATTCTGCATCTGCTGCAAAAATAACTAGCAGATGTCCTCTTGTGATTGCGATTTTGCCCCTCCATCCTTGTCAAAGTTTCTAGCAAAAATTACTGAAAATAAGCTCTTCTTAGGGGCTAAGTTGTTGCTAACACAGGAAGGTGTAATTTCCACCTCTCTGCATCATCTTTATTGACTTTCTTTTTTTTCCTGTAACCAGATGGATTAACATTATGCAGTACTGGATATACCATAAAAAAAAAAAAAAAAAAAAAAAACCAAACAATAAAAAAAAAAAAAAAAAAAAAAACAAAAAAAACCCAACAATTAAAAAAAAAAATCCAAAAGCCTCAGCAGGCTGCCAGAATGATTTGAAAATGCAATTTATATTCATAGCACAATGATATGTGAAAAATGTTTGTGTGAGTTTTTCATAAAGTTCTTTCCAGTTAATGAGCCAAATGCATGGGGAAAAAAAAAATCCGAGATGTCCTTATATCTATTCCTGTATCAGTCAACATCAGTCTTTCCTTAAAAAGACACCACCCTAAAATTTGTAATGGTCTCCCACCTCATCTGAGTAAGACATTGTTCTAACATAATCTGACTTCAGGTTCTGAATATTGAAGTTAGGAGTGGTGTAAGGACTATTAATAAAGGTTATCTATTTAACGTTAACATTTTTCTTGGATATATTCATCTTTCAAGGTTTCCAATGACAATAATTTGCATTTATGTCATAACTGCATTACAACAAGTATAACACAACTTTAAAGACGTGTTAACAAACTCAGCAAATAACTTCATCTGCTACTCTGCCAACCTCCACAGGCTTTTAAGGGTTTGTCATGTTCACGTTAGTCAGACCAGAAGATAAGAAAGATCAAGATTACTTAAGGACTATGTAGCTTCCCTCACTTGCACATTCTTACAGAGCTTAAGAAGCATTTGGACAATGCTCTAAGACACAGGGGGATGTGACTCTCGGGGATGGTCCTGTGTAGGTACAGGAGTTAAACTGTATATCTTCAGTAGGTCTCAAAGGAATAATTTCTGATAGAATCAGATTTTTCTCTGTTCTGTTAGATTTAATTTAACAAAATTTGCATTTGAGGAAAATGAAAATTTAGAAGAAAAAATTAGTGCTGTGGAAGACAATATTTGGTGACTGCAGGGAGGAAGTGTAGGTTTTTTTTTTCACAGTGTTCAACAATACCATATTCTGGTTTATGTTAAAACAACACAGTAAAATAATTTTCTCTATTTGAAAATAATGTTAATAAGAAATTAATTCAGAAGCTGAGATATTATCTTAAAGGCTAGGTGACCTTATTCTCGTTAAGAAGTCAGTCATCAGAGAACATAATTAAGTAGGATTTTCATAGTTTGTCTCTCTCAGAAGAAGCACAATAAGATAACAAATAATTATTTTCAGGTGTAACAAGCATATTTTTTTTTATCTTATACTCCCCATGGAAAAGGGAAAATAATAATAAAAAAAAAAGATTAATTGAAAATAATATGCAGTTATCACAATTTTACATTAAATAATTCTTCATGCTTTCCTGTTTCAGACCTTTGTAGAAATATCACCCTTTCAAGTTTAGAATAAAAATATTTTACAGTTGCTAATCAATTAGTTCTTACTGTTTCTTTATTGTTTGAAGACAGGTATTTGACCATGTTTTTAATTGGAAAGATTTTTAACTTTTATATTATKCTAGGATCATAATTAAAGCTGTTTATATCACTATAATTGCATACTGGCCTGTATGAAACATTCATGTATTCTTTACACAACAAATGCTTACAGTTATTATGAATTAAAAATTATATCCCACATATATGTTTAGATGCAAACACATTAAAGCATTCTTTAATGTTAATATAAACATTRCTGAGTATCAGGTAGTCAGTTTTAACAAACATTTTACTGCAATATCCCTAGGTCTATCAGAGATAGTGGTGTGAGAAGAAGTCAGATACTTGACTCTCAGGGAGTTTTGCAGCCTCTACTGTCCAGTTCAGAAAAGTGTCAAAACATCTGAAAATAACTTCTGTGATTCTACAAATCTGACTGGTATTGGCTAGCTAATTCTTACTGTGCCAAAGGGGTTAGAACCCCAAAGGGCTTTCTCATGAAGGAGAAATCTTACACAGAACATCTAGAATACCTGTATTTCAGAAATAAGTTCCTCTCTGAAGGGCATGCTCCACACGCACAAGCTTTTATGAATATGCACACACGCACACATATAATCTCTTTACATATTTGCAGGTATGTCAGGTTTTCAAGACACTGCCTTACATGTTATCATCACCCCAAAGATCAAGATACAGAGTTCCTGAGKCTCTGCCAAGCACAAACAATAAGCAGCTCCTGACAGGCACCTGCTCCAGATTTTCAAGCTAGCTTAGTTGTACCTGGTTAGTTAAGAGATCTCCGTATCTACTCTGCTTYATAGCATGAAGGTACCAAGTGATTAAATTAGCATAGAAATCTTAACGCAGCTCCTTTAAAATAGAGATAATTCTTCTTCCTTAGTTTTCTAAGACCATTCAAGGACTTTCCAATGTAATGTTGAATTTTTGCTATTTYCCTTCTCCCTGCACTAATAATGTGCCCCAAAAATATCCTAGATGATTAGCCATATGGTGTGCGACTGCATAAAGAAGAATAATAGCTTTGTCTTTCTTAAGAAAGATGCAGTGATAAAAAGCTTGGAGAAAAAGTCAATATTTTATTTCTGAATATGTCTTACTTATTCCTCTGCTACAAAAACATAAGGTGTCAACTGTCACTCAAGATGACTGCTTCTAAAACAAAAATCTTGCTCAAGAGTTTTAAAAGTACCATGTATCAATACCTGAAGTTTTCTTCAGTCATTTCAGGTTTGAATATTCATAAACAAAACTGAATATTTGTAAATAAATGGTGAAACATTTGAAGGTCTTTTTGTCTAAAAAGTATTGCTGAAAAAAATATAGCACCACGGCAGTTTAGATTCAACAACTAAAGAGAGCACACTTGATTTGATTTTTTTTTTGTGTTGTTTTTAATTTTTCATTATAAAGAAAGGATTAATTTTGTCAGTGTTTTTGACAATTTCAAACAATTATTTCTAAAAAATAATTACTCAGTCTATATGCTTATGTCATTTTTGACAGAATGCTTGCTTAGTGGCTGTGCCACTTAAGGAATATTAGCATAAAGTTAATGTGAGAAGACTTATCTGCTWGAAGTTCAGGGAATGAAAATTACTTGCTTATGAAGTGGAATAACCTACCCAGTCTCTGTGTCCTGCCCTTTTGATGCAACTTTGACTATTTCAAACAAATTTGTTTACAAGATCCTTCTCAGTGATGTATAATGGACCACACAGACCCAAGAAATAGACTGTAATTTCTTGAAAAGCCCCTTCTTCAAAAATCTGTGCTGTTTTCTTTCTTTTTTTTTTTTTCCATTTTTCTCTTCAATAATACTCTAATGAGATATTATTTTATAAATATGTAAATTGAAAAATGTCCAGGACTTTTGATTAATGGCTTTAACAGTCACAATCGTATTAACATGTGAAAAATCTAGCTACCTGTTTTATATATGTTTCAATTTTAGTATCTGTTTTAATTCCGTTAATAATATTTAGTGTGCTAAATCCTAGTGGTTACTTCCTATTTCTTCTGCTTTAAGAGCATCTGGAGGTTACCATGCAGCAAGCATAATATACATAGTTGTTCTAATCAAAGTTGACTACSATTCTGTGCTGTTCAGTGGTCCTTTACGAGCAATGTGTAGGGGGTTTTTCCAGTGATTTCTCCTCTTTACACAAACTACACATTTTTATGTTATTCTATTTCACTTTAATACAGCCATTATCAAGTCTATCATACCCAAGACTCTTTTTTTTGTGAATAATATTTTCCTTTCTTGTAYAAAAGTGTTGAAAGGATGCAATGACCAGTATATTATCAACGAGCAATATATGTGAAAACTGTAAGTGGAATAAAGAACCAGTGTTTAGAATAAAAAAAGTGTGAAAGTGTACTTTAAAACCTTCACTTATTGYTCTCTATTGTCAGAATAAATTTATCCAAATAGTCTTCTGGCTTCCTATAGTGGTGGCAAAAGCTTTGGAGCTCAAGGTGGAAATAATATTCGTTAAAATAGAGGTAATTTTCACAAGGTGGGTAAATAGATTCTGTTTCCAACATGCAGCACCAATCTTAGCAAGAGCCAAGAAAGATCCTCCTTCAAGTGCTCTGATCMTTGAATACTGGAAACTGCCAGACCWAGCAGGTCATCRCTTTCTCTGTCCAGTCTCTCAAATCAGTCCAGCCTCAAAAGGATAAGTGACTACTCCCCTTTCCTAGGAATGACAACAACAAAAGAAAACTTAAAAGGCTATTCAAGCATTTTAAGCACAGAGGCTTAAAGCACAAGCACAAGAACAGAGGATTGAGAGGCGTGTTGGCTAGACAGGGTACAAAAGGYAGACACAAAAAGTCACCGGGCCGACGATTAACTCTGAAGTGTGTGAGAAATAATTACCCTTTACTGAGAATTGTCCCCACTGCTTCCCTAGAAAACTGTGGCTCATATTTTTAAATGACACATCCAAGTGAAATTCATCTGAAGGGAGGATAAAGAGGAAACAGATTATGAACATTCTCCTAAACTTAAGATTTTTGGGGTATCTTCCTAGTTTCCCTAAAAATAARAGTCACTATGGCCTACGACATAGAATTTTGTTACTGATCTCAGAGGACATCTGGTAACATAAAAGCAATCACCATAAGAAARTCAGCAACAACCAAATTACCAGACCAGTGTCTGAGATGCCAATTTTCCTTCCATGATTCAAACAGGAAGTAAACACACTGATTGTGCAGGTCAAAACAGAAAATTAAAGCCTGGTGTTTTATGCAAATAAAAAATATCTTCTCTGCATACTAAATTCAAGTGCAGTTCTTTGCTTAAAGAAGCATGAGTTTGCCAGAGCCAAAGGCTGACAGGACTGAGTCTGAGTCAAAACATGATATCGGTATATTTGGCATATTTCACAAAATCACAGAATCACTAGGAAGAGACCTTCAAATCCAGCCCATGCCCTAATATCTCAAATAAACCACGGCAACAAGCATCACATGCAATCTTTTTTTTTAACACATCCAGGGATGATGACTCCACCACCTCCCTGGGCAGCCTGTTGCAATGTTTTATCACTCTTTTCGAAAAAAAAAAATACTTTTTCCTAATATCTAATATTTGCTGACTGCTATGCCACCACTTGACATATGTGCCTCCTGAGCAAAAGGTGTTGATTGAGATGCTCATTTCTGGTGTTTCCTGCTGCTTGCCTAGGCTAGTAAAGGTAATGCAGCAGTTTCAAGAGAGATGCACCAGAATGGTCTGGCTGGAATATTTGTCTCCAGCAAGGGAGCCCATTTCTCTCTGCTGTTATCATCAGGGAGTGAAGGGGAGGAAAAAGTGGAAAGGAGACACTATTCAGTCTCTGCTTTTGACTGTTTATTAACATCTTTTCCAAAGGGATATTGCTATAATGTCACCCTAATATTGCTCTAAAAAAATCCCTCTGAATAATTACAAAGCTGTTCTTTTCCTAGGAAACCTGTGGCTACACCTCCACATTCCGTAACACTCCTGTGTTTCTTATGTTTGGAAGTTTTCTCATGGAATAATGAAATGGTCTGCTGTTCGTTCTAGTTGTTCCTGTGTGTTCAGTCCCAATGCTCTCTCATTAAGCATTCAAATCACAACCATATGTTACAGCTGGCTGCTCCTGGCAAGATGACAAGAGTGAGAACCAGCTCAAAAAGAAAACTCCTGTCCACTTCACTGCATTTGTCCAGGCCAGAACTGGCTTAAATAGGGGAGAACCTTCATTATTCTGAGTGCCAGGATGCTGCCACCTATATTACATCTTAACACTCGTTTGACATTTCCTAAGGGACATTTATTTGCCAATGTCTCTCCCCAACAGTACTTCATGGAAAGTGCCAAAAGTAATGTACATCCTCTAAAAGCTGGCTTGCACAATTTATACACAGAGGCCTCCTTCTGTTTCTATGAAAAGTCAGCTATTTCACACATGTGAAAGAGATCATATAAGGTTGGCTATATTATTGTTGACAAGAGGTCTGTGAGTAGGAGCATGGACACAGATGAAATAGCTAGAGATGTAATTTGTGCATAAAACCTTTGCAATCCAATAGCAGAGTCTGGAGTACCACAGCAATTGCTCTCCGTGCTTTGGAAATGCAATGAACAACATAACACATTTTGGAACTCCTACTACTAGCAATGCTCCCATTTAATCTAAAACAATATGCAGAGCAGCTCTTTACCCTTCTCCCTGGGGAATATACAAAAGTTTTTGTGAAAGGATRTTTGTACAGCATTTTTCAGGTGTAAAGCTACAGTCCTGTGAAGTACTGGATCTTGTTTTCCTGTTGTAAGATAGCTGCACTGTTGTCAGCTCTCACAACTTACAGATTGGTGTATTTTAAAAGTCTCAACTGTGGTAATTTTGTCTTTATTGAGAATTTTAGTGTCTGTATAAAAAGAAACAGAGATTTCTATTCATATGGCAGAAGAGAATGCAGGAGTGTATGCAACCCTAATGCAGCCTAACTACACTMGTATATAAGAATGATAGAATTTTATCTGTTAGAGGGTATAACAGTTTAAATGTTCAGTTTTGAACAGCCCCATAGCCATCCTTGTTTACCCAATCAGCCCAAGTTTTGCAGATCTTACATGTAATAAGCAGGACAGAAATACTTTTTTGTACCTCTTCCTCATGACAAGAAAGCAAATGTTGTGGTGATACCTTTTAAAGCTGAATTACTACAATATTTAAGCCATATACAGGAAAGGACCTCAGAGGTACCACCAAATGTAAAATRAATGAATGAATAAATGAATGAATAAATGAATGAGCAAAGCTTTCTGCAGCCTTTGGATAATTTCTGCAACTTGTGAAAACCCATGTGGATTTAATACCTGGACTTGTTGTTAAACTAGATAATGTGATGTGCAGCATGTAGCAAAAGAAGAGATTTGAACAGAAAAATCAGTAATTTATGTTTGACACAACTATCAAATGTGCATCAAAATTACTTCAGCTATGAAAATTGCCTCACTTTCGTCAAATAATGCAAATGAGTGACATTAAGACCAAAAAAATGCTGCCATGTTTAAGTTTTTCTTAGAGGGTTTAAAACCAACATTATTATCACTATCCTTATAATCATAAATATTATTTTTATTATTATTTCTTTTAAGTAGCTGATATTTTTTTTCTATATGTGAATGTATTTTATAACATCATGCAATCTCCCTTAAAGGAAGGGCCTTATTTAGCATGTTATTTTCTTGATGTCTGAATACAAGGGTTCACATGTCCAAAGGCCCTGGCTGCCAGTATTCCAGTGGCTTCCCAGGTTCCCTCAAGTCATCCACGAAGCTTACAGGCAAAAGGGCAAGTTCAATCTCAAGTGGTTTTGACAGAGGTCAAGACATTACTGTACCTTAGCCACAACCATGGCCACAAAGCAGCTTTCAAAAGAGAACATCCCCTGACCTGTGCTCCCAGCAAAAAGAAACAAGGAGGTCAGCTTTCCTATCATCAGCCGACTCAACCTGGAAATTTTAGGTGAAAGGACTATTTTATTGTGATAAATATTGACTATTTTATTGTGATAAATAAATATGCATGTTAAACATGAACAGGCAAGGTTATCACTCCAGGACATATCAGTTGGACTGTGATGAAGGCAGTCTGATCTATATTATTTCCAAATTTCCAGGAATGGAATCTCTCTTTTTGTTTTTAGAAACTATTCTTTTCTTGGTTTCATATTCCATGCAACTGCATTAACCCACAGCATATCAGAATTTCACTCTCCACTATTTTTAATCCCACAGTATTTCAGAACAGTACAAACCTTGTTTAACTTCAGCCTAACTTTAATTTATCTAAGAGGTGATGTACCGCTTCATACTTCATGAGGAAATGCATATTAGAAAATTACATGATGCATTTTGGCTCCAGCCAGTACATTTTAGATGAGCTTTCCTGGAAGGAAGCCAAGGAAGGAGAATGTATAAATTGACATTTTGTGGTGCTGGTACTGTTTCATTGAAGGATATTTTTTGGACATTATATGAAGCCTGCCAAAAGAAGTGATAGCTGTAGACAATTGACTACAAAAAATCATCCTCCTCCTTTCATTGTTATGTAACTATTAACAGAGGCATAAAAATAAAGCACAAGATGGTGTCATTCAAATATGTGTTTGCTCATTTTTTCTCAAAGTTTATATTCTCGGTAAAGGACATTAATGTTGAACCCTTAATTATAACCACATTATTTCTGAGACAGACAAATTGTATTTGAAAAGAATCTCTCCTTTGGCAAGAATAAAATACAAATTAATAAGTAACAGAGATCATGTACATTGATGTTATTTGTGTAGTGATATTTCTTTTGATACCACAGGTATTC
>NW_026623277.1:2068943-2082320 GCF_030028575.1 Malurus melanocephalus
TTGCAGCCTTCAGGAAAAGCTAATAAACTCCTAAAATAGTTATAAAAATTCACTCAACTGGTAAGCTCAAAGAAATGAGTGCATTTCAAAAACTAAAAAACAATGTTATGTAATAATCACAAACACTCCCTTTTTCTTGCTTTCCCTTTTTCATGAATTAATATCTGTAGGACTGTGCAGAAAAGGATCCAAAGTCATCACAGTCTCTAAATGCAAAATAGAGTCTGACCCTCATTTTGGAACCCTCTCCAAGCACAGCTGTGAAATTCATGAAGTTTAATATGTCCACAGTCAGGCAAAAGGTTATACACATAATTTACCAAAAATTGAGGTGTTTTATTAACAATTTTTTACGCTTACAGTTACTTCACCAAATGAAGAGATTAAATGGGCAGACCTGTGAGATCAAATTACCCTTGTCTTTATGAATTCTCAAAGCATGAATTATCTCCATTGGCTCTATTTCACTGTTCGTGATCCTTTATTTCAGATTATTTCTATACTGTTTGGAAAATTATGATCAAACTTGCCTACATGCACAGGACAAAATTTCATAGTTCCGCTTGAGGAATGGAGTTTCTTTTTAACAAGGTAACTTATTATTACAATCAGAAAGCTTTATCAGCTAATCTAAATTGTTAGTAAATAAGAAGGTCATCATAATCTACAAATACGGGTTACACTCCTTTAGGTACCAAAATCAAACTCATTATTGTTGTTCTGCAGACAAAGCAGGGCCAGATCTTGATATTATTCCCTTCAGTGGAAAGAATCCCACCGATACAGTTTAATAGGAAAGAGGATCAAGCCTGAACAATTGCCAGCACTATCCATTAATTACACTGTCATTTGGTCTGACTGAGAAGACCCAGGCCTCAATTTGCAGTTGCACATATTTCTCTAAGCCTTAGTTATACARTTAGCTTTGTGTTGGGTTCGATCCCAATACAGCCAGTCTCTGAGGTCATGAGGCTGAAAGGAGTCCTGTTCACCAGTTTGCGTTAAATGGGCCAGGAAGGCACCTAAATATATGGGTTTTTTCAAGCATTAAAAAATAAGGTCAAATTTTTCATAATTTTAACTATATATGTAACAAGTTGTAGTTTGACTTTTACGTGGAGACTCAGAATTACAGAATATGCTGAGTTGGAAAGGACYCATGAGAGTCATCAAGTCCAGCTCCTGGCCCAGAACAGCACCATCCCTAGAACCACCTTGTGCCTGACAGTATTGAGCTTTTTGAACTCTGTTAGGCTGCTGCTGTGACCATTTTTCTTTCCCTCCTTTGGACACTCTCTAATAGCTTTTTATCTTTCTCACATTGTGTTGCCCAAAACTGCCCCCAGCACTGGAGCTGAGGCCGCCCCAGGTCAGAGCAGAGCGGGACAATCCCCTCCCTTGCCCGGCTGTGATGCTGTGYCTGATGCCCCCCAGGACACGGGTGGCCCTCCTGGCTGTCAGGRCACTGCTGGTTTACGTTCAGCTTGAAACTCCAGGTCCCTTTCAATGGCATTGCTTTCCAKCATCTAATTCCCCACYCTGTACATCCAGGGCTGCCCTGTGCATCCAGATGCAGAAGCTGGCACTTTTSCTTGTTGAACTTGAGATGGTTGGTCATTGCCCAACTCTCTTATTTGAGAAGGGCTCTCTGCAGGACCTCCCTGCCTTCAAGGGAGTTGACAGCTCCTCCCAAARTAGTGTTGGCAAACTTACCTAGTGTGCTTTCTAGTCCTGCATCCAAGTCATTTATGAAGAYGTTGAASAGCACAGAACCAARGAGGGCAGAGCCCCAACCCCAGTGAGGGGTCTCCAGCCTGACATCACTCCATTCACTGTAACCCTTTGTGCCCATGCGTTCATCCATCTCAAGATATGTTCATCGAGCTCTGTGCTTGATGTATTGCCCAGAACGGTCCTGGGGGAGACAGGGTCAAAASCTTTGCAGAAATCCAAAAACATGACACAGCTGAGTGTGGACAAAAACTTGAGATTTTAAACACTCCATAAGGGTGCTTTTGTATGAAAGATGATTGTATACCTACAGAGAGAGCACATCCCTTTGTCAAATATTAAAAAAAATGTTTTTTATACTGCATCACTTGTGCCTAAATTGCCTTTACTTTGCTTGTATCATTGGGWTTTCAGTATGAAGCCAATCAAATGTCAAAAGAGTAAGTCAAGTCTGCATAGAAAAACAAAAATAAAAAGAGATGAGACTTTTTCTGGGGCTGACAGAATCAGAGCTGTGTTTTTCACAACAGGAATGTTGGGCTAAGATTCTAAATAAATTTCTAGTCTCTGCAAGAAGACAAGCTAATAGCTACACATATTTCCTAATCATTTGCAAGTACATTATTATTATTCATGTTAAAGATTTCTTGATCTCATTTTTTTTCCTCCCTTTTCATCACTTTTTTGCTCTAGTGCCAAACCAAAAAACAAAAAACAAACCAACAAACCAACAAACCAACAACAACAACAACAACAACAACAACAACAACAACCAAACAAACAAAAAAAAAAGACGGGGTAAAGGAGCAGGAGGTTTCATGGTTTTACTTTCTTGTTTTAAGATTTGTATTAGAAAGTCACTCTTCTGATATGTGTTGGTAACTTGGTACATTTAGAGCTGTCATCTGCTTTTACCTTTGCAATACCTGCATCCCATCTCCTGAAAATATTCCAAACATAATTGTAAAAATTACACAGGTTTCAGACATATCCCGTTTCATGCTTTTTGAGCATCGAAACATAAAGGATGGTCTCACTCCTAGGGAAGAAAAGACATTTATTCCTCACAAAGAAGCTTCAATAAAAGTCTCAGAGGATGATAACTAGGTGTTCTGGGGTCTTTAATTTACATTAAATTAAGATGGGAGCATCAGAGAGAGGGACATGGGTTGCAACTCTCAGGGCACATCAGTTTTTATGCCTAAAGAACTGCCAACATTATAAAGAATCAATATAGTTCAGGAACAAGCCTCAAAACCCAAGACAACCTTAATGGTTATCTTATAGGAGCTGATATATTCCCTGAAGAAATTTGGTGTATCTTTCTAGACAGATATTAATACTCTTTCATACATCATCCACTTTCCTTGACACTTTATTTGCCATCTCTGTGGTATTTATAAAAGTTTAAAGCTAATAGCACAACAAATACAACTAATGGTAGTGCAGATGCATGTAAATCTTGGGAAGAATAAATTATAGAGTGTCATAGTAAACTGAAATTAATGGAACTGAAGCTGAGTGCCTGAGAGTAAATAGGTTTAGTTGTATTAGAAAACTATCCTCTCAAATATTGAAGCAAATAACCCTCCTGTTGAAGACTAATTGCTTCTCTGGCATGRTACTATGCCATGTTTGTATAAATATATAAAATCTTCTTTAAAAATCAATGGGTGAGCTGATGCTGGACTAGCTACAGGAAAGCAGGTAGAGGTGTACAGAAAGGTAAAAAGCTTACCTTTCAGGACTGCAGAAAAGATTAAGGCTTTTATCTATATATGTGCTGCTGAATGCTGTATGTCTTYGATGCATGAAATATCCCTTTTCCCATCCTTCCCTTCCATTCAATCAAATTCTGTGTGATCTGCTATTTGAGTTTAAACTCCTCTCTGAAAGRTAGCAGCCAGAATTAGTCTGCTCTTTATCAAGTAAGTCTTGCCTTTTCACTTTACTRGAGCTGAGGTCCATGCACTGCTTTTACAGTCCCCTCCTCTGTCAAGAAAGAGGCAGAATGATACTCATTCCAGGTGAAGTAAATCAGTTTTGAGAAAAGGTGATTCTGGTCAATGTCCAAATGAAAGGGAGAGAATCACAGAATAGTTTGGATTGGAAGGGACTTGAAAGGTCACCCAGTCCAACCCCCCATCATGGGCAGGCATATCTCCAATTAGATTGTGTTGCTTCAAGCTACCTGAACTCTGCTGTCAAGCTGAAGTAGAAGGGGTGGTTACATACAGCTGTTTGTTGGACTGGTTGCCTTKTCCTTAACTAGACAGGTTTTAGTAAGGAGTGAGGGAATTACCCCAAAGAAACTGGGCATTCCGATAACAGCAACTTCTGTACTGAATGAGGCTGTTRAGGAGACTGATACAGCAAAAAGTCTGTAGCTTATCTTGCACTTGGCCTGAAAATCCTGCAGAGCAYGAAATTATCTTTTTCTTGTTCATTCCTGTTCAAAAAATGTCAGTGTGTTTATAAGACCAGAGTTAAACAAAGAATATCAATGAGTAAGAGAAAAACAAAAACACAATAATAAAATAAAACAACAAACCTATTAACCTGAAGCAATATCACTCTGAACTGTGATCTAAACTTATCCTGCAGGGAAACAGAAAGCCGGAGGTTTTCCTCTAGCATTATGACCTCGCCTGCCATCTTGAATCTTTGAAAAACAACAAGGAAATCAAATATATTAAAAAACAYTCCACATTTGTCCAGCAAAGCTGGATGAAGTGTCAGAATTTAGCCTGTTCTCTAGATCCACTTTTCTGTATTAATGTTGTTTAGTTCTACCTTCACTGCAGCTCTGGACCTTATTTCCAGGACCTTTATAAGCTGGTGACCTCCCAAACTTAAACACAAAAGAAGAATGCAAAGGATAAGGGGTGCATGAATGCCTTGTCAGCTTTCATAAACTTGTTCATATCCAACAAGATAGAAAACTTTCCTGATGCTATGGTAAAATACAGAAAACTCCTCACATCTGTTTACAGATGTGTGAGCAGATTGTGTTATATATTCTCTGGAATAACTGCCTTCAGTTCATTTGTTCATCTTTTATCTCTGTCACATCCTTCTCTCATCCATCCAGGCTTAAAATGCATGAGTGGAGAAAACACAGTCCCATTTGAATGTCAAACTGTGCAACAAGAGTACCTTTAAAGCTTCTTTTCTTTAGATTACTTCTGCAGGGGTGTATTTCACAATTTCATTATAACAGGAATATGAGGACAAGAATTGCTTAGAGTTGGAATGACGAAAGTATGGTGAAGAAAGCATCTTTCCCCCTGTTTCTGACCTTTCTCATTGATCCTTTACTCWTAAGAATTCTTTCACATAGTTCAAACTTTGTATATATTAAATACATTTATACAATACTTGCCCAGTTTTTTTTCTCCCACAGCTCAGTCACTTGTTCAGAAAATGCTGTTATTCCTCTTATCAGCTGCAGCATCTCCTGATACTTTGCAAGCAGTGGTACCTTTCTTTCTAAGTCTTTAAAGTAGCCTGTCTGTAGATGGCAAGGGAGACTATCAGGAGGAAGAGCTGAGACCTTTCTTGTGAAATTGTGCTGCCTGAGCAGTTCCGTGGTTAAGCTTAAAGAAACATCACCCATCCCTGGTGCTCTCCTTAGTATTTGTCTGCCTTTTGTGGATGCACACAATTCCTCCGTGTCTCCTTTCACCAGACCCTGCTTAGTCTTGCTCTCTTCAACAATAGCTATTGACATGGGAGCACTAATAACCCTTGCAGAGAAGAGAGAAAATGTCATTGCCACAAGTGAGCTTGTAATTTGCAGCTAATAACATAGAGCTGCTTGGAAAAGGACTAAGCCAGTGGATGTGTTGGAATCAAGTGGAAACATTCTCTCTTTATTTTTTACAATTTTTCCTCTGTTTTTAAATTAACGGGAGTAACTGGAATATTTGGACATTTTCAGTTCTACTCACACAGTCTTTTCATTAGAATATTTCACCAGGATTTGGTTTGTCCTTTTCCTGATCACTACATTGGGAAATGCTGGAACTCTGAGGAATATAGAAAGCCTATTCTTTAACTAATATCATGATAGCATAATTCAGATTTTCACTCATTTTTAGCAAATGAGAGGAATGATCTATACTTGGCAGCTGTGACAAAGGTTGCCAATACAATGCAGTTTTCATGACAGTCCGACAGCTTCTTAAAAAGAGAGCAACAAAAACCTACTCTTTATGTCTCTGAACAATCACATTAACCACCACTTATGAAACAGACTAGAAAATTGATTTATTTTTTAAATTATCTGTTATAAACGAACAGAACTCCTACTGCATGGCCATCAACAAAGAAATCAAAGAGCAACACTCTCAGATGGGTTTGCTTGAATAATGGATTTTCAAATGTTTCAAATTAGTCAAAAACAAATAAACAAACATAAAAATTATAACTTAAATCCATACTATGCTCAGTGACTTTTTGGGATGAAAAATGAAAAATATAAAAAGTAGTTTCATGACCAGCAAATATTCAGACCCTAGAAACTAATTTTACCTCACCATAGGGTTGCTTGATTTTTTTGACTGTGATTTCAATTTCAAGCAAAAGAAATTTGTTATGAAATGAAAAATCAGAAAGTTTAGATTTAGTGAATTTTCTGTCATATCTCGATGAAAGCCATGTGACAATTTCCAGGAAGAGTTTAATGAAAGATGTTCATTCCAAAGGATGTTAGTTTGATCTAGAAGCAATCAATAGGACCAGCTTTTTGCAAACCATGGTAATAAGAGACCAAACACCTTATTAGAACCCTATTAAAAATTCCAGGAACCAAAATATAGATAAAATGCTTGTATTAGAATGGTMACATAACTTCACACTCCTCCTCTGATTTAATTTCCACAACTATTTTAGCAGCAAGTTGAAATATTCAATCCTCAGATTTAGATTAAATAATCTAAACAGGATTGGGCCAGACTTTTGCTTAGTTAAAAAGGTAATATAAAAATTAATTTAAAAAAAAAAAAACCCACAATGATGATTGTTAAATTTAAGAAGGGGCAACTATTTAAAATATCTGCATGTAAAAAAAAAAAAAAACATGTTTTCTGACAAATGAAATGAAAACTTGAATAATATATTTTCCAACCCTCTCAATGGCAAGATTTCAACAGGTGTCAGASGAAACAGGATCTGACTGTTGCAGGTGGAACATGGTGTATCTGAAACTTTGTCTTTTAGGTTCATCTTGCAATGCAAATTCAGTGATAAGTGTTAACTCCACTAGCCATTTCAGAATCAAAGCCCATGCTGATTTCTGAAAGACAAGAGATATAGAAAATGAAAACCTTCCCCACTGACATGACAAATAATGCACAGTTGGGAAGAAGGACTGAAATCAGCTACTGAATTTAATAAAAGATGAAGTTACACAGTATTACACAGAAAAAKTATATTCTACATAGGACTACAGCAGCAACTAAGGCAGAAATATTCTTCAGTGAAGTAACAGAGGCTGACAGAGGCAGATATAAAGAGGTTCCAGAGAACAAATTCAGTGAAATCCATTAAAAACACTCTCAAAACTGAAGTAAATTTGCAAKGATAGTTTCTGTGATAATGGTGACCTTGAACTTCACTCTCTTTCAAGAAATGTAGTTATCTTACTAGTGACTTTGCTGGTGTAAAGCAAGATTTCAACACATTCACTTCTGTGTGAAAATTGAGACATACATGGGAAACAACAGCTTTTAGCCAGGAAAATGGCTACTTTCAGAAGGGAAAATTAGGAATTTTTGCACAGTTAAGAAACTGCTGGACATGCATGAAGACTGAGCTGATGGTTCGCTCTGCTTTATTCTTCCTAAATTAGAAATACTTTGGAAACACTGTTTTTTAATTCACTATCAAGTCATTATATACACATGCATACAAACATCTGTATTTAATTTTTCATTCATTCTTATCCAATAAGTAATGACAAGTAGAGTCCCATATAATTAGAGAATAGTTTTATTCATTCTCTTTATTCTTTCTAAACCATCTGTTCTGGTAGAACCTAATAATATCTTTGTAATCTACATAACAATCCATCCTTTCAGGAAAATGAACACCACTCAGAATATATGTATCTGGCCATTACCTATCTTAACTTTTACTTTGCCTTTCCCTGAATTTTCAAGATTACTATTTCAGATAGTGCTCAATCTTACTCAAAAATGTTTACAGTGTTGTGATGGTTCACAGTGTTTAATATTGTACCGAATTCAGAAAGATACTGTACTTATTTCAGTTCTGAAAAGTTTATAATTTTGATTTTTCCTTAAATGGTAATTTATCCCTAAATAACTGAAGAATGATGAGGTTTTGACCAATAACAAAAGTTTAGAGTATTGGGAAATCCATTATCAAATCATGTCTACTTACATGCAGTGAAAGGAAAAATATTGCTTTAAATATTCAAATATTTAGATTTTCAATTAATGCAATGAAGAGCAATTTTATATCTGACTGTGTTCACATTTTTCATCCGYTAAAACTCTGAGGTTTTAATCTAACAATGTTAACAGTTTAACACTTTTAGGAGTTTTTGGGTTTTTTTTACAAYTTTTATATTTTATTGCATTATTTACATTTGAACACATCCTGAGTACCATTTGCATCTATACCTGTTTATATTTTCTCCTTTTGTATCTTAGCTATGATTAAACAAAACAAAGCATCTTATGAACATAAAGCTCTTACATTTTCATTGTGTTGTTCTTTCTAGTTCTCTACTAAAATAGTCAGAACTACGTTAAAATCATTWGCATGCTATTATTATCTGTGTTTTGGAGCATTCAATAGGTGTTGGTAATTCTTATTCTATTCCTAAAACACATTTAGATGCATAATAACATCTTGCTCTAAATAATTTTCTGTATACTCAGTAAAAGCCATTGAACATGTTCATGTCTGAGTCTTCTTACACAGCTCTGATAAGCTCAATTAGAGATGCTATTTTTAGTACTTCTAATGATTGCAAAAAAATGCCAGTAAGAGCAATCCATTCCACAAAATAACACAGAATATTAATTCAAATTTGTTCCTGAGAGCCATTTGGCTAAAATGCTGTAAGTTGATATAGAAACTACAGTTTTAAAACATGTGCTGCTCACAGCATGACATCTCCAAGTTGTCTTTCATAGAAAAGCTCTAGTGTAGCAAYGAATATGAACTCTCCAGAGCAAAAATTTGCAGCTGGATGCCATTGTGCACAAATTCTTGCGTTATCAATCACAGTTCCTGCAATGTGAATCACTGGGAAATTCTCTGTCCACAATGGTCCAACTTGTCCTTCCTTTCCTTCAGAACAACTTACAGAGACTGGTTATAGGTTGTTCACTGCTAGGGCATTCCACATGTTCATGAATTTTTAGGTAATTTCTGAATATCTGTCTGTCCAGAGAGACCTTTATGAGCCATGAAAAAAAGGCAGAATCTACTTTTTCTGGTTCTTGCTGCAGTTATGCACCTTTGCAAGGACTTTAGATAAGAGGGGTACAACCTGACAGCATGTTCCCAATTCCAGCAGGGTCTATAGAGATGATATCAGAAAAATTGTCTTTCTGCCAACCTCAGAAAGGCAGATGAACTGTCTACAGTAATCATACTCACCATCTCAAGGTGTTCCTATAATAATGAAGTTTACTACATTCTTCCAGGGGATATGTAAAGAGTTCTTGTAAAGAAACAAAGCATCTGCCACAACTCCCTGTGGAGACTGGTAACCACATTTTCAGTGTGTTTACACAAAGAGACATTGTGTGACTATTCTGYGCCCTACATCAAGAGTTGCAGGGCCATGGCTGTCATTTCTCAGTCTTGCATGCTCCCCGATGCCTGACCTGCTGTACAGCTGAAGTAGAGCAGTAAGATTCCTCTTTTCCTCTCTCTGACCTTTTCCACTCTTGCCCCCAGCTTCTCCCAGCAGCAGCTCCTCTGCTACCAGATCCTTCTTTACAAAGCTGCCCCACACCTGGTGTTCCCTGACAGAGATGGTGGGGCTCAGTTGCTCCCAGGACTAAAAAGCAAACAGTTTACCCTTCCTGTGGGCATGTGGCAGGAGTCAGTGCAAAGGGACATTTTACTGTGCAGCAAAGGGACATTGAAAAGATGCTGAATAGATTGAACACACATCATTCAGTTTCTTTGTGCCTGTAATATTTCCGAACAAATTATTTTCCTTTTACTTTTAAAAAAYAATAATTTATTTATAACAAATATTAATTATGAGAAATAGTCTCCAGAAAGTCCCAGGCATATAACAGAAGGAAGAGTACTTGTGGACTCTTTTAATGCAAGTCTGATGTTTATTAAAGCCCCAAATCATTTGCTGGCATTTGCTTGACTTTCATATTACCCTATTCACCTCGTGGTCAAAGTTGGAGAATTTGGTCTTCAAATACAATTTGGGCAATATAATATTGTCAATCAGACATTACATTAGGATGATTTACTGCAAAGTAAAATCACTTAAAATTTTCAGTAGAGACAGAAAGAAGCACTAGGGAGTAATTCAGTAAAMACCTTCCTGCACCCCATAATGTGGGCTGAAATCCAGTGTAATTAATTTTTGGAGGATAAAAGCACGTGATAAGAATCATGAGTCTATTACACAACCTCTATACAGCCGACAATTACTTTGCTTTGCATACCACATATAAAGAAATGACAGAGGTCTTTTTCCAGGTGCAATGTTGTGATCTACTGAGAGAAGCTGTTTACCAYGTTCTGTGGTTTGAATAATTGGTTGCTGGATGCCATCTTCAAATTTCTGATAGAGTGATGAATGTTTTATTTGCACTTTTAGTATTACTGTTCTGGTCTTTTGAAATTTATTTTCACACTCAGGGATGTAAGTGTTATTATCTTTTCACTGCAGCTTGTAAGGTCTGGTCATCCTCCAATACATGATCTTTAAAAAAATGTGCATTTACCTATGTAACTGCAATTGCTAAGAAATTTGAATTTATTTTATATTATGTTCTTCTCAGTGCTTATTTTCTATACTGCTTAGTTTTCTTTCAGCCCTTTTAACAGAGTCCAAMAGATGATGAAGGTTCTCAGARTGGCTAAAACTGTCTGGCTACACCACCATATGCTCACTTTTCTAACTTTGTTTCAATGTCCTTAATCCAGATGGTGGCAGAATGCATTCTATGTTTTAGACTTTTTAGATTTTTTGTGTCATCCTTACAYGTTTTTCAGATGGCAACCCAAACCTATTTGTGATCATGTGTTTAGAGCCTTTTCTCTCTTTTGTCCTGTGTTACAATTTCTTTGCTATTCTCAATTTTATTTTTTTCTTTATTTTAGTATCATTTTATCTCTTCTTTAGATAAACAAGACAGAACCTAACTTTTACCATGTATTCTGTTATCTAAGATKCTGTCTGAGAATTAGAAGTACTGAAACGCTTTGTGACAAATTGGATACCTCCTCCTTCTTCACTGTCTTTATGTAGCATCTCAGGGTTTTTTGGGTTACGTGTAGTCTTTCATGACAGCAGTGAATATTGAAAGTCTATCTCATGTTCTTGGAAGGAAGTGGTATTTCTGTAGGAAGCTGGAATGTGATCTTGGTCACTATATTGTGACTTTTCTGGTGATTTGAGGCATAAGGTCTCATTTTCAACTGACAGCTCTGGTAGTTTAATAAAAGGCATCTTGGTCAGCTGGATGCTTTCAGCAATGGSTTTTTCATGATGATTTATGCAACTCATGATCAAACTTACCTGATGTGATGGTTTTATTTGAAAAAGCCATGAATATTCCTCTTAAGTATATTCACACTCTCTTACTGAGTCTTTCATGGATCTTTTATCAAATGCAGCAAATTGCCACTTTTCTGTCACTASAGCTCCCTGGGTAAATCAGTACAATCTCAATTGTTAGTAATAGRTAACTTCTTTTGGAGGTGCTATTCTGCAGCTTTGAATCAATGCAAAGCCTTAGAAAGAACAGCTAGTTCCCAAGTATATGATTTCATAAAAAGCTTTAGGTTGAAGCACTTTCTCCRTCCTCTGAAATGAAAAAAAGCTATTAGGATTTTCATTCAAAATTCAYGCAAAAAATAAAATAATATGCTAGCTTCACAATAGCCAGCATGACCAAGAGTAAGATACTAGTTTGATACTAGCAGGTTAGAACAACCACTTACAGTGGTTTTTCAGTTTTTCCTGTTTGTATTCTTCCATTTCAATAATGTAATTAAATATCCATTTCACCCAGAAAGTGTTCATTTTACAACAACATAATTTTGAGATTAAGGAGTGTAGAACCTGGAGAATCAAATCCTGATACAYTCTTGGAGACCAGCCTACTGTCTGAAGAATTTATTTTCTGTTTTGATTTATTTTGTTTTAGCTCTTACAAAACATATTATTCTAATAGGTGTGTTTCTAGAAAGGTRTCACTCTACCATATGATTCCATTTCTGCCTCTGCTTGCTCACCAAAGACAACAACTGAAAATAGTGGTGGGTGAAAATACTGCACTTCCTTCACGTTTTTGTCAACACTTTCCTATAGTAACCTCTGAATCCATTTTGGCAGTCCCACACAGTATGTAGTAGGGTCTGTTTAGAATTGGCAAGTGCTATTTTTGTGTCCAGTTCACGAAGGCATTTCCTTGWATTGCTGATGAAGGTACATAGCAACTATTCTTTCACTCCACAATTGTCTCCTCACACAGTACTGGGCTGTTTCAAAAGGGTCTATTGTCTTGCAATGCCAAATGCAAATATTGCCACCTGTACTTTGAGTATCACAAAGTCTAACTAACATCACTATTTATTGGTCAAGGATTTTTTTCCCTGACCTTGACATAAGAAGCACAAAGTTAAGATTGTGCCAGCTCATTCCTGCACCTCTGCACTGCCAGTTCTGCGTTACAGATGCCTTCCCAATCCTGCTGTGATTTCACTGTTGTTGATTTAACAGCACAGTGGCAAATTTGGCTGCTGTCTTCACTTGTTACATGCACACTGAGAATCTTAAAAACTGTTAAAGCCATACTCCAGGCAGTCTTCTTTGCATTAAAAGGCTTTAGTCCTCAATCACCTTCATAGCAGAGCCCACGACCCTATAATTCTAAATGTGTTTGTACCTTAGCCTCCTCCACTGTTTATAAGCTTGGTATTGCCTTTGTGCTTTACATTTTTTTTTATCAAGTTGAATAATTTTAACGATTCATGGGGTCTACATTTTTCACTCATCTTTCTCCAGCTCTCCTCCCAAGTTTCTTAGTGTGGTGGCTTCATAATTCCATCATGAACTACAATAGTTAACACTGTTTTTTGTTTTTGTTTTTGTTTTTTTTTTCTTTCTATGCATCATGAGTGATATTGTTCTCATAGAAGCATTTCTGCAGGGATGGGCTGTTTTTCTCATCCATTTTTCCTGTAATCTTTAGTTGTGTATGCCAGAACATATCTTAAGTATCTGGTTTTGTGCATTGATGGATGGATATTGGGCTAGGAGGAACTCACAACCACCTTCATATTCTTAAGCAATGCTGCTGAAGAAGGGGGGTCCTGGCTTGTGGCAAGTTGAACATAAACCAGCAGTGCCCTGGCAGCCAGGAGGGCCACCTGTGTCCTGGGGGGAATCAGGCACAGCATCACAGC
>NW_026623277.1:2082361-2083958 GCF_030028575.1 Malurus melanocephalus
TAGAATACATGATTTCTGAAAAGTACAAAAATATAAAAAAAAAAAAAAAAAAAAAAAAAAAAAAAAAAAAAAAAAAAAAAAAAAAAAAAAGGAATCCCAGCCTTTGTTTGCAGAAAAGAAGTAATGAAAAAATAGTCCCAGGGTATCTGTGGCTTTGTTCACAAATCCTTACCCATTTCAGCAACACTTCCCTCCTCTGTGTCTGAGACAGCAGAGCTGCTGAGCTTGTCTGTAGTCTCAGAGAATAGAATTGCATAGCTCCTCTCAGCAAGTGTAGTGCAAAAGAAGGATTAAGTAGTTCTTGATTTTCTCAACATCTCTTTTGAATGTAGGATACTCAGGAGTTCTTAAGACAGGCAGAGCAATTTCAGTTTCTCAGCTCTGGAATAAATGACTCGATCGAAAGGTACAGGTAARAAAATGAAGCTATTGCCATTGAGATGGTACAGGAACTAGCCATTAGTAAGGCATAATCACAGTCAATAATGCAAAAGATCCATTGCTGCCAGGCTTAGTAACATCATTTTGAGTGTCAGATAACAGCACCTTCCTTTGAATACTTTAAGTCATTTTTGCACATTTTATTGCAGAACAATCCAATATATGTTATCATCTGACTTCTACAGATTTTGCACTCAGATACAGTGTGCTCTTCTCTGACAGATGAATAGCAATTTGGTGAGGATAAAGCTTTTCTCATGGGCTGGATGCTAGCAATAGTTGTTGACTCTGAGACCCTTCATCTAAAAGGTTCAAATCTCTACTATAACATTTAAATCCAGCTGTTGTAGTGTTCATCATCTCTCATTTTGTTCAGCCATATTCCTAGAGACACAAAAAAATATGGGAAAAAGAACTCTTTGGTTCCATTTCGTACCAAGTTAATCATGAAGGTAATAATCAGAAAGCAGACAACTTGCAGCTGTTTAAAATTTATAGAGTCACAGAAACTGTGAGATGTTTTTTTCATTCTATTGAAAGTAGTTTTGGTTATCCAGTGTGYATCATATTTTTTGTGCTGTTAATTAGTTACAGGCTTGGGTTCCTTGAGTCAGGCTTCAGTGTAGGGATGCATCATGCTGCCCAGAGGTTCATACTAGTGATAAAGCAATATATTTCTTGATATGCTAGTCTTTCCATTTCTCCTCCTGAATCATTTTCCTGTGACACTTTTTTACAAGTACAGTCACAGAGAGAGAGAGGGAGAGAGAGGGAGAGAGAGAGAGAGAGAGAGAGAGAGAGAGAGAGAGAGAGAAAGGCAGCTTCTGAAAGGCAGCTCTGGGATTTTGAGGACTAACCACATGCACAGAGCAGGTGAGAGTATTTTATCATGTTCTTCCATGGCAGTCCCCTGAGAAAAGGGAAATGTGGCTCACATGAATCCCCCGTGGCTCATTTTTTCTGCATTTTCCTCAGAGACAGTGCTGTGCTACACCACAGGTGAGCACTTCTAGCCCAGGGTGCTGGGAAAAGCGAGTCGAGGTGATGACTCTGCTGTACCTAGGAGATTGGAGGCAACACGGTGTTTACAGCTTGGGGAATGTTACCCAGAAAGGAAAGGAGTTAGCAACTGATACCCAAAAAAGACAAAAAAAAA
>NW_026623277.1:2084058-2109734 GCF_030028575.1 Malurus melanocephalus
CAAAAACCCTGAAGAAGAGTGTATCTCTTTTTATCTACATGTGGCTTTAATTGGTCTTTTTCTGACTAGTGGACACCATGAATACTTTCCACATCTCCTGTTGACCAACCTATGAAGCAGGACACCTAACTTTATGTGTAAACGGCAAACAACCAACCTCACCTTGACCTAACTTTATTGGTAAATTTCAGATTTTTTTCCAAAGCTGTACATGATACTTTATGCTATCACTCATATCAAGAACTCAGCAAGCAAATCTGCCCAGTCACGCCCTTAGTGAGAACTGAGATGAAACACTTTTTATCGTAGGAGTTTCTTGTAAACCAGAACTCACAAATACATGCCCTCTAGATCAATGTAAGGTGACACAGGAAGGATGGAGACCCTGAGACCATAAACAACATTTTTAAATTTTTCTTTTTAATGGTGTCTTATTTTGTGGTATTGTTTCCAAGAAATTAAAATATTAGAAGTTATGTAGAAAAAAAAATTTCTTCATTACAGTTTATTGTCATGCTAAATAATTTATGTAATGTYGATTTTTAGAGAAGTTTTTAATTATAACAATTTTCCATCGGTACCTACTAAACTTGTTAGACAAACACGGATAAACACATYAGATACCTTTATTTTGATTATAGTATATACTTGGTTTTGAGACAGAAGACAAATTGATTTTACTTTTGTTTTACTTTTGTTTTTCTTTTCTTTTTATTTGTCTGTCAGATACATTTCAGGTCTACATTTATATCTACTTCCTTTACAATAGATCTCAAAAAGTAATAATACATTATCCCTCTGCAGGATATGGTGACAACCTAAGAGCTAAACAAAGAAACCTTGTCCCCTAAAGAAGATGAGGCTTTGTAAAAAAAWTGAATATTTTGGTAGAGGTTTAATGTAACAAACACTCATGAAAAATTTCCCTGATATCTGTATCTTCCTTTTCAAGTTTCAAACCAAAGACAATTGAGCTGTGCAAAAATTCGGATGTAACTGCTTGTGTTCTAGTGGTGTTGAGCAACTGTCTAGAGAGAGTGGGTAACAGAGAACAGCAGCTGCTCAAATCTTAAGAACAAGATACTGGCTGTAATATACTGGCTACGGCTCTTTAAGGAACTGGGTATATATGTGTCAAAAAGGTGGAAAAATAATTTCTCTTGGTTCAGCAGCTGCATTGATAACTTCTTGCAATTCTCACTTGTGTATAAATAAATTAGGCTGGTCTTGACCTTGGTTCACTGACCTTCAGCTTGACCAAGTCAACTTAGAGCTGACCTTCAGCCCAATCAGAAGCAACTCATAGAGACCCTGATGACCTCAGATCAATGTCACGAACAAACAGAGCTGTTTCTGGTTTCACTTAAATCTAAAGCCTGAGATGATTAAATTTACATGAAATTAAACAGATCAAATATTTTAATTAACCCCTTTGGGAACTTCAACAAAACTTCAGAGAGCTTTGCAAGACACAGAATATAAATAAGGGATGTCCAAGCTACCAGCGTCAGAAAAAAATGCGAATTGCCCATTCCCATCAAGCATATTCAGGTTAGATAGATAGTTCAAGCCTATTTATATTGTGCAAGGGAATCTGCATGTATTTGCATATACAAACCAGATTTTAACATGGTATTTATAGAACCCTCAAGTAACCTTATACCGTGCAAATGATGTGATTGAGCACAGTATGGCATCTGTGTGTGGTACAATTTGATGAATAAAGCCAACTAATATTTGTAAAATCATTTATTAACTGCAAAGATATCTAACACACTGTTCTATTCTAAACTCTTAAATGAGATTTTCACCATTCCAGGTGTATTATCAAAGACTGTCTGCATAATCCAAAAGCACAGAAAAATGATAATAATCTGTTAGCAGTAGATGAGATGCTCCCTTACCAGGCCCTGTAAACTTAAAAAAAAAGTATACTAAGTTTTCATAAGGCATTTTGTATTCTGATGTGGAGTACAGCCAATACAGGGGGTTTGAAGGGTCCGCAAAGTTCKTTATTTATTTTCACTGAGTGAGACAGTGGTGATAGATGGTGCACTGTTTATATATGGAGGAAGTGGAGGATGTTCATTAAGTACTCTGCTCAACAGTGAAGAGCAACTGCTGCTCTTCAAACTGCCTGGCCAATGTCCATTCACAGCTTTCCAAAGAAGAGTGAATTGATGGAGAGGAATAGAGCAGCAAAGACATCCCTGGACACCCAGATTTCAAATTGATGGTTG
The DNA here is from genome assembly GCF_030028575.1 of Malurus melanocephalus. Classification (NCBI taxonomy): domain Eukaryota; kingdom Metazoa; phylum Chordata; class Aves; order Passeriformes; family Maluridae; genus Malurus; species Malurus melanocephalus. The sequence goes on from NW_026623277.1 coordinate 2,086,299, forward strand.
TTTGCTAGAGATACAAATTTTCCTACTGTGACAAAAGTGAATTAAAATTTACTAAAATATTTTTATTCCTTACTTGTCCTTTTTGTCTAGGGTGCTGCCAGATGAAACAAAATACTTGGAATTTTTGCCATTTAATTTTCTTTTTTTTTTTTTTTTCCCCAAAAAGATACAGATTTAAGAAGGCATGGTTTTGATGTTACTTCATATCCTTGGATACTTAACACTACAATTCCCAAACGAGTAGCTCTCCAGCCTTTTCATTTGTCTCTGTTTTCTTTCCAGGACTTTTGAATTGTTATCCTAAGAGCTATATTAAGAAGGAAAATAAAAAGTTTTCACAATGYATTTCAAAGAATGTAATTCAGAAAATCATTGACAGTAATTTGCAATAAAACAACAGCATATTCTTTTGTTAAAACTAATGATCTCCTCAGGAGAAAAAAAAGGAAGGGAGAAAGGGAAAGGGCCCCAGGTGGTAGCTTAGCCTCACAATAAATATGTAGGCTGAGGTGTAAAAAAGCTGAGGTGTTTTCAAGGGGGAGCACACTACAGCTTCTTTAATCTGACTCCATAATTTGAATAATTTTTAGTGTATTTATAATTTTAAAATATGAAATGGTTTTATGGAGTTTGCTTTGCATAACTCTGATTAAAATATGTATTTTGCATGGCAACAGCCAAAGAAGAACCAGAAAACCAAGGTGCACTACTTCTAGCCCTGAAAAGTTCACAGAATATGTAAGTAGAAAATGGAAGGTAAAGTATATATGAACAATTCCTCAATATTTCTGATTCAAGTTTTATTAAAACAATGGAGCCATAAGTGAAATAGGTTACAGAGGGTTAGTAACCTTTACAGAGGTTACACAGCAGRAGTGAGGTGACTGAGTGCTATTACCCTCTGAACGCAGCACAACGGCATCTGTCAGCCCAGGCGTTAAAAAGAGAGTGCCATGTCACCAAAACCCACCACACTTTATTTATATATGCCATTTTTAATACAGCTAGGCCTTTGCAAGCAATTGTTTTGCTTCACCTCCAGGAGTAAGTAAACAAATTTTCCAACTCACAACTTGATAATAGTGACATGTTCTTAAGAACATATTATCTAAAGGTTTCTAATGTATCTCAGGCTTGGCCTGGTCAGCAAAATTGAAGGATTAGCCACTTCCAGCTTTTTGTGTTGTATGATGGATTACCTATTTCCAGCGTTTTTGTGTTCTGCTATTAATGGTGCTGCCCCATAAATATTTGCCTCCTGTGTGAGAATAGCAATCCACAGTCTGCGTATCATGAGGTTCAGGACAGAAAACCTCTCATGTTTTTCCCAGTTAGAACATTGCTGAGGTCTAAATTCGTGTTACAGAAAGACTGGAAATTGGCCACAACAGAGCTAAAGTGAGTTCATGGTCAAAAGAATTTCCCTTTGGACTTGGGGTATGGGTGAAAATTTAAGAAACTTTATCCTAATCCTAGATGYTCATTTGAGGAAGCTCAGTGTTATTTAAACATCCAGAGATATTCAGAGAAATTCAGAGATAGCCACTACATTTTCAGTGCATAAAGACACAGTCCTGTTCATAATGAATACATTGTTATTACAATTGYTTTCAATGGAAACAGGATCTGGTTTTCAAAGAAGAAAATATTTACATTAGTTTGCCTTAAAATACTCTGTGGCAGGATCACTTGGTGGCCTAAATTGAATGTCCAAAATACAAAGGAGCTATGCTAAAGAAAAGCTTTGAATTATGTTTAAAAGAAAATAAATAAAAGAATGAAAGATTTWAAAAAAATAGAAACTATAATTTAGTGAGAAAAGGAAAATTTAAGAATTAGAGATTGAAACAATCTAAATCACTGGTAATATGAACACACCTCATTTTGTCTGGCCCAAAGTTTGTTTGAGAGAGAGAGAACAAAACACTGGATACCTGAATAACATTAAAGATGTAATTAAACTGTGCAGCACAAATCCATCAAAATCTTACTATTAAAACATTTATGGATTAAACAGTTTGTGACATTATAACTTGTCAGACCTATGATGGATTGAGATACCTATTTTACCTTTGTTGAACTAATCTTGTAATGAAAATAATGTTCAATATATTTAGTAACAAGTGTTTACATGTAAGATTATTTTTTGAGGATTATGTTATTTCAAATTAAGTGTCCGTAGGCTTTCTTTACAATATCAGAGKTTAAAAAAAGGTACATTACTAGAGGTAAAATTTTATTTACATGGAAATGAAGATTTTTTTTTTTTCTCCTGTCTAAATCAGTAATGGGCTGGTCTTAAAACCTGGAAAACAAAAGTTAATTCCTGCTTCTCTTAGTTCACTGTTCCTTTCCTTCAAGCAKTGCTAAAAAATTTCACTAGGGAATTAATCCTAGAAACAATGTGAGTTTCATACCAACCAAGAAATTTAGCCCATTGAATTTTGTACCATGATGTCTGAACCATATGCTAAAGCTGCCATGCAAAATTTTGGTCTTGCTCAGCAATGCACATGTTTTTCTTTCTCTTCCATTTATTTTGAATTAATTATTTAACCCAGACTGCAAAATGAGGAAAATAAAAAAAATAGAATGAGACAATTCCTTTAATAAGGTCTAAACCATGTTCTGTTAAAACCACACAAAACCAGGGAGGAGCAATGTAGTGCAGTGGGAGTTAGGAATAATGTTATATATAATTCTTGAAGTGTATTAGATGAGAACTACTTATACAATTTGACATACACCTTGAAAATAACCCAGTCTGTCAGTTAATCCATCCAATCTTTTTCCTTTTAATCTGAACTGGCTTCTCCCACTATATAACTCCTGCATCTGAACTCATTTCAACAAAAGGAAAAAGTAAGGTTTAAAGGAAGGAACAGAAAAATTATCTTTTTCTGTCACTTGGAAGAGCAAAGTCTGAGTTTGTAAGGTTTGCAAGGTCATTGTATTTTGTATCTTTGTAGTCTTTATCTGCTGTTTCCCACCTATGAACTTTCTCACAATTTTTTATTTAAGCTCAGTAGAGCATCAAATGTGGACAAATGACCCCAGCTCACATTGTCAGCAAATTTAACTGAAAGCATTACACAGCTTTCCACAAGTTAGCCAGCCAAGTACCCTTTCTCAGGCTTGTATTTAAATAGTTTTATTCACACCATTGCTATTAACGATGGATTATCTTATTCATATATCTGCTTCCCCTTAGGAGGCTACAGAGAGACAGGAAAATTGACTTTGTTTAATATGAAAATTTATTTTTAGTGTGCAAAATCCTATTAAAGTTATTTATACAGCAGGAGTASTAACAAAGGAAGAGCCAGAGAACCAATTTTACGTCATTTATATCTAAATATCTATGAATTTTACTGCCTAGTGGGAAGCTGGTAGTTAATTAAATAAAAATATTCCATAAAAATTTCTTTAGGCTGAAGTGTATAATTAATTCTACTTTGCAGTTTTAACCTCAAGAGACTAGTGTGCAAATAAGAGAATTATAAGTCTTTCAATAYATTCTAGGTAAATTCCACCTATCTGGTTTTTCATTTGTATGCTGATTTTTCAAAACAAGTATCCACTAGCAGCTGTTTACAACAATTAGAACTGAGTGGATCATTTGTGTTCAATTGTCACATACATAATTTGACAACAATTGCCAATAATTTCTAAGAGTAAGATTCATGTATGGGTAATTAAAAGCAAAAAACCCAACCAAACTAAAAGATTTGCGTTTACSATTAGTTTTTGTATTTATGAACTTCTTATTAAGAAAAGCTTGTGTGTTTTACATTATCTGTGTCTCATACAGTGTCACTAATCTATATTACCAAAGCTTGCAAGACATTTCATAACCAAGTGTTTTTACAAGAAAGTACCCATTTGTTAAAAATGCAGATAGTGTCTGTCTTCTCAAATGCCTTGACATCTGGTTCAGGGGAAGGGAGCTTCCTAGGAAATGAATAATGTCATTAAAAAAAAAAAAGGCATTTAAAAAACCAAAATTTACCTGAATTAAYTTATAATTGCTTCTGTTAGAATAAAAAGTCTAGTAAAGCTTTAATAAGACCTCTCTTCCAAAATGCACATAAACCAATTTGTAATTTTTTCCTTTTAAAAGAGGTATTCATCCTGTCTTKTTCTGAAAGAAGTTATGAAAAAGGGTACAGAGGATCAAAAAGAATATATCCTGACTCACATSTCCTGCAACTTACATTAAGAGCACCACAGAGTATAATTGTTGAATGTATTTTTTTTCCTAGAAATTTGCTCTTAAAAAAATGAAAGCAGAAAGCCAGCAATGCTTGTAATGMAGAAATATGTTAGCCATTGTTAATGATTCTAGTTGCACACAAAAGCAGATGTGAGTCTTYCTTTAATTAGAAGTGTTAGGTTATTAACAAAACAGTAGCTTGCAACCCTAAAATCACTGTGTGTGCAAAATGACAGAGYAACTATGAACAATTAATATTCTGTCCCTACAGGAATACATTTTCCAAGGAAATACTGGGCTAAAGCAAGCACTGTGGTACGTACATTGGCAGCTTGGGTCAGCTATGTGGACATACCACACGATGGAGCTGCTCTATTCARCAGGGTCAAGGGTTGCAAGTGTTCTCTGCTGTAGAAGAATATGACAAGRAAATGATCTTTCACCAAGAAAATGGAGCAGCTGCATGGGAAAGAACATTATTTCCATCAATGAGATGTCATAAATCGTTGGTAAACTCGTATGTTATGAAACTGTTGCTGCTTCATCGGAGTTTGCTGGATATGTATTTTGTAGCTGCAATATCCTTGTCTGAAAATTCTGACCTCAGTCATGGTCTTTCCTTAGCCTTTTTCATATTTAATTGCATAAAATAATGGAAAAAAATCTAATAGCTTAGACCTAAGTGATTCAGAATAAATTAAGAGAAGCCATATCATTTTCTATTCCCTTAATATACAAATCACATTTACATTTCTGAAAAAAAGAATGGGGRAAAACCTCTCTCACTAAAGAATTAAACATAAAATAAATTCTGGCATGATAATAAGAAGAATCCTGGGAATGACTGACCAGTAAGCCTCATCTCAGTGCCTTGTAAAGTGCAGATTCTTCTGGAAGTTATCTGGAAGCATATAGAATTTGGGGAGGTGACAAAATCAGTGTTACTTCCCAACAAAATCCTGCCTTACTAATACATCCAGTGACTTTCTGCAATGGAATAACTGCACCAGTGGACAAGGAAAGAATTACAGGTATCTTTTACCTATAAGGCCTTTGAAACAGTATTTCAAAACATTCCTCCAAATAARTGGGACAGATATGGGTTGGATGGTTGGATGGAAGAATGGATGGTTAATTTGTTTGAGTAATTGTCTGGATGGCCGTATCCCAAAATTTTTATGGTCAGTGTCTCAATGTCCAAGTGGAAAGCAATGACCAGTGATGTCTCTCAAGGGTTTATAATGCCATCAGCACCTTCCTCAATGACACAGTGGGATTGAGTACACCCTCAGCACCTTTCCAGACTAGACAAACTGTGTTTGATGGAGGGAAGGGTTGGTCTGGCCTAGGGAACAGAGTACTCCAGGAGATATTATTGCCTTAATTATTGTCTTTCAGTATTTAATAAGGAGTTTGTATAAAAGATAGGGTTTTTTTTTTTTTTGGTTTGGTTTTTTTGGTTTTTTTTTGGTTTTTTTTTTTTTTTTTTTTGGTTTTTTTTTTTTTGGTTTTTTTTTTTTTTGTTTTTCTGAGGTCCTTGCAGACAGGAAAAGGGGCAAGAAATTTGAATTGAAAGAGGTCAGACTGAAGGAAGATATTTTTATATGAAAGTGGTAAACATTGGCAAAGGCTGTCCAGATATGTTTTGGACACCCCATCTGTGGAAGTGTTCAAAGTCAGGCTGCATGGGATTTTGAGCAGCCTGATCTAGTGAAAGATGCCCTTCATCATGGCAGGTGAAGCTGGAATTAGGTGATCTTGGAAACTGGATCCCTTCCAACACAAGACAATCTGGTTCAGCTTTCTGTGCAGAAGGTATCTTCCAAGAAGATAATTAATTGCATTGTTCAACTATATAGAGAGCTGGATTAGAAGTTGTGAGTACTTTATTCAGCAGTCTATATACTACTATTTCTAAGTAATCTCAGAAAACTTGTTTCATCTCATTAGAAAAAGAAAGAAATCCTTTCTGTCTTGACCATTATGGTCTAGAAAATTTCTTCTTGTTAGAGAGGAAAGGAAAAAAAAGGCCTGAATGTGAAAGTCAATTCTACCAACTTCTTAGTAACAACCAAAACTATTCCATGGCCAAATATCACTGAATACAGACAATCATGTTACAAACCAAATATACAGGTAAAATCAGATCTCCAAAGTTTTCAGACTGAAATACTATCTGAAAGGTAAGTCTCTGTGCCCTAAGCTACACTTCATTTATTAGCAGGACAGTCTAAAATGATGCTTTGCAAAGTGACAGGAAATGGCTGAAATGCTCCCTGCTCTGACCCCCTCAGGGGAGCAGCCACCTTGGCTGCCATACAGAGTTACTGGAATTGCACAGCAGCGCTGCAAAGCAATCACTTGTGCTTGCATGCACAGCCATGAGATCCTCAGGCCAAAACACCCTTCTACACCTCTGCCCTGGCTCTCATAAGGTGCTTCTGCTTACTGGGCTGCTCTGTTTTTTTAACAGAGGTGCTGTGCACCTTGTGAGGCTGCCAAAACAGTTAAATATGTCGATATCACCAACACACTTATTCAGTTCTCCCTGCCTGGGTGATTGTAGTGGTTTTTGAAGCAAAGATCCTGCTCCTTTTCACTTACTGATAATCTTCACTTCAACCTAGATCTAAATTGTGCTTCACAAATTCCAGGAATAATCAGTTCCATAAATTTTCAGTTGTATGAAAATATTCCCTTTGGAGATCACAGCTTTCTTCCAAGATATATCTTTGGTTGTTCTTATTTTTCCAAGAAGTGCTTGTTTATTACTATTGATACTGTCTTTACATGTCAAAGTTTCCAATATTCCTTCTAATGTCTTTTTGTCAAGAGAAAGAYAGTCTTTATATGGAATCCCAGTATATCTGATCAAACCAGAGCAATCACTTCCTTTTTAAGATTAGAAGCCAGAATTTAATGTATACTTAAATTCTGAAGTATTATAATTAAACTTTTCCTACTATTTTAAATATATACTAATAAAAATAAAGAAGACTTGAGAAGGTAGTATAACAATTTTCCCTCTGCAAGACTCYGACTGGAGCTAAGATGTGTTTGTAACCAGGCTAACTAATACATGTTAATCACCAGGGGGGGAAAAACCAAACAAAACTAGAAAAGCTCATTTAATCTCACTGTGAAAAAAATTTGCTCACACAAAGGAACAGTACTTGGGAATTTTGTCTCTAGTTATAAATTAAAAAAAAAAATCAGTGATACAGACATTTTATGAACTCATTTTTGGTTTCACCAGATGGTTGCATCCGAGACAAATTAAATAATGTGAAAGAAATATGAGACTTCTTTTCAGTGACACACTTTGTTTTGTGTTTACAGRCTCTTGTAGTTTCACTTTTAGGAGAAGAAAACTCAAAATAAAGTATTTTCTAGAGACTAAGTTTTAAACTATGATCTATTTAGTTTGGCAAAAACCGAGTCCTTGTTGAACAATTCTTTCTGTCAGAAAACTCTAAAAGCTTTCGTTAGGAGAGTTTTATTGCTGACTTTGTTTCATTTTTTTTTGTCATCACAAAAATAATTTATGTGGCACCACCTGTTTTATTGGTGGGCCAGTTATTTCAAAATTAATTTAGCTAACTGTAGTCACAAAAGAATGAACAAAATTTGTGAAAATTAGCAAAAGCTGGTAATTCAAAGTTCTTCATCAGTCTCTGCCTTTATGTATGTCCAATCTGTCCACACAGAACTTAAAACAAGGAAAAGTAAAAAACAAAAAAAACAAACAAAAAAACAATATTTAAGATCTATCTACATAATCGTTCCCATTTGCAGATTAAGATTTTGTGACACTTCCAAACATAAAAAATGGTATAATATATAAGCGGTAACATGATTTAAACTGCAGGTGTGGCAATTGTGTCATGGTATTCCTGAATATTTAAAAAAAATCATGAATTACTGAAGGAAGAAGACCAAARAAGAAACATCTACTATTACCTGGGAGAAGAAGGGAGGAAAAACTGTTGTAAAGAGAAGAGGTTGTTCCTTGTACCAYTCCCAGAACTGTGCAGATCTGCCTTATGGAGTTCAACCCAGGCTACCTAATGTGCAAGAAATGTCAGTGATGCCTAGGTAAAGGCTTACCTCAAAATAGTTTCAGATTTTCTTGAATATTTGAAAGGTCTATTTTAAATGCCTTTGTCTACCATGTAAATAAATAAATGTCAGATGATTCTATTGCAGTAAATACTCTTTTAAAGGCGTGTGACAGGGATAGAGGAATAGCTGGAAAATATACAGAACAAAGTGGGGTTTTATTTTCCCCCCTGAAGACTGTCTCTTCAGTACATAATAATTTTTTTTTCACTTTTCATATATGCAACAATTTATACAGGAGTATAAGGACTAAAAATCTGAAGAACACCACATCATCACAGTGGTGATTCCCATCACCAATAGSACCCAGTTAGAAGACTCATAAAAACTCTAAACTTGCCTAGTCTTCTCTGCCTTTAAAGACTACAAAAATGTAAAGCCTTTCCTTTTCAGAGTCTTCATTTCAATTGAAAATAAAGCTTATATTCATGGSATACAATCATGCAACCAGATGCATTTTAGCAAACAAAACTGCCCAGGTAATACTGTGTTGTCTTTTTTTTTCTATTATTTAAATAGTCTACAATTGTTTTTTTAAGTGCTTTTTTTACCATTCTTTTTGTATGCATTTGAGATTTTAGAATCATCTCAAAAAATAGGATAAATTATTTAAAAACATGAAGTATATTCAAAAGTACAATGTGCYTACAATGAAAGACCTCAGTAAAATAGCGTATTCAAAGGCAAAATAATCAAAATAATTTCCAACAGGTATTACTTCAAAATTCATTGCTCTGCTAAATACATATTTCAGATATCACATTTTCCTTGTTATTCCAGTGATTTTTTTTCTTATTGAGTACCTTGGAAATATCACAAATGCTAATTTGAGAGTGGAGGAAAAAATCCTAACATTTTAACCTGAAGTATATCATTAGAAGATTTTGTAAGATAAGTATGGTACTTTAATTGAATTGGAACACTAGGCACTGTAGTAAAGAGAGAAGTTATAATGATGTCAGCATAGCAGTGTACGTGGGTTTTCCTTTGATGTGTTTAGCTTTTTTCTTTATGCAGCGGCCTCCAGAAAAATACAGCACTTTGGAAACAAAACCCTCATCTGGCTGAAATGAAAAAATTCTTTCTCTGATCAGTGAAATTGTGCTCATGATTTTCCTTTTCAGTCTTTGGGCAAGACTCACACAAGTCTTTACAGSCAGTAGTTTTAGGAAGTGGTGCTCACATTTGGCTGTTGCACATTTTCTTTCAGGTACAAAACCAACCTTCAGTGTGTAGTCCCAAGGTGAGTTTGACAGGAGTACAAGTGCAAGGCAATGCCATCCCTCCAACAGATTCCAACAGGGCAGACACAGCTCTATGACAGGGTCCTTCGGAAGACTTCAACTTTACTTAAAACTGCTTTGAAATTAAGCTGACCCYTTTATAGCTAAAATGGAAAAAATTCATGCCTCAGAGCTTGCATGCCCAATGTTAGCCCGGGTCACTCTCAAAGAAATCTTAGTTATGTTCCTGGGTTCACATAATCTGGTAGCGACAGAACTTCTTGAAATTCTTGTTATTTATGTAACTGAAGGGGAAGAAATGAATGACAGAATATGACAGCCTTCACAGCATCCTTCTACCTGACAGACAAGCAGACTGCTATCTAAGATTGCCTCTTTATACAGGGAAAAATGAACTTAAGGCAAAAACTGTGATTCAAACCACAGAGGAACATCACAGAACCTGGTCAATTCATAGAGGAAGAAAAAAAAACCTTTCCTGACTACCAAAAACTGTGTTTTATATAGTGAACTAGAATCCCCAATCCACTGCCACCGTAAATCTTCTACCCTTCAATTACCATTTTACTTAAACTGAGTGAGCTGCCTATTTAGTGACCCAGAAAATGAGTCTTTCTCCACAGGATGCAGTTGTGCTAAGCATTATCCATCTACCTGCTGCTACACRCAAAATATACATTTTGCCACCAACAGCAGCAGTAACTGTTTCATTTTATTTTGTTTCTGCACATTGCATGTCACCTTCRTTAAATAAATTCCTGTAAACACGCACAGCAGAGATGAGGAGCTCTATAATACAGTTAAATGAAGCTAAAATATTATCACGTTACATAATTTGGCTTAAAAAGTAAAAAAAACAAAAACAAAAAAAACAACTCTTCACACAGAGTGTGGAGTAGCCTTCCCAGCTGTACAGGAGAAATTTTGAGTATTTAGAATCAGCACCTTAATGCAAACAAATGAGGTGCATTAGTCAGAATAGTTTCCACTCAAAGTTCAAAAGTATTTTTTTTCCTGTGAGAGGTTTACTCTTCTCTTCAGGTTCGTCTACCTGTCATCTTGGTCAATTTTGCCATAATTGACTCTCACTGGAACCCCAATGGCACTTCTTTTATACTTCAACTTAATTCCATATTTCTTCTATATCCTGTCTTCTGTCTATTAACCCCRCTTTCAGAATTCTGATCATTTCACCTTCACTGACATGATTTTCTGATGCTACACAGGTTTTTTAGCCTTTGCACATAGACATGTTAAAAGTAGGTTTGGTTTGTTTTTTTTGTTTTTTTGTTTTTTTTTTTTTGGTTTTTTTTTTTTTGTTATGTTCTGCATCATGTTACCATTGCATTGCACTTATGCAGGATTTTTCACAGGGGCATAGTGATAGAATAAGAGGTCATGTCTTTAGTACGAAAGAAGCAAGGTTTAGATTTGATTTTAGGAAGAAATCCTTTACTGGRGGATGGTGAGATAGTGGAAAAGGTTGCCCTGACAAGGGGATGYCTCATGCCTGGAATTGTTCTAGGTCAGATTGGATGGGTCTTTGAGCAATCTGATCTAGTGAGTGGCATCCCTRCTCATGGAAAAGGGTTTGCAACTAGAGGGTGTTTAGAGTACTTTCCAAAAAAACCACATTTTATTATTCTATGATGATTCTCTGGACAACAGCTTCGATCCTCTGACTTGGTTTAACTTCTCATTCTGAAACAAAACATTCAGTGCAAACAACATAATTGATAAAAATATAGCATCAAATTTTTGAAAGGGATGCTGTGAGCTGTAAGGAAACACAGGCATAAGATGTTTGCATAAATTTAAAGWGTGTGTCCTTCACTATATCTAACTGTAAGTCTTATTAGGGGTTTTGTATGAAAATGCATGGGTTTGGTGCATTTGGTTCAAGTTTAATTTTGGYTTTGATACAGTTTTACTTTGTTTGTTTGTTTGTTGCTTGTATGTTTGAGGTTGTGGTTTTTTGTTTAGTTTGGTGTTTTTTTAAAACTTTTTATAAGATTTAAGTATCTGTTAGCTTTCTATTGTTATTGTAAATACCCACTTTTAAAGTGGGGACAACAGAGCTGTCATTTTTTTTTCCTCTCTCTTCATAACATTTGTCAAATAATTACTGATTTGATAGTGCAGTGTAGGCGATCCTAATATTTCGTGACTGAAATTAAAATAGATGTATTTTTGGTGCCTCAGTACCATGTGAAGGCTRTTACTGCATGCAACAACCTTCTCCTGAATTTTGATATTTGATATTTTTTTAACAAATTGAACAGAGTTGTTATAGCAGCAAAACATCATAAACATCTTCACTTTGAAAACATTCAAATGAATAAACACAGTAACCTCTACAAACTTTTTCATCAAAAATGTTTCAAAATATTTCCTTCATGAATTTCAATATGAAGTGAGCAGAATTTCCAAGACARATGTAAGGGTTATCACAACTTCTTGTAAATTAGTATAATTTCAGATATAACATAATTTACATTAGCTTAAGATATGACCTTAAATTTTCATAACAAATTTGACCTTAATGAAAATGGTTAACTTTTATATATGCATGAATACCACAGAAATAGCCTGCTTTGTCWCATAACGAATTTTTGGTTCTGAAAGATATTACCGTAATTGTAATCACAGGATCATATAAAGACCTTGCTTGGAAAGATCCTTAAGGATCATCCTGTTCCAAAACCCCAGTATCCAAACAAAAACTAAAATAACACAATTCTTGGTTTACTCCCTTTTCTCCATTCACTCCATCTTTTGAATGAATCTTTATGTCTGACTGAGGCACTGATCTTGTCTAACAAGACARGAAACTGAAATGGTGCTTTCTGCATAATGTATATGACTATTTTTAGAGTGAATACATTCAAATAAACGATATGAGAGTTCTTCTTTTCTTTGAATCTTTCAATTGAAACTGTTCTGTTTTGTGCAATTGCTTCCAAATTATTTTCCCCATTGGAGCACCAAATTGTGTAGAGAAATTATTATGGAAAGATTTCAAACTACACTCACATTTGCACATGCAGAAATGTCTTTACATGTGGAAAAAAAAAAAAAATTGCAGACTTATTCTGCATACTGACTTGACTGTGTTCAAATAATGGCCTTCAAGCAGTGTCACTATGCTTCAGAGACAAAACACCAGATTCAGCATAGGAGTTCTATCTTAGCATATTAACAAATACAAGAATAATCTTTATAAAATCTCGGTGACCCCTTTCGGAAATTTGAAGATACTTCCTTTCTTAGCCTTCTATTTATATATAAAGAAAGATAAAGCTTCTTTACCTCAATATGTTCATTAAACTGTTCGTATTTTACTGAGGTAATACATTTTTATTATTCTGTATTCACTCCTCATCCTTCATGCATTTAGTCACAAGTTTAAGAATGCGATGACCCTAGAATTTCTTGTTCGAGTAATATTTACAGTGACAGAAAACACTTTTGAAGAGCTATTGCGGAAAATACCTTTTTCTACATTTGGAATGCCATTAACTCCTTCTCCATGTTCCAGAGAGGACATGAACTGTGCTGTGTGGCCTCTCTCCTCGAGTGCTTCCTCAAGACATGTCAAATTGCATTACTTGAAAATTCTATTGACCTACAGTTGTTCTCATTCACACGACTGGGTGACCTGCTCTTCCTTGCACACTCAAGAGCTTTTTCATAGATTTGAGGCATGGCTTTCCCCAGGGAGCTGGCAGAGCTCCTCACTGTCTCTCACTTGATTGTAGCTTTTCAACATCCCGTTGTTCTCGGACTTTCAGGCCTGAGGTCTCACCTGCTCAAACATCTCCTGGCCAGCAAAAAGTCCTCTGCATGTGAGTAAAATAAGGCAGAATGTCTGAACTATTAGACTTCAATGTGTAGTGAATCTGGGAATGATCTTMTAGTCTAAGAAGGATTTATTTCATAACAATGCAGTAAACAAGGATGAAATAAAGCTGTRAAATTTGTTTTCCAATAATGAGACCTAATGTTTATTCCAAAAACTTCCATACAATTCTTACTGGTACTGAAAAAATACACCAGACATTGCAGCTACATTAAAAAAAGAGATTATGTTAAAGAATGTAAGGTATCAGCTATATTGTTATGAAAAATCTGTGCATCAGCAGRCTGCTGTATGACAGACATTTTAAGTCACAGAATCACAGAATGGCCTAGGTTGGAAGGGACAYTAAAGATTATCAGGGTTTGGTTCAGTTTGGCTTTTGCCAGTCAGRAACTGAAGACCAGTTTTGTGCATGTAAATTCTTCTTCCAACATCAAAACAAACAAACCCACTCAGTTTAATTTTGGAGAGTTACATATATTATCTCCCTAAAGTCTCCTTTTACCTTTTCTTTTAACCTTTATCTCAGATGTCAGCCTTGTACTGACAGTAATAGTAAACAAAATTACTGTTTTTTTTCTGCTCATATACTTTCTGATTAATGAAATGCAGCACAGTGTTTTACTATGACGGGCTCTCATTAAAAGTTCCATACAAAGATTGGGCTGCAATGATAAAAAATGCAAACCAGAAAGATTTAAGGATGCAAGGTAGGATTGAGAGTGAGGCATGAAGGAAAGTCAGGAAGGAGTGAATTAACTGTTTTGGGGAAGATACTCTATTTAAAGTGGTGGATTGCTTGAGACAGAAAATGGAAATATATTAACATTGCAACTAAAAGGTGACCACAGGTCTTCTAGCTTTCTTTTACAGTATGTTTTTCTTCCACAATAAATAGGAAGTGGGTTCAGAGCCATTGTATTCCAAAGCTTTGMAGCATTTCCATGCATAAAGAAAACTTTTCTTATTTGTGCATTGTAACTTTACTTTCTCCAACAGCCTGGTTTCCCTAAGATTTTTGTTCAGCTCTGCATGACATTCTTACCTTCCTAAAACAGATAATACTGAGATTAAGTGTCCATTTTCCAAACAGCAATTCAAGTACCAAGCAAATGGAGACACCACTTGATTTTCGGAAAGACCAGGGGAGAACCTGTAATGCCTTCACTGGACGAACCACACGTCTCCAAAGAAAGGCCTGGTTTTCAGCAAATCAGCTTCAAACATGTGTATATTATATTGGAATATGGATGCCTAAAGTTATACTTCAAAGTGTATTTCTGAATTTCATCTAGAAAATCAAGACTCATATTCAGTAAACTTAAGGACTCCCAAATAAATCCTAACACTTATTTATAAGTCCAACTGTTAAGAGTATAACTCCATTTAGAACTCAGAGAAAAGGATAAAGATAATTGCATACATAACAGCACAAGACAACACCACAAAAAATATTAATGATTGTTTAATTTTTTTTCTGACAGTTTCAAGAATCAGCAGGTCTTGTAGCTTCAGTGTAAGCAAAGTTGTCTCTAAGTGACTTTTTGGGTGTGCATTTTGAATTTAGAAGAAGCCAGAATTTAATAAAAGAAATGGTCAAAATCCAGTGAATATCAACCCCCTGCTGGCTGTGTGATCTGACTTTCTGAAGTCACCTGTTACTTTTGAAGGTACTAGACTTTATTGTCAGAGATTATTCCAGCATGTGGATTACAGTAAATGTTGGAAACGTGAGGGGATTTACTCTTTTTATTCACCTGACATATTGCATGCATTTCTAGCAATTTTAGCACAACTATTCAAATTTTTCTTTTCAGTATTTAGAATGCCAACTTCTGGTCTCTAAAGCAGAGCATTACAATAGCCTTTGCTTATTTTCAGGCATGAAGATCTGGTAACACTGAGAAACTATGAGAAACTTTAACTAAGTATGTTACCTAATCCCTGYATATGTAATTTTAATAATCCAGATTCACAGATAAAAAAAAAAATCATACAGAAATTTGTTATGTTCTGCTCTAGGAGTGTTCGAGAGACACATTTTTTCCTCAATATACAGGGACTAATTCATCAAATTTAGGGCTTTTACACAAAAAATGTAAAAGTTTAGGTATAAGAAATATGAGTCAGTATAGAAGACTTTGGAAATATTAGTAAATTATTTCTAAGCAAGTACTGCATTCATAGAAAATTTGGCTACATCTGTTAGCAAAAAAATTATCTGTCACCGAGATAGGCTGCAACTGAGCATATCTCTACAAGGAAAAATCAGTTCTTACGGGTGTTGGCCACCTAAGGAAGAAAACTAAGTTGAACTGGCTGCAAAAACACACCATCAGCCACAACCATTGTTAGATAACATCACCTCTCATCTAATTTTATTTCACTGGTAATGTCCCAAATACAAAAATGTATAATATTTACTCACATGAAAAAATTCTGTTCATCAAATATTGGGATATTTTCTCTTTAGAAAAGAAATACATATGTATTTACATGGACAGATAAAGCAACCTGTTTTTTTGTTTGTTTGTTTGTTTGTTTGTTTTTTTGTTTGTTTGTTTTTAAATAGAAAACTCCATTATACCTATAGACATACAATGTTTTACAACAGCACTCAGTATACTGTAGATCAGTAAAGACAGAAACATTCTATAAAAGCTTAAAACCTACTCAGGGATGTTTTTTTTAACTTCAAATGAAAAGTGTAGAGAAAACTTTCACAGCATCAGCTTATGGAAATTCACAGATGTTATGCACTATGCATCCCAAATTCACCACAAGAATGTTAGGAAAACAAGTTGAATAGGCAGTAATGAAGCTTTTCAGAAGGATGAAAACAAAAGACAGAATGAAAGACAATTTACTTCCAATATTCTTCAAACYTTTTTTAAAAATAGAATTTGAAATTACAACTCTGAACCTACCTTTTTGTCTGATTAAAAACATCTCATTACCCTATACAAGCTCAACATCATAAAGATATATTACTCTATTCTCACTGGCAGTGACTTATTGCTAACTTCAAATTGAATATCGGTGTTTTGCTATTGAAATGCCAATAGCAAAAATCRTAGGCAAGTCATTTGAATCAATGGCACCTTCAGATTTAATTACACATACAGCCAAAGGAAGCCCAGTAAGTCAGAACTGGTTACTGTGGATAAAAAGTCATAATAGCATTTTGGAAGAAAATGAAATCYTCTTTGTCATTTATGTTTTATACATTATATTATTTTTGCCATTTCTGTCTTACATAAAACACAAAATTATCATACATGATGCAGAAAAAGCATCTTAAGCCTGCTGTTATGTCACCTCTAGATGCTTTGGAAATTTTCCTCATCATTTTCACTCTCACTTCTTTAGCTGTCATTCAGCTAAATATATCCCAATTCTGCAAGAGTTTAAGTACCTGYTTAATTTTCCATTAAATACAATGTAACATAATCATGAACTTTGGGATGAAACCCTGCAATAATTACAGCTTTAGCCATCAGACTTCTGATTGCTAGTGCTTTTCCCACCTCTGCTGGTTTTCCAAACTCAAGATAGAAGAAAACCTATGTAATACAACATGAAATGTGGGGAGTTGCACCAGCACCATTTTGAAATGCATCACCACCCACTCCTTCCTGGCAAACCTGATTATTCAATGCCTAACTATCTGCATGGGAAATCACTGGGCTCTTCATCAAAATTTGGGCTCTTCATCAAAAATGGAAATTTTCTGCCATTTCTAGTAATTAAAAGTAAGGTGATAAAACTGGTCAGTCACATTTTTTTTTCTTTAATTTATAAGTGGCTTCCATGCTCAGAAGGAGCCCTGAAAGAAATGCTGCTGCTTTTCTTTTTACAATCACCACCCACCACCTCATAGCAGGGTTTCACTCCAGCAAAGGCTGAGTCACTTTTTTCCTCTCCCTCCTTAAGAAATACAATATATTAAAATGCACAGCCTTARGGATCAGCTTGTTAACCAAATGCTGAAGAGTAGAATATTCACTCCCCCGTTCCAGGTGCCTGGAAATCTGCTGATTTKATTTTTTAAAAGGACCAATTTTGTACCTTGAACATGCAGCACATAGTGGCACTTCTGTCAAGAGGGGGTAATTCTTTTGCCCAGCGTGAATTTGGAGCAGCTTTTACACAGATTGTTATTGAATTCCTTATGACATAWAAGAGGACATATTTTGAAAACTTTTTTCACTGTGTCTAAAAGAGCAAAAATTGCAATTTCATTGGCAAGAYGACTAGAGAGGAATGTTCTTTCCTGCAGACAGTTAAGAAAACTGCCAAGATAAAATTCAGGGAGAGGATAAGAAAAGTGTAAAAGGAAAGAGTAATGATGAGCCTAGACACTTAAACAAAACTGAGGAAGGTATTCAGGGTAATATTTTCTTGATAACATTTTTTTTTTTATCAGCCTTTCACAGTAATTAATTAAAATAAGACCATGGTAATATGATTAATTCTCAAAATAAAAAAGCTTCCTGGAGGTAYTTCTAAACTCTAGAAAACTAGATTTTCCAAATATATAATGTGACTTCCTTTCAGATACTACAATTGAAAGCTATGTTTAATAGCAGGAATAGAAATCTCTCATTTTAAAAACCACACATCAATAAAGATTGTACACATAGGCCAGGGGAGTCTCCAGAATCACCTTCAGTCTTCCTTCTAATAAACTCACCAGTGAACACAACATCCCCAATAGATACGGAATAAAGACAATACATATTGACATGAAAAATGCATTCACATTCATCTGGACTGTTCTTTCACTCAGATTGATGAAAATRTAAGAACAATAAACCACAAAATCACAAATAACCTAGATCTTGCCATTTTTTTTTTTTTCCTTAGAGTAAGGTTTAATTGTTAATAAATCTGAGGGAACTAATTGCATTTAAGTTGTAAGAGTATTTCAATGCAATTCACTGCTAAAAGTATAGATGAAGCACTAAGCATGGGTATTTTGTTTAAAGCCTGGAGGTACTGTAAGGTCATTTTAGACATTTGAAATTTTAATAGTATACCATTACAGTCGATTAAAATGGAACATTTACCTTGCAAACCAGGTTCCATAGATACGAGTAGGAAAGACAAAAGAGTTTTCTGCCAAGGATTCCAGCTCCACCTCTCACTTACTAGAAAAGAAAACATAAAGAAGAAAATTTATTTAGTCATCAGTCGTACAGGTGGAGATGTTTTCAGTGAAATAGCCCTGAGACATTTTAGAATGATRTTTAGCTTCTGTCCAAAAAGGAATAGAAAAGATTGTCAGAGCTATAAACGTGTCTGCTGAGGTAAATAGGGTTAGAGGCAATTGAAACCTCCTAATAACACCAAAAAACACTGTGCATTCACTGGCACTCAAGAGGAACAGGCAACTGTGTTGCCTGCAATAGGTTAGAGAGGCATTTACTGGAGGATCTGAAGGTGAAACTGACAAAGCACTAAATCTGAAAGGAGACAAAGAAAAAAAACACTTTAACAGTGCAATTGTTTGTCTGTGTTGGTGATAGAATTTGGCGCCTCCACAGATTTCTCCATCCGTTTCTCCRAGTCTATAGTAAGAAAGGAGGATTTTAGAATGTGTTGATATATTAAATTAAAGTCTGAACTTTCCATTTAACTGGATACATGAAGAAACAGCTGTCTCATACAGTGAAGGTTGAGGAGTTAAGAAAAGTTCTTAATCATGTATGCATCAGGACCAGAACTTGCCCAAAAGAGCCACAGATTGTTTGATAAGCCAGAACTACACTGATACCCATGATTAATAATGACCGAGCTATCTCAAAATTAATCTGAAAAAGTGCCATAAACTCTTTGGATCAACATGTCCCCCAGAAGCTACTCAGAAAAAAAAAAACAAAAAAACCACCCCCAAAACYCTAAAATAACAAAATTATAATTTTTCTGGCCAAGAAACAACTCCTCCAAGACCTTATCCTACGCCTGAAAAAGATGATTCTGTTTATCTACATAAAGCGCATTGTGGTCTGACAGAGATATTTCTGTAAATTGAACAACATAATATAAAAAAAAGAAAAAAGAATATTATTTAAAATATTCTTATGATATAACATACATATACAGCAATTACAGGAAAGATTAGATATTGCAAGTAAAGGCAAACTTCATGATGGAATACAATGTTTTATCTAACTTGCATTCAACCAGCTTGTTATACAGCATACAAAAAATAACTTTATATTATACTAGATGGCTTCTCATGGACAAAGTAAATGGATTAATAGCTGAACTGCAGAGTGCCTCTGCCACCTAAGGAATTTATGCATTTTGCAAAAGCAGCCTCAGAAGGCAGCATTGAGCTGTCAGCACTCCAGGGTCTGGTATTGTCTCCTTTAAACACAGTTGCTTCCCTAGAGAAGAAATTGGGATACACATTCAACAAAGTGGTAGTTTTGGCATGAGATTTGCATCAATTCTCTATTCCCTCCCTAGCAGGCAATTTGCACACAGCTTCCCTTGTGAAACAAAACTCCAAAACTAAAAATCTCCACCCCTGTCCCCACCAACCCACAAAAAAAACCCACACCCCCAAAATCAAAACCATCTTTATATACTACTCATTTATTTATTTACTATTATTATTTTATAATCCAGGTCACAAGGGCATCCACCTGAAAAATTATAACTTTTAAACAAATACTTTGAGGGAAAGATGTGATTAGAAAAATGCTYTAGATATACAGCCCTTGGGTTCTGGGCCCACTTTATGCAATTTTCTTGGCTTTCTATTGTTCTGTATGAGCTGTTACTATGACAAAAAAAAAACCCCAAATAATAACACAATACCTGACCCCACTGCTTAGGTGAGAAGATTAAGATGTGTAGGCAGAAAATTTGCCTTGAATTTTGAACAATTGTCATGGAACAAAACCTTGAATTTTCCACAGTTTTGCTGAAATAAACACACCTCTCCATGCAAAGAGAAGCTTAAACATTTTATTCTTGATGGAAACTCATATTCATGCCCAAATCTAATTGTACTGTTCTTATCTTTGCCTCTACCAGAGACAAAGACTGAGTGAAATATTTTGAAAGTCAAATGCTATCTCCCCTTAATAAAGAGGTTAAATTATTTTTTTTAAGTAATGGAAATAACAAATGATACAAGAAAGAAAGAAGAAAGAGCCTCTAGGATTATGTTTCCTGAATGCAATAAGAATCACAAAAAAAGATGTTATATTGACAGGCAGAAATAATTCCTGGGCAGTTTATTTAACTTTTAGCTTATTTTCTTTTATTTCTGCTTTCTAACTAGATTGAAAATGCCTTATYTAGATGAAATCATAAGAAGTGTCAAAACACACTGCAACTATTAAACATAACCCTGAATGTAGATAAGTGTGGTATTGGAGAAATGAAGATGAAACAGGAAAGAAGGTGTTTTGGGATGAGGGGAAGGTGTTTTCAGTTTTAGGTTTTTCCCTTATAATCATATGCTGTTTTTAATTTGCAATAAGTTAAATTAACCTTCTGTCAATTGAATTTATTTTGCCCATTAAAATAACTGGYAAATTATCTCCTGGACCTTATCTAGACCCATCAAATTTTTCATCTCATTCTCTCTTTCTGTTCAGGAGGGAGGAAAAAAYGTCTAAGATCATCAAATCCAGCTGTTAACCTAGCACCAACAAATTCACCACTAAGCCATATTTGCAAGCATCACATCCACACATTTCTTGAACACATCCAGGGATATTGACTCCATCACCTTCCCAGGAATTGTGCTCCAATGCTCTCATCCTTTCTGTRAAAAAATTGCATTTCTAATGTCTAAGCTAAACCTTCCCAGATGCTGCTTGAGGCTCTATCCTCTCATTCTATCACTTGGAGATGAGATAATCCCCACCTGGCTACAGCCTCTTTTTAGGTAGTTGTAGAGAGCCATAAGCTCTCCCAACACTCCCCCAGACCCCTTTTCTCCACTGCTCCCCAAACAACCCCAGTTCCTTCAGACACTTTTTATCAGCTCCATAACCCTTTCTGACACATTCCAACACCTCAGTGTCTTTTTCTCAGCAGAACTGAACAGAGGTTTCACAATGGGACCTCATCAGTGCCAAGTACCAGGGAAAAACCACTGCTGTGGTCCTGCTGRCCACACTATCCCTGATACAAGCCAGGATGCCATTGGCCTTCTTGGCCACTCCTGGATCATGTTCAGACTCTGCTGACCAGCACCCCCAAGCCCTTTTCCACTGGGCAGKTTTCCACTACTCTTCCCCCAGTSTGTAACTCTGAATGGTGTTGCTGTTACCCAGCCCCATGGACTTGTGTGTGTCCACAAGGCACAGCAGGTTTCTGGACATTCCCTCCTGAGTTATGGGGACAGAGGACAACTGGTCTTGTTACTGAAGACTGAGATAAAGAAGGCATTAGGTACTGCAGTCTTTTCCTCATCCTTTGTTGCTGTGCTTCCCTACTCATCTGGTAAAGGATGGGAATTCTCTTTTATTATCAACAAAATGCCATCTTTTTGTTGATAATGCATTTGTAAAAACRCTCTTTATTGTCTTTTATAGCAGTGGACAGATTAGCTTCCATCTGGGCTTTAGCTYTTCTGACTTTCTCCCTGCATAACCRGGTTATATCCCTCTAGTCCTCCTAAGTTCCCTGCCCCTTCTTTCAAAGAAGSTACACCATTTTTTTCCTTGAACTCCAGCCAAAGGTTTCTGTTTAGCCAGGTTGGCCTTATACCCTGGCAGCTGCCTTTTCCTCATATAAGAAAGGYCTTCTCCTGTGTCTTTAGGAGTACCTTCTTGGAGAATATCCAGCCTTTCTGGACTCCTTTGCTCTCCAGGACTGCCTCCAACTAAGCTCCCAAAAATGCCAATGTTCAACCTCCAGGAGTTCAAGCGCTCAGGTCAGCAGTTCTGCTGGTCTTAGTCCTTACTTCTCCAGGAACCAAAAACTTTTTCATTTAATGACTGGTGTGCCCAAGACAACTTCCAGCCACTAAATCACCATAAGCCTTTCTCTATTCATAAACAGTTTCCGTGGGTCAAGTCCCTCCCAAGTTGGACCACTTGTCAGCTTTATTAGAAAGCTCTTTTCCAGCATTCCAGGAACGTCCTRGAGTGCTTCCTCTTCACTGTGCTTCCAGCAGATATCTGGTAAACTGAAATTCTCCAGAAGAACAAGSGTTAGCAATTGCCAGACTTCTTCCACCTTCTTAACAATATTTTTAATCAGTCTCGCATCATGGCTGGATGGTCCATAACAGAGTATCTGTCTTGCAAGTTCCGTTAATCTCAACCATAAACAGCAACCCTATCACCACCATCATTAAKCTCTAGCCAACGAAGAGACAACATAAAAAGCTACTCCACAGCCTCTCCCTCTTTGCCTATGGCTTTTGATGTGTTTATGGCTATCCATTGAAGTACTCTCACTGTCTGACTTGTTCCATTGACTCTCTGTGATGGCAATTGCATCACAGTTTTTCTGCTTCTTGTTGGCTTCCTGTTCCTCCTGTTTTCTCATCCTGCCCCATGCATGGGGCATTTTAGTAGGGTTATTGATTCTACAGCATTTTGTGTTAAAAGCTCTAATTTCTGCATGACCATTSTCAGGTCACAGACACTTCTGCAGTTTCTAACAGATCAGGAACCCTCTCATCCTTGCTGCTACACAGATCTTCATCCCTTGCCTCTACTAAGAGAGCAGATGCAAGGACCTCACTAGTGTACTGTCATTGCTATACAAGGCTTATCTGCAGTGGTTTTATCCCCTTCCCTTTCCAAACCTGGTATAAATCTCTCTCCATGAGACACCTGATCAAGGAATCTTAAGGAGGAGTGCAACAACATTTGGGTGGGGGTGTGGCAGACAGCCAAGATCAACCCACCACAGTTTCTCTGCATGTTTCTGGCAATTCTCCATTAAGGCAGAAAGAGGTGTTTGCTCTTAATGATCTGCACTGACATTGAGCTAAAGCTAAAATTATGAGGTTAAGACAAAAA
>NW_026623277.1:2109759-2119642 GCF_030028575.1 Malurus melanocephalus
CCAGCCCTTAATTTTTCAGTCCTCTTCCATGTTGAATGTTCCAACGCGACAATTCTGTTTTAGTTAAAAGCAAATATTTGGTCATCAGGCTCATCTGCCATTACACAAATTAGGTCAGCTCTAAGAGAGTTAAGAGTAAGCAAATTGTTCCCCCATTGCCATGTCTTACTTCATTATTACTGAACTCTTTTTAGTTGTTTCAGTGACAATGTAATTTTTCTACAAAAGGAAGCAGTGCTATTTTTAGAGCAGCATTCTTTTCTTAGTGCTTTCTCAAAGAAGTAGGAGCTCTTTCACACAATACACTATGCTGGAAGACTGTCTTGCTACCCAAACTTACATTCTACTGTAACATGAAGAGTTTCCACACTGTGTTGAACTCATAAATTTGTTAAGCAGTATTAATTTAAACAAAGAGCAAGCTTTGTCTGCACTACTTTGTAGGATACAGTGATAGGTTCAAAGCTAACTTACCACTGATTTTAATGGAAAAGGGGAGAAGCTTTATTTAAACCAATGGTAACATTTTTTTTTCAGATTTTCTTTTCCTAGAGGCAATCATAACTATTAATTGATCTTACCTTTTTTCCCCTTGAATGTTTCTCAGACTTGATAAACAATGAAATTAGAAGAGAAAAAAAAACAAAAACAAAAACAAAAAAACAAAAACAAAACCAAAAAAACCCAAAATTTTGAAAACCCACAAAAAACTCCACGAATAAGCCAAGTAATTATGTCTCTAACTTTTTTTCATTTTGTTTACACTGGAAAAAAAAAGGAAACTATTTAAAATATTGTAGTTATTCCCTTCATCTTTGTTTGGGCACATTGCAAACTGAAAATACGGATGAACATGAACCTTTGGAGKCTGAGAGAGTTAAACTCTGAACCTTGTTCTATATTCTAACTAACCTTCAAAGGATATTTAAATATCAGATTTAAACAGCCTGAAAATGATGCTCAGGAAGTTCCAGCTGAATATGAGAACATTTTACTGTGTGGGTGACCAAGCACTGGAACAGGTTGCCCAGAGAGGGTGTGGAGTCTTCCTCACTGGAGGTGTTCAAGAACAATCTGGACACAGTTCAGTGTCAAGCGCTCTGGAATGGTCCTGTTTGAGCAGGGAGGTTGGACCAGATGACCCTSAGTCCCTTCCAAACTGAMMCAGTTACAATTCTGTGAATTTTGTCTTCACCAACAGGTACCAGCAAAACGGAGTATTGATATCAAAATCTCCTCCATTAGAGAAGGTCAAAGGTCAAACTGCCCAATGTTGGTAACATCTCCAGCTCATCACTTCTTTATTTTTGAGGGCAAAACCCAAGTGGTCAGAGAGGATTAGAGGGTTGTTATTAAGATCCCAGATGGAATTCAGCAAGGTCAATACCAAAGGCTCTTAGAGGAGCTAAATTCCTCGGTGTCAAGAAATAGTTCCTTTAGAGATAAATGACTGCCTACTCAGTGAGGCACTGAATAACCAATCAGTTTCCCCAGCCACAGGATATCACTAACATCTCAGTTTAAAACAAGCTGACCTTGGCCCCAAGMTGCTCTTTAGGCAGTTTAGTGCTGATTTTGGGGAACTACACAAGCTTACTAACCAGCTGTGGAAATGGGAGAGGATAGTCAGTGCCAGTTCATATACACATGGGGAAAAAGCAATCACATTCAATAAAAAACCAGTATATACCCCTTAGAGATAATATTTGAGAGTCTTAGAGAGTTGGTTTATGAGGACATCAGCTTAGTTGTCAAGAAAWACCCTAATTATAAGAATTATTGTGAATGGAAGAGATAAGAAATTAAAATTACCGATAGACAAAATCAGGGAGGGGCCACTAAAAATTTATACAAAATCTTTAGTGGCACTAAAGAGCTATACTCTGGTTTATAATATCTAGTAGAATAAAAGGTTTAAATAAAGTAGAATATGCATTTCATTCATGGACTGAATTCACATGTAGGTGGAAAACACAGAACTTTTTGCCGCAGAGGCTGATTATCTCAGACTTTGGAGGAAAAAAATAATCTGCAGGAGAGCCCCTCTGGTAACTGGAATATTTTGCCTAAATTTGTCTATTTCAACAGCCCATGTGCAGTCTTAATTAAGATGTTTGAAGGAAGAGAAAAACTGTCACAGAAATCATAGTCAGAACATAACAATATCGAAATAAGCAGTTATCAAAACTAGGGGTCACTAAAGCATACTACTCAGGGAGAGCCTAGAAATATTWGAGTTTTCATTGGATGTTTCTGAGCCTCATGCTGAACATGTGAAATGTACTAAGACAGTTTTGCCCTAAGATCAGACAATAAATGCGAGCATCAGGAAAATAAGTCATGTGATCTACACTGACCTACATTGAGAAAATTAAATGCACAGAGCAAAATGTTGAAACATGACCAAGAAACTGACTGCTTAAACTGCAGAACAAGAACAAGAAATACTTGAGATTTATAAAAGGATGGTTTACATTGTTCAAAAAGAATGAAGAACCTTTAGAACTGGATCTTGAAAATATAATTAGTTAATTATATATATAATTTAGAGTATGGTTTCAAGCATAAATTAAAAACACTCTTTATACAATAGAATTTTTTAAGGGTAGTGGCCATATTTGGATCTAAATTAAATCTCAGGTWTTTTTTTACAAAATTCCAAAGAGATGTCACATAAGATGCCCTGAGAGAGGAATAGTTGCTTCATAAATCTGTCATAGTTCAAAATGTTGCCTCATGATGTATGTTTCTTGTCAACCATTAGTGATTTGAAGATATAAAAATTTTTACATTAGCTTAATGCAGGCAATGTTTGGGTTTTGTTTGGTTTTGTTTTGTTTTAATTCAGCAGCCATGTCAGATTTTTTTCAATACTTTATTAAGCTTAGAGACAGGTTTTTAAAACCTACACTACTAGCTAATAAAAAAAAAAATAAATTATGTTGGACACAAATATCACATTTTCTCTGAAAGCATATGCCAGAGACTTGATATTGAAGAAATTAATTAAAGAATACCTGCTGCACACTGAGGTCTTCAAACAAGATCTTTGACATTCTGTTTTAGGAACAGGTAGGAAAATTTTCCAAAACTTTGCTACTTTTACTACAGTTGGTAAGTGGAGCCAGAGCACTGTGACCCACAGATTCCTATTTATTCTCCTGATTCCATTCTTCAACTCTTTAGAGGAGTTTCAGAATGACACAAAGGAAGTGTAGCTTTGTGAGGACAGACATTGAAACGAAATATCCACTACATCCTAATTGGAGTTAAAGCACATACTGTAGTCTGTCGATGTATAGCTGCATTTTATCATTTCGGATCCTAAACAAGAAAATACTGATAATRGAAAAATCAGATATTAAAGTTGAAACAGCTGGAAATACTAAGTTTAAGTTGCAGAGAAATAGATTTAATTCCTAGGGAAAAATCCTGAGGATAATTTAGCACTGCAATAAAATGTCTGTGGCAGCTGTGGAACCTCCAGTATTTCTGTTATTATGAAATATTATGGGTAAATATCTGTCAGAAATCACACATACACAGCCACAAGGCAGCACTGGGGGAGGACAGTGGCTTTTGTACTGCTCAGAACCCATCCAACTTATGAAGATATTTTCAATAATTTAATTAGATATACTTTTTAACATTTTAACATATGATCTAAAATATGCATCTCTCATCACTTTATTTCAGCTATGAGAAGTGATCAAAAGTGAACAGAGGTAATATTTTTAGATTTAAAATCATGAGGAAACTGGGAAAAACTGTAAATATTTTCCTTTTTAAATATCCTTAAGATTTATASCATCATCAGTTACTATAGTTTCTATTTTACTGATTATGCATGGGATTTTTGAAAACTTTTGAAAACTAATCAGTTTCAGATTTTTGAAGCTAAATTACGTATTATCTCATTTCCTTTTCACAAAGCCCATATWTATTTATTGATGTTTTTGTGCAAAGTCAAATTATGGAGGCATTCTGCAATAAAATAATTAAATTCTGTCATTCGCTTCATTTTTCATCATCATATAACCTTCAATTAGGATGAATGTTTACTAAGTCTAATGTTTGAGAACCATTACAGACAAAAGTGATGTGAAGATGCTTATGGTCTTTACAAAATCAATATTTCCAAACATTTTTTTATTAATTTAGAAATTCATTAATTTTCCAAGAAAAGCCTCAATATTTGGCCACTGTAAAAACATCTCAAACAAAATGCAAAATTAAAATTATCAAGAAAATAAAGCAAAAACCCTTTGCTACAGGAAGTGCCACCTGACAAAATCATAATCATGTGACTCTCTCCTTTCCATGCTGCTCTCTTTGTCATCAACAGAATTACTCCATAAAGACAAAACAAGTGCTAGTTTGATTCCTCTTCATACTTCTCAAGTGTTTCCCAAGTTTACAGCCCCCTACCAAAACCAACTCCCATGTATCTGGAAAGCCAGAAGGCAGCTTTGTTAATGTTTTGACTATATATACTTGTATCATCTTTAGGTTTCTATTTTTGTCTGTGCTATTCCAAACATAAAGGTAAGCAATATAGATATATGTCTCCTACTCAAATCTCTCACCCAGCCCATCCCACATCCTTGTGTGGTGGGAGAAACATTTCTTGATGTATTACACATTGACAAAATYACAGTTATTAGGAATTCCCTAAGGACAGACTAATAGTCTGAATGTATCTTGCTATGAAATCTCACCATCGAAGTTTGCAATAATCTGTAATSCTACCAAATGCCAGACGTATTCTCTTACAATTGTAATATCTCATGATGAAACAACGTTCTGTGAACCATGCCTATAAGTTTTTGTTTAAAAAGTTTGGAGACGTTTAGTAGTAAGAGGTTGCAATAACTGAAATTATTACACCAGTAGTACATGAAAAAAAGAAAAGAAAAATAATCTCTTTTAAATATGGTTAGTGGGAAGACACACAGGCTTTTATGATCCAAAGGCTTGATAAAACTACATTAGRAAACAAAATTGCCAGAATCCAAGACAAAGCTTAAACATGTCACACTGAACAAGACAGAGAGAGAATGAATATGTAAAAGGCTCAGTACTCACTTGCACCATTTAACATTCAATCAGCACATAAGGTTTGTAGGTTTTAGGCACATAAAATTTCACAGAAGGCTTTATTTTGTTGCATGATAGCTAGTTCAACAAAGATGCCATTTGGTATGAAAAAAATTAATGAAATTATATGATGTAATATTACACTTGAAAAATTTTGTTTGCTAATGTTTCCTTGCCAGATCAGCAAATAGGATTTGTCACAAGATGAAGTGAAAGAATTAGCATTACTTTTAYTTGAGAATAAGTCCAAGAGTACTCTTGTATTTTCTACAGGTGACCATAATCTGTGTTTTTCAGGTGCCTCCCACCCTGTGTCTTTCCTCTATTATTTACAATAGCAACATTGCTTCCCATAACATAATATTTMTTTCTTGCAGAACAGTGAGTGTTTAGTTTTTTGCCATTCAAAACCAAGGATAATTTACTGCAAGAGCTAATGGAGAAGTTCATTCAGAAAAAGAAAAAAGTAAAAAAAAAAAAAGTTTAATTTAAACAAWGTAGTACATAGTTACAACAATCAACATGAGATAACAAATCTTAGAGTTAAGGTACTGTTTGTTAGCTTTGGTGGGTGAGCATGTTTCATCTTTTATTTGTTACTCAAAGTTGTCCTGCATCATTTCTACAACTGACAAAGATAAGAAATAAACTATTTTCTTTAGCCATGGATACACAGAGCAATTTCAGTGCCTGTGAGAGGGCTTGACTAAGAGCTGCTAATATCCATTGGMTTACCAAAAGAGGAGAACCAATGAAGGAGTTACTTTGCTTACAGTTTCTCTGCCTTACTGTGAAACAAATTGGCTTGCCTTTGAGAATGCCTTTCTCTTCCATAACAAGATTTATCATTATTCAATCATATAAAGAAACAAGTATTTGAATTTAAAACATTGTATCTATAAATCTCCAGCATGCATATATAAGAGTTACTACTCTTTACAGGTGTAATCTACCTATAATGTAATTGATATGYTTGTGCAATATAAGAGAGAATATGGAACTGTCACTGTAGCTAAATCAACTTTACATCAATGTTCCTACACTAAGCCAAATGTTKTTTGACCTTGCACTCGTAACCTGGTGGGTGATTCAAGTGCAGACCTGGCTCATTTCAGAGGWTGTGTTTATGAAACATAAAACATTCACCTTCAGATTGGGAAACTGAGCTCCTGCACTTAAGGCTTGCAGCACTATTAGTGGAATTGTAATCTGGAAAAGGATACCACCGTTTTTATGATTTCCCTACCCTTTGGCAACATTATTTTTAGGGTAAGAGCTCTAGCAATAAATATTTTGTAATACAGTCAGAACGTGGTGAAGTTAGTGAAGCAAATCAAAACACTCTAAACTCCAGATGCTTCATTTCAAGAGTTCACCCCAAAGCAAGCAGATTGCCATCTGGGCATATGAAAGAGAAAAATAAAATGTACACTTAGAGTAGCATGTATTCAGGAGTACAGTGTGTGCAGTTTGATCTAACATATTATGAATTAGAAATGTGTTCCACCTAAATAGTATTTGACATACTACTGAGATGCTGAGCTAATATTTTGGATAAACAGTAATNAAAAAAAAAAAAAAAAAAAAAAAAAAAAAAAAAAAAAAAAAAAAAAAAAAAAAAAGAAGATGACCCACCCCAAATGATAATATCTGGACTAGTGGTTTATTTTTTCAATTAATTTCAGACATCCAGAAAACATAAGGAGGTTACTTAAAGTGTATTATTTCAAGGAAAGAACTCTAATTGTCCAAACAAATTGAACTAATTTCCACAAATGGCTTTTACAAACCTTCTGCTTATCTTCATATGGGTAAAATCTCACACTATAAATACTCACAAAGCAGATCATAAACTCTTCTCCCATGACTTCTACATGCATGTCACTCTTCTTAACAAACTAAAGGATTTTGCAAGGTTTCTGATATGTATTAAGAAGTTTTGGATACAATAAAAGCCATGTAGAATAACTTCTACCATGTCCAGCTTTTATTTTTTTTTTCCCCAGAAAGATATTTTATTGCAGTCAGTAATTTGAAATGTGTGGAATAATGTAGACTGAAGCCTTTCATATAACATGGACAAGTTTATTGTCTGTAAAACAAGGCAAAGACAGCAGCAATTATTGCCTGAGGAACTTCGTTTAGGAAACAAGATAGACAGTTTTATTCCTGTACTCAATAACTCCCAGCAATCAGTTTGGATGCAGATGTTCTCCACTATTTTACCAGATAAAGAAGATATGAGAATCCTGAAAAATGGATGGAAAGGCTTCAGGCARAGTCACTCAGCAATCTGACTGATTTGTTGCTGCAGGTACCCTGGGTTTGAGCTACTTTCTCTGGCATCCCTACCACYTACCAGTGTTCCAGGTGCTGTATTAGATGTGCTTTCCATTTCGGAAATGCAAGATTCTTGGTAGTATCAGAGCTCTGTGTTTATGGTAATAAATTTCCTGCAAATTCCCTGGTGTTTCTGGTGRGAATACTGCTCCCAGTCCTGCAGGACACTGTCACAGGTTTAGGCTGATTTTGGCCAACTTTGCAGTGTGTTCTGTGGCTTCCTCGAGTCAATCACCTTAAGCTAAACCAGAATGAACAGGGATCTAATTCTGCTGGACTCAGCTACTAAAATGAAATGCTGGAGTTTCTATTCCATGCTAATCTGAGACACCCTCCATTCTTTCCAAATACCAACATAATATCTATTAGTATGTATCCTCTTGAGAACTTTCTCCCCATTATTTTCAATTTCTCAGAAATTATAGGTATAAATTATAAATTTGTTAAAATTGTTCAAAATGCCTTTCTACTTGCAAATTAAATAGATTCAGAACAGATCTGGGAAAAAAAAAAAAAAAAAAAAAAAAAAAAAAACCCATAACATTTCAAGTCTAATGGAAACAGAATCACTATACCAAATCCGCAACTATTTCCTTCTACCTTGGAAAGAAAGCTATGAAATTGAGCTCACAATCTGACACAGATTTGTGGATCTTTAATGACACTGCCTGATATAGAAAAATATTTTCATGTTATAGACTTCGTGATACGGTAGAGATGATTATCTTTAATTTCTGAACTGATTGCTGCAATATGAATGCAATAAGGCTACAACTCCTTAAAGATAAAATGGCTGCATTTTTCCAAACTTAGAGAAGGCAAGAAAAATGCTGAGGATGAGCATGCCCTATTGAAAGAGTGTTAGCAAGCAGATGACAGCCTAATCCAAATTTATCAGCAAATAAGTGAAGTTGAATTAACTCCATGTTAGCTTACAGTAAAACTGAGGAATTTCTTTTTAAGTTCAAATTTCCTCTCAAAATAAACAAACAAATAAATAAATTAAGCACAGCTCAGAAAAGTCTATTAGGAAATTTGATGACTTCTCTTTTTGTACAAAAAGATGAAACTTTTACCATAAAAAGTATGTTTACTTTCAGGTTATCAATATCATTTGTCRGCATTAAATTATATTTAATTCCTTTTTCTTTAAAAACTTTACTATATTCTTAGTGCTGTATTGATTTTGTTTCTTTTTCTTTTTAGACAGCAAAACATTTGACTGTTGTCACTTTGGTACTAAATGCTATTTAACTCCTACAATGAAATAAATTTTTCTAGAGGCAAGTGTAACCCAAAAAGTAATCTGCCCACTTCTGAAATGTTATCAGATCAGAACTGGATTTGCATCTCTTATGAACCATTGCCCTCACRGTTGAAAATACAAATTAACCTCTAGGTAAGCCAAAAGAAAAATTAATTGTAATTCAATGAATTAAAATCTTTTGATTCTAATTAAAGTGAAAGAAWAAGTATTCAATTTAAATTTTACCATGGAAAGCTCATAATAATAATGACTTGACATATTTTAATTTTTTCAAGAAAGAATTACTCTGATTTGACAAAAATGACTCCCTACTTAAAAGTACGCAACTGTGTAATTTGAGAAAGGATTATCTTCATAGAAATGCACATTTTACTGTACAAAACTTCCAGGGCTGAATTTTTAATAAATATTTTAGATGTGTTTATATCTATTAKAAAAAGATTTTATAATCACTATTAMAATTTTCAAGTTAAAAAAGGGTGAATAATACTAAGTTTAATGAAATTAGGAACTTAAGTTGTATGATTTCCTTAATTTAAACATAAAAATTTCTTCACACCATTTAGCTTTGCTAAACTTTCTTCAAATCATRTGAATATTTGCTTCCATTTTCTTACATCTTTAAMACATTTTATTTTTTTCTGGAACGAAGCCAGCRATCTAAAACAAGACTGCAACACTAAGCACAGAATAAGGCATTTTAATATAAGGTATAGTAGATGGTATTCCCAGTTAATGTCTTTTAATTTAGCCATTTGATTTCTTTCCCATAGAATAGGTGGACCAGGTGATCTCTAAGAAGGTTCATGTCTCAGAAAAATAACAACTGGAAGTCAGAACAGGTGCATAAATCATCTTTTCATTTCAAGAGCATCTGGATGTTCTGGGTATCTAAGTACTGACTGAACAGGGGAGAAACGTCATGTAAGTGGAAGTTGGTGGCTGCAGTCAGGGCACAGAAAAGTAGTGAYTTCCTTAAATAATAGTAATTTTATTGGTTTCATTGTTTTAACAAAACAGGCAGTGGTTACCCTGAAGGGATAACACAYTGAAGCTATTTCAAGAAACTTTGCAAAGCTACTCTCTGTCCCTAGTGGTTGCAGAGTCAATAGGGTTTTTGGATAGTTGGAACATTTTGGGGAGGAGTGAGGCTAGTAGACTCTGCATCTTTCATAGATG
>NW_026623277.1:2119726-2135109 GCF_030028575.1 Malurus melanocephalus
AAAGAGTACAAGAGATTTTTAATAATGCATTTGTAGTTTTGAGAGTAAAGACCAATAAATAACTATTTTAATTAGAATCACTAATATTATTTATGCACAAGTTCCTTGTCATGCATGGAGTGAAAATGCAGGCTGGTACATCTACGTGCTGTGTATACTGTAGTCTTTATCACTGAACAGTGTCAAACCCAGAAAGCACATAACCATCACACAGAAGAATCTAAGCCATCTGCTCGACATTTGCATAAGTAAAAATAAGTGGTTTTATGCTGCTGCTCTGTTTTCTATCACTGCATCTGAAAAGCTAATGATACTGTCAGTATGTCTCAGACATCTGTGTTTAAAACAAAATAATAATTAATTTTACAAAATATCATTGTGCATTATTTTTCCTGTGATGGATAAACATGGTTACATCAGCTTGTAATGATTTAGGCAAAACACAGGCATCCCCTTTGTGATGTATTTTTTTGACTTGTTAGCAAGGCTACAAACTGTGATTGGCTTCCCCACATTGCCTAGAAGGACCAGGAATGCACTGAAACTCCATGATTGACAATTGACAGTTAAGATTTTCTTTCCATGGCTAATAAACCCTAACAAGCAGTGCTGTGCTGCTGCTGATTTGCATCAACTATGGCATGAAGCAGAACACTTAGGTAAGGAATTACTAACTTTTTGTCAAGGTTATGTTTTTCAGAGTCACAGTGTAACTAGACAWTTCAGCAGCTTATTAGCAGTATATGAATGACTCAGAAATTTAGGCACAGAAAAATACAACCCCCTTTCTCAAGTATAAGCATTTAATATAAAAAATGTTTGAAATACAATAGAAAATAATCGTACTGGCTTTTGCCAAATCTTAATTACAGTCCCATTATTTCCCATAATTAATTTACAGTTGAATAGTGTCTCTGAGAGGACATGCAAATCAGAACTATGATGCTGCACAGAATTGCAATCATGCTTGAAAGTCCCTGATATGCCAAAATAAAGAAACCTGTCTGGAAACATTTTAATGTGAAATGAAAAAGTTTTTAAAACTTCAGATTCTGTGTGCTTGCAGAAAGAACTCAGAGACTCCATTTCTTTCTATAATTCTTAAAATAAGCTTCTTTGGCATCATAATAAACAATGAAATACTGTCTATCATTCTCTACAAAACATGTAGATCTACATATAATGATATTTATGTAGTTAATGTATTTTGTATCAGAACTACACTATCTATTGCAGGAAAGAAATAAATATATTTGAAACATGCTGGAGTTAATTTTTCAAGAAGACTTACTGATCTTTTGTTGTTGAAAAAAAAAAAAATACATGAAAACTGTAAGCTTTTTTTTTTTCTGTATAAAGAACCGTGAGATCCACTGATTCAAATTTTAACTCATAGTTGCTTTCCAGGAAAGAGTGCCCTTTCCTCCTTTCAGAAACCATTTTGTATGAAAGATGAAAGAAAAGTTSTTGAGGCCAAAAGAGAAAGCAGACACGTACCCATACCATCATACACACTCTCCCTCCCTTGCCTCCAGTTTCTTTCCCAGTTTTTTTTGCATCTGCCTTTAAGGAGAGAGAAGCTCAAACAAGTATGGTAACTTTGTTAGCATCCTACAGAGCAAAGGAAAAATATTGAAGATCAATAGGTATCACCCTTATGCATGATTGTTTTGTGACATTTACTGTTCCTATAAATTGCCTAAGTACTGAAAGGCTGYRATAAGGTTTTCCCAGAGCCTCCCCTTCTCCAGGCTCAATCACTCAGCCCTCTCAAAATGTTCTCATAGAAGAGTTGCTTCAGTCCTCTGGTCACTATATTCACTGGACTCATCCAGCCATTCCATGTCCTTCCTGTTCTGGTCCCCCCGAGCTGGGTGCAGTGTTCCAGGTGGGGTCTCAGCAGAGCAGAGCAGAGCAGAGGGGCACAATCCCCTCCCTCCCCTGCTGCCCACGCTGCTTTGGATACAGCCCAGGACACGTTTGGCTCTCTGGGCTGGCAGTGCCATGGCTGGGTCATGTCCAGCCTCTCACCCAGTCCTCAGCAGGGCCACTCCCAGTTCCTCCAAACTCGTATCTCAGCAATTTAGTGGAAGGAATGCTATGGAGTCCACCTTGAAAACCTTACAAAAATCGAGGTAGATGACGTCTGTAGCCCTTCTGCTGCCCACTGATGCAATCACTCCATTACTGACTGCCACTTGGTTGGTCAGGCAAAATATGCTCTTGCTGAGATTATGTTGGCTGTGTCTGATCACCTCCCTGTGCCCTGCATACTGCAACATAATTTCCAGGAGGATCTGCTCCATGATTTTACCAGTCAGGGAGGTGAGACTGGCTAGTTGATTGTTGAAATTGTTTTTGTAGAGTTATGCTTGAAGATTCAGTTCTTTTTGTCCTMTGTAATGGCATTTGTTTCAGGTTTTTGTTATTCGTGTGTGCGGGCTTACGGGTCTCCAGTATAGCCCATTGTCCAAACAGGCTCGACAGTGGGGTCAGACCAGGTTTCTCAAGGCTTTATCCAACCTGGACTTGAAACCTTCCTAAGGTATCTTCATTCTCTTACTTTTCTGTATCTCAGATTAATCTTATATTTTCAATACAGATATGCCGGTGCAAAAACTATGCAAAACCTTTTAATTTTTGAGTTCCTTATGCATCTCACCCACAACACATTCCATATTTGCAGTACTGCTTAAAATCCTCCTAAATCTCTGAGTTCTCAGAAACTAACTATATTCATTCTGATTTCACAAGGTGTTTTAGACAGATTAGGATGCAAAACAGAATGGAATAAAAATCAGAAATCAGCTTTCAGGACTGGTTAACAAAAGTGGTAAGAACTCATGTTTAACAGAAACAGGGTATCAAGGTAATTTTAAAGGACTCTCTGTAGACTTTAATTTACYCGAAGTCATACAGAGAACTTTTGATAAAGCCAGCCTAGTCTGCTAAAATGCTAACATCCATAATTTATTTCATCTCTCAAGCAATCCTATTACACAGTTTCTAAGAAAACCCCAAGGAACAAAAGTTACTTTACTTCTCTGAGTTTCATTCTACAAAGTCTTCAGGAGCAAAAATGACACAGTTCACRCTAAACTTACTGTTGTCGAATTACAGCCTTAGACTCCTAACAMCACCTTTTTTTCTTTTCTGCAACTTACTGGAGATCATAGAATAGTGCTCTTTGAAGTGCAAAGATTTTGCCTTATTTGCTTTGTGAAGTGCTTTATGCATTTACCACAGATTATAAAAAATGAAAGGCAGTTATTTTCAGTAAGAAAAGGTGTTTACTAGAAAAAGAAAATATAATGCTTCTGTAAATTCCCTGAGGAACAAAAAGCAGAACCATGGTGTTTCCCCACTGCAAAACAACACAAACAAATAGTTCACAGAGAGAAAGAAGAAACAATGCATGGGATAATGACCTCTCAGAAAAAATAATCTGAAAGTAAGGCAACATGATGGCAGTTCTAAATATTTATTGTAGCATTTGAAAAATGTGCCTTCTGTGACCACTGTTTCCAGCTGATAAACCAAGACTGGGCTGACAGAGATATAAATCACAACATAACCTAATATTTTTTTTCTTGTTTTTTGCCTCAGTCCTCACTACAGGATTATTTTGCAGGAGGATGTACAACCTCAGTTTGCCCTGCGATGGAATAAGCACACACAATCAGCAATTTTGCCTGACATTTGATGCACAAAATGCACAGGTGTTAAGAGGGCATTGTGTTATTCAAGTCTGGCTGACATAGATCAAAACGCAGCTACTGGGTCCCAGCATGACATAAAATTTAAATACTGATTTTCCTGTTGCCATGCGAATTCACTTTGCAAGGTCCTGTTCGCTGGCACAGGTATCGCCCTGCTGCAGCAGAGTGGGCTGTACATGCACCAGCCAACCCACAGTGCCCACCAGGAGCTGGTTTTCAGCTCACAGCTCCTTGAAWGAGGAAAGGTCAATTTGCTCTTCCACCCTTTACTTCCTTCTCCGGTCCCCAGTGTTCCCCAGCTGGGCACTCCTTCCACTGAGCTTCCTCCAGTTTCCTGAAAGAGTAGCAAGCTGTGTCAGACACAGCTGTGTCTGTGTCAGACAGAGGGGTCTGGTGACAAGCAGAGCCAGAAAATTGATGGAAATGGGAAGATGTAGAAAGTAAGGTTGCRGAGCAGGTAGCTTTGGAAAGGTAGTGTTAGTATAAGGGAGGCTGGCAAAGGSGATTGCTCCTTTCTGCAGCTTTCTGCTGGCTCACAGCAATGATTATCAAAAGGAATGTCTACCCTTTTCAGCAAATGCAACAGAAGGGAAGTTCTCAATTCATAATTCACATAGGGAGCATGATTCAAGGAGCTGCTCTGCTCTTTCAGCCACGTAACAAAAATWTATCATAATTCCTATGGGGCCATAAAAACATGTTTCAGTACAGGAAACCTGGAGGAATACTTATAACAGTGAGTGTGGGAACAATWTATTGACTGAAATAAGCAACTCCATTCATGAAACAATTGATGACAAACAGCACCTATTAGAATGGGATATAATTCTAGCTATTTTTTCATCTGGTAACAAARCTATTTGCTTTATATATACGTATATACACACACAAATATATATTAGAACTTTTCAGCAGATCTTATTCAGCTTATTAGAATGAAAGAATCAGCAACCTTGCACAAATTTCAGACATCTTCATATCAGTCTTCCAACTTTATCYTTTTCTTATGACAAGGAACACAGTCCCTTCTATTTCATATTACAGCTGTTAAAACTTTCCAGGTTAAGAAGGCTTYTCAACAGGTCTTGTCTGTAACTGTCATTGTGTGTGAACGTAGCTGAAAATTTCTGCAAGTCACTAAGACAGTGTGGAGGCTGAGCTTAAACACATGAACTCACAAAAGCATGTTCTTTKCCAATATCAGTTGGTGATTACTTCAGCTGTAAGTTGATTCCAGCATTATGAGCATAATCTTCACTGTCAGGGATTTGACACTAAGAGATGKTCCTGACTTAGCTGCAAACACTAGAGGTAAAATCTAAAATGGAAGYTAGAAATCTTTCTTTCTGGTCCTTTATTGCAACTGCAATGTCAAAATCAGAAAGAAAAATAGAAAAACAATTGGGTGCCTTTAAAACAACTCAAATTTTCACTCAAAGCACATTGTTAATGCCAAAACCCACTGAGTTTCCACAGGTTATCATACAGTAATTTTGACATCCTAGTGAGAATGGACACCTGACTGGAGTCTGAAATGTTCAAGGTTTTCTGAAGTTGCAGATCTGAATCAAAAGCATGCAGAATGCACCAATTTCGTCAGGACAGTTAAGCAACTAGCATGGTTTCTACTGACATTTAAATAAGGTCAGAGTTTTAGGTAAAAAATTGTCTGACATACCAAGATACTGAAAATTTTTAATTGTAATATTTAGCACTGGATTTACAAATAAATCAGTTTTTTGATGATACGTTTGCAAAATTAAAACCCTAGTCCCCAGCTTGGCTGTTCATGAGATTTTCTGTGCATCAAAGGAAGCTCTGATACATACACACACACACACACACACACACACACACACACATATATATATATATATATATATATGGGAAAACAAAGAGAATATTATAGCAATGACCATTAAACAACCAAACCCTCATAAGGATTAATATGAATCCTTAAGTTTCTGCATATCAATTCTTGATAAGAACTTACACATATGAATATTCTATTTCAYCAGGAAAATAGTAAAAAAGTAAAAAGGGTTAAACTATGACAACAAACTTCCATACAGGAGGTCATAAATGCAAATTTCTACACAATATATTAGACTTTCACACAGCAGTGAGAGGTTAAGAATTTCAAGATTATAATCAGAAAAATATGACAATATCAGAAGGTTTTCAGGAAATGATTGTCAGGCTTTATCAGCTGTAAACAACTACTTACAGTGCTTCTTCCGCTACTGAGTGTACATCTGCTCCAAAATCTAAATAATCTGTACACAGGGTGGCATCAGGACTTCAAAAGCCATAAGCAAGGCTTCAAGTGGGRAACAACATCTCCAGCAGTCTCCTGGCAGGAGGGAAGCAACAATATAAAACCTAATCTCTCCTTGGCATTACACAATAATGTGGCAAGTACAATTTCCGTGGAAAGATTAAATCTCACTGAGAAGTCTTTTAAACAGAAGTAATGGGGAAGAGAGATGACAACCTAGAGACTAGTAAAGAAATGATGATTAGAATTGAAAGAAAGGGGTGCTGGGAAATGGGAGCACAAGAGAAATATCCAGGCATATGGATTGAGTGGCTGGGCTCAGATGGGATGGCCACTGGATCATATCTTCCTGGAAGCTGGTGCCCTCTGCGTTCCCACAGGGTCTGCCCTGGGGTTTGTCCAGTGTAAGGTCTCCATCCATGGCCTGAGAAGGTGACCAGACCTGTGAGATTTGTGGGGAGCACCAAACTGGGGCAGCAGAAGGGTCCATGTGAGTGAGGACAGTCCCTCTGYACAGGTGGTGGGGGGAAGAGGCCAGTGGGACCCTCAGTGACCGGGGCAGGGACAAAGGGCAACCCTTTCCCTAGCAGGGAAAGCGTTTCCAGCTGCCACAGAATAAAGCCCTGAGCAGTTTAACCTGACACAGCTGAGCCTTCTACTGGCAGAGTGTTGGACCACAGGCATCCTGAAGTCTCCATCATCCTGAATAGTCCTGTAATATTACAATCCATAAAGTATGATAGTAATTTTGCATACAGACTATCCATGCCTGATGATTTTTCCTGCAACAGTCTTGGGCCAAGAATCAAACTGCCTCTAGCAATGTGATATAAAGATGAAGGACAGCAAATCTATTTGACAGAAAAATAATTAATCTTTCTCTTTTTTTTTTAATTTTTTTTTTTTTATTTTTAAAGACTAATTTTGTGCATCTGGAGCTAGAGGAACAATACTGTAGTGTCATGAGCAGCTTCACAAGACCAAAATGGAGTAAGAGTGCAGGAAAAGTTGCCAGCTCTAATCCAGCACTAGAATAACTCAGGTTTTCCTCTGAGGGACAGAATTCAGAAAGTTCCTGTGAACTATTCTACTAGTTCTTGTGAAAGGTGAATTATTACCTTTTTTCAAATCCATTTAGAGGATGTGAAAGAAACTGAGAAAGAAGGGTTATGTTCATTTTCTCACATTATGTTTCATGTCTGGATCTTTACAATTCAARAACTTAATATTTTTCTTCAAAATAACAAGCTAGAATTCTTTCTAGTGTGCAGATTGTCTGTTATCAAAACAGACAATAAAGCCATAAGTCTTTGACAAAATTTCTTCAATGGAAATGAGACTGGTGAGGAACAAGCTACCTGCAATTTAAGAAAAGTTGGGAAGGTCATAAATCAAACTATGCCTCTACATGACCCCTCAGCAGGATCACTTCTCAGGAGACAAATAAGGAACAGCAGGGTGGCATTATTGTTTGGGGTTGGGGTTTTTTCGGAAGAAATTGAACAACTCCAGGCAAAACCCCAAACTCTTGCAGCACAGTGTGCACCTGACTCAAAGTCAAAAACAATCTGTTTAGTACTACAGAAATAAAACTACGGAAGTAATAGGAGTCCAAAAGAAATAAATTGATGTACTGACACCTAGGGAGCTCTTGTTTGGTGCTGATGCTAGAGACTGCAAAGCTCAGAGTGAGCTGACCCCAGGCCTCCGTAGCTTTGTGCTGCTCTCACCATTGGCTGTCAAAGCCCACAGTGACCACAAGRCCAAGGATGCTCCACTCACTCCWGTGAAARTCTRACTGGGGAAAGAAAGAATAGTAGCKGAACATAACTTTGTTATATTATCAAGCCCWGCCCCATAGATTGTCAAGGCCCTTTTAGAGGAAGCAAATGTSTCTGCTGTTCAAAATTCKCAGGYTGAGTTTAGAAAGATGAGATGACTTTGATTCAGATTCAAAGTAGATACAATTCTGTGTCTTATAATTAACTCTTTCAAACCTTCCTAATAATCTAACTGAAAACCAAAGACAGTTCTAATTTATTAGTATGAACAAGATTTGAAGGAAAAGAGCSATAACTAAAGATAAAAGCTGTATTCACAGAGCTGAAAGGCTGCAGCCACATACTTTTACAAACATCCTGGTGTCGTTTTCCATTAAAAAAAAAATTGCACATTATTTATCTCATCTATTACTATTTCTTAGGTTTAAACATTCATGTTTTACGGTAAACTAATTTACAGCAAATTTGCTCTCCACAAAAATATTATAAATTTAATTTTTGAACCATTAAATTTTAGACACACAGATAACTTTGGAAACCACAGAAAACAATGATCCCAATCTTTGAAATGAAACAAGCTTACTAAATATGTGCTAGTTATAAGCATGTCCCTGTATCTACAAGCAAGCTAAAAGTATGTGTGTGGCAGGATGYTCAAAGTGTTTTATGGGACCACAGGACGAATTTTAGAGAAAACCAGTCTGAGATCCTGTTTCTATTGTAAGAAATGTGGGAAAAGAAGATGAGAAGATGTTCGTGAACTTGCACGAGTCTCCCAATTAAGGCATCAGTGAACTGAAGACAACTGGTGACAACTAAAAGAAGACAGCTTGTAATTCTGTGTCATRGTAGAATAAGGAATGAGCATACAATGAGAAGAATGACATGTCTCTCACACGCAGAAGCAAAGAACAGCTAGACCAAAGAAAGTTTAAGTTTATGTGAAGACTAAGAAAGATTGCAGTGACAAGGTAAGAGTTTTAAAACCTGAWTTGCCGTATTAAAGCAGAAATAGCCAGTAACAGTTTTTGGCAAAAACTGCTCGGTGCTAAAAAAATAGAGAAAGGAAACTAAATGCAGGCTCAGGAATGTTGAGCACAATATAACAAAAAATGTTATTGATAGAAGCAGAGGAGGCCCATGACATTGAAAACCCCGAGCTGAAACTAAAATTCAAATTCAGTCATCAAGGATAAACTTTTATAAATATTTTCACACTGAATTACAGGCAGTTGCCAGTTACAACATGCAATCAGGCATTTTCATTCTTTCCAACATTTTCTAATTAAATGCTAAGACATTTCTTCTTATTCCAGCCAGTTGTACTGCATTGACACATTCAGAATGCAATGAATAAGATCTATAGATTGGTTTACAAGTTTTTTTTTATGGAAATGCATGAACTTACTGAGTGACCAAACTTCTCCAAACAAATATGTTGAAGGTGCTTAATTAGATACTAAAAAGCAGCTTTGCCATTTATTTGTTCACCAAGTAATAACCTCCCCTGCTCTCCAAAACTCTCTACACAGTTAATTCTGGTTTGGGCTGACAAACTGGGCAAAGGRTTGAAGTTTGACATATACTATATGTCACAGGAAATTCAAACAGTGGTGAAAGAATTATAAAAGCACAGCAAATTTTCATACTTACAGACATTCGTTCAGTGCAGGGCTGCCCAAAGAACAATTACTGCTACTTTGTAATAAAGTATAAATATTTTAAAAATAAATGTGTATGTTTGCACAATATTCCTTACATATCCTGGTTTGCCAGTTGTATTTGCAAAAGCAAACAAACAAAAATAAAGATAATTGCTCTTCTGCTCCCAAGAAAAAACTTCTAATCTATTAAGAAACAGTATGTCTCCTACAAATGGAATCAAAAATGTAATTCTATTCTTGACCCAGTGTCTGGTTCAATACAGGAAAAAAAAAAAACAACAAACAAAAAAACCTCAAACATATATCTTCATGATTTTTATTCTAAGCTACTAAAATGAGATATTAACACATTATTTGTTGAATTTGAAGAGACACAAAGACTGATCAATATCTGCAAATTAGATGGAATGTCCAAACAAGCAAACAAGACCAACAAATAGGACAAATTGAGTTTAATTCTTGATGATGCTCGTCACACTTTCTCTTTGCACAGAAGGAGAGTAATGGATATATGTTTAATGTTCTGTTTGATAAAAATTTGATAAAAGTTTGATAAAATTAATACCTAAAACTGCACTTTATCCTTCAGACCCAAATGAAGATAAGAGTTGCAAATCAAAATGGTTATGAGGTCAGGGATAATATGATTTTAGGATATAAATTTAGAAAATGTACACACCTTCACAAAGCTTCTGTGGAATCTTTTTTAGTTTTAGTAATGTGTAACACAATTCAGCTCTTTTATGTAACCATGGTGCATAAAATTCTGTATTTCGTTTTTGACGTCTCTCATCTGCAAAGCTGTTGCAAATAATGAGCTCTCATCTGTGCTTGTGGAGCTCTTAGGATTTCTATGCTAAAATAAGTGACCTATATTATGACTCCAGCATCAAAAATCCATGAATATATACAGAAGGTTAACCATACCTAAGTAATCCATGAATTGATCCACAGCAGCTATTATATTGATATGGTACAAAGAAGGTCCATGTTTCAAATCCAGAAAACTCCGTTAATGATCAAAAATAATTCCAGAATGGAATTCCTTTAAAAGGGTCACATTTGCATCTTTGCAATAGGGGTTAACTTTGAACAACAATAACAACTTCAAGAAAAAGTCTGTGCAGACCTCATAAAAAGTAAAGAGTAGAAATAAGGTCTTTACCTTAATTATCATTGCATGAAKGCTTATGTGAATTAGTGACCAAAAGAAAATGCAAGTGCCACTAATATCAGTGCACTCTTACTGTTTGCAACTGGTAATGTAACTTATATCAGCTGTATGTAAATATTTATAAAGCTGTGTAAACTATCCTTGAACTAAATACAAACACACATTAATACATACCTGACAAACGTGTGTGTGTATATATATATATATATATATATATATATACCTGTGGTAATTTAGTTATAACTGAAGTTATAGCCTGTTTGACCATTTTAGAGTGTGAGAAAAAAAATCTCCCTCTCAAGAAACTCTTATCTAAAATCTATAAATCTTTGTGTTAATTAGGTTTTTGCTC
Organism: Malurus melanocephalus; assembly: GCF_030028575.1. Taxonomy (NCBI): domain Eukaryota; kingdom Metazoa; phylum Chordata; class Aves; order Passeriformes; family Maluridae; genus Malurus; species Malurus melanocephalus. The sequence goes on from NW_026623277.1 coordinate 2,130,695, forward strand.
TCCCTTCTGCCTCTCCTTGGGGTGGGGGGRAAGGRTCATGAGTGCCTTGGCRTTTGTCCAGGGTTCAAACCACAAYAATACCTTTGCAAATACAGATATATWTTTATATAGGTATATATATATATAATATACTCACTTAAATACATACATGATGATACACAAATATGCTCCAAGAAAGAGCATGTTGTAAACTTGCATTTCATAGACCTGAAAACCTAGATTAACTATTTTACAGGGGGAGAGCTTTGCTGATTGGCAAAGACAGACCAGAWTAAGAGAGCAGGGACATTGCTGCTCTTGGGGCTAAGGGTATTTTAAAGGATTCTGTATGTTTTTATCACAAGAAAATATTTTTTAATAACAACCAATGTTTTTACACAAGGTGCCTCATTGAAAAGAGAAAACTGGTAAAATACGGCAGAATGACGTTTAAGGAATTACTTGATCTAAAAACTGGAGATCCATTAAAGGGACAGATTCCATTTGATGATGGATTCATGGCTAAGGAAGGTGTTAAATCCAGGTGAAAACATTTTACCTCTGAAATGTCAATCTGTTCTTATAAGATTCTGGCGGCATACAATCCAGAAAACTGTTTTATATGAACCACTATGACCATCTAAATGAATTTATTGTATTGTAATCCAATTCTTACCTATCAAGAATTAGGTAGATAGGCCAGTAAATKCCTACCACATGCCCAAGAGTTGTCAGCTGAAGTGGGATGAGTTTGCTGGGAAGACAGTTAGCCACCTAACGCTTGTCATATTGTATCATGCAGCATTAAAGCACTTCAGCAGCAGTTGTAAAATTATAAATGAAAGCTTACTGTAAGAGCTCTGCTTTCCAGTGCTCTTCATTTTTCAGAGTTGCATTTTGCCATTGAGTGGAAGCTTTAAAAGAAACCTCATCATATAACTTGTGGCAAGAAGGAAGGTTGACACAGGATATTCATTATTTCCATCCCATGCCCATAAAGCCTAAAATACGTGAACTTTGGAAAACTAGTAAGGGTAAAAGAATTGCTTTGAAACAGCAGTAGTTTTGTCTTCACTAGACATGATGAAAATGATTACTTTTCAACATAAAGCCTGCATATATATTGGTATAAGGTAAACTATAGAAATACAATATAGAAATACAATATAGAAATAAGTACCTTTCATTGATTCTGAAACCCCTTGCCCAGCAATACTATCTGGTGTGTTTGTGGTTTTGTGTTATGGGAAACAGAGAATAATTATAATGCTAGGAGACTGGGCAAGTGGCTTTACTTTTGTAGAGAAAAATTATATAAGTAAGTGTATAACCAAGGAAATTGCTAATGACAGAAAACCAACAAAATTCCATAAATCTGGTTTCTGTATCTCCAGATTCTCTCTTCTTTCCTTTAAAATATGCAGAAAAATACTCCTACTTTGCCTCACCAGACCATTAGGAGGTTTACCTTTACATTTATGTGTTACTTTTTTTTTTTGGCAGGAAAGCATTATACAAGTATTATATTTTAGAGGAAAGTTTATATGAAATCCAAAGTTGTATGTGGCTTTGAAATCACCAGGAAGCCTAAAAAAAACCCTCTTTTTACCACTCACACTAATCTAACAAAATCAGTGTAAGCACCAGAATGCCTGATAGACAGGCAGATGTTATCCAGTGATTGGATTGGTAAACATTTCACACAAAGGACAAATCCTAAGAGAGTTCAGTCTTCATGGAATGTTAGAAAATATTCCAATGAAAAGTTCTACTGGAACTTCTCAGCATGCATAAATGCTATCTTTAACATCTACTCTACACAAAGTACCCTCTAGCTCATTGCACAAAAGRTTACTATTAAATAAATTCAGGGAATGTCTTGTCTCTTGATATTATTATCAATACTCTTTCAGAGAATTATTATTTTATCCTATTACTATTATGCCTTTAATCCTCATGTCTAAAAAAAGTGCTTGAGACAAACTAAAWTCCACTGACTATGTTTGAAAGGTTTCTCTGTTTACAATACTCAACTTGTTATATCTCTGTGCACACAGCAAAATCACAGTTGTAGTGTATAGAAAGCATAAGGGATGGTAATCTCACCCTCATCTTTGAGAGATAGGTATGTCAAAACAAATTCTCCAGTTAAAATACTTCCTTACATTTCCTGGGTTGTGCCAGCATTTCTCCAGTTAAGAAAATCCTCTTGAAATGGAGAATATATTTTTTTTTTAATTTAAGATGACTCAGAGAAAATTACAATCCAAAGAGACCTCAGAGTCATCCATCAATCTCATCAGTTTAACACAAACTAGCTGTACTTACACCTTACTTCACTGACTAAGCTACTTCAACCTGGTCATCTATTCAATTAGTCCCTTATCTGTACAGCTACACTTTATTTTTTTAATATGTTATAAAAAATTACATTGCAGTTTGATTTCATTATGCTTTTTCTGGGTGACTATGGGTACAGGGTGTACCTTTGTGCAAAATGTTTTTTGTGCTTCCAAAGACTGCTATACAGATGTGCTGTACACAGAGTATGTACTATGACTTACATGAACAAATTCTACTTTTGCCCTATTTTGTTACTGGAAAGCTAAATTTGGACTACTGTATCTCTACAATGAAGCAGAGAGTCCAGGTTCATTTTGCTAAAGAATTATCCTTCAAGAGTAATATAAAAACCATCAAAAATAGAAGGTGAAGCTCCACCTGAATCAAAAGCTTAATACTGATCATGAGATGGACACATGCCTTTGGCAAGAAAATGTGTTAATTCTTGGTAGTTTCAATTCCATTTCCTTGACAGAATCAGTAATGTGGATTCCTGTTTTATTATCTTTCCTCTTATCTTTCAGTTATAAGGCATAAAGCAAAGTACCTTGTTGAACTTTTGAGGCATGAAAAACTGGTATTACTTCCTTCTTTTGTCTTAAAATGTAGCTGCTAAATTAGAATTTTTGATGCTCATCAAGAACTAAATGCTTTGCCCCTCTGTATGCTCTTTTTTTCCCCATATTTGGTTTATGATCACTGATAGTGCCTCAGAAAGGCAGAACTTCACTTCCAGTATTATATTTCTGTRCATTAAACCTGACAGTCTACAAAATAAGTTCTAATAGCATGTCCAAACAGAACTCCTCTCAACTCTTGGCTGATAATCCTTGGTTTTGTCTGAAATATTAGAGACTATTGGATTTGAAATAAGAAATATTTCCTCGCTGAACAGAATGAGTTTTTCATTGTCCTACAGCAGCAAAGGATATTTTTGCCATGTTTTTAGACATTCATTTCCTTTTACTGTACATGATGTCCTGTTTTGGTTGCAGAAACTTGTTATGTAGCTGGATGCATTAAGCTGTGCATCAAATGTGAAAAGTTTATTGATGCCTGGGCCAAAAAATTCAGAAAAGTCACCACAGTAACACTGACCAGACAACCACCTTTAGCTGTCTATCCCGTAAAATTATATTTACTAAAAAAAAAAACAAAAAACAAACTACAACAATGAGTATGTTGCTAGCCCACAAGATTTTCTTTAGTGGATTCAGATCTTTAATTCTCTTTGTTTCACAGCTACCTTTGGATAGTTCATCTTGTCCGACTTTTTCAGCTATATGACCCATTCACTGGAATTAACTGCAGCAGATGTCAAAATCTTCACATTCTCTGGCATGGCATTTAAAAAAAAATAGATTATGGCTATCAACCACAAAACCTCTTTATCAATACTCCATTTATGTTTTCTCACATTGTTCATAAATGAAAAGTCAGTCTGAGAATCATGTACCAAATGAAACAACCAATTAATAAAACTATAAAGAGATGGTACTATTGGTTACTGTTCAAAGACCAGTGAAAGCATGTGCTTCTGTGCACACCTGCAGCAAAAAGAACAAGATATTTGATTGCTTAAATGCAGAAATTAAATATAGAAGACAGAACAGATAATGTTGTTTGCTGATACATTTCCCTCTCTCACCAAAAAARATGTTGTTAATGACAAAGATTCTGAATAAAGAAATAGGATTTTATGCCAGGGCCAAAGAATGCCAAAGAATATTAACAAAAAGATGAAGAAGGCTTGGATTATTTTAATGGAAAAGATGTTCTAAGTGACCTGGGAAAAGCATAAAAAGAAATATTATTCTCCATATGACAGGAGTAAAACAATTGAATTGTGACTATCTAAACATGAAAATCTTTCATCCCAGTATGCCACACAACTTCAACTAAGCCTACTTAGTCTTCCAGTATAAAAATATATAAAATTGACAGAGGAAAACAGGTAGATGTCAATTCCTTCATTTTAATGAGAAATACTATTATAATGGATTTGATCAAAATGCTGTGCCTCTATTAATGAATCATTTCATGTTTCTTCAGTTTGTTTCATGTACTTCTTTAAAACCAAAAACTCAGGTGCA
>NW_026623277.1:2135137-2136765 GCF_030028575.1 Malurus melanocephalus
AAAAAACTCTTCAAGTATAAATTTCAGAAAATAATGACAATATGTCAGCATTTTTTTTATTTGGATTTATCCATCTAATGCTATCTATGCATCTGCCAAGTTTATTGAAAAAAAAAGCCTAAACCAAGTTTTCCTCTCTTCTACTTTATAAAAAGCTTTGCATTTATCTATGTGTCCAATCCATGTTAATAATGGCCACATGATTCATCACAGAATCATGCAATAAATTAATGGAAATAAATAAATTAAGTGGAATCAGGTGGGAATATTTGGGAGGTCAAGCCAAGCATCCTCAGCAAATACAAGCTGCCAAAATTAACAGACTGAAGCTCATTCCTTATTGAGCCATGACAGCAAGCATTTATCAAAAAAAGAAGAATAACCAACAGCAGAGGCAACTCCTGCTTCCTAAATTCTGCGTGAAGAGCCTGGTAAATCTATCTAAATTAACTAAGAGGAGCAGCAGAGGGTGTGACTACTGAAAGGAATATGCAGGCTAAAACTAGGATGCAAATTCACTAAAACMTTGATGACCTTAAAATGCCTAGACAAACAAATGCTATATGTATAGACAACTCATACATCTTCCTGCAAGATTGCTAAACAATTTATACCAGTCCAGATCCAGCTTAATACTGATCCTTCACTATCTTGACAAAAAAAAAAGCACCACATCTGAATATGTTCTGAAGACAGCAGAATTCATTCCTGATCTTCTTGTCAGGTAAGATATTGCCCCTTGTGGAAAGATAAACTCTAACATTACAAYACATATTCAGGAATATATTACAACCTGTCTAGCTTAGGCCACAACAAAGTTTGCTACTATCACAGGGAAAGGTTTGCTGCAAAGGGGTATTACAGACTCAGTAAACTGCTGCAGTGTGTTCATAACTAGATTTACAGATGTTATTATGGATAAACGATAGTCTTTAATGTGGGATGAAAATTACCCCAAATGGCAATTAAAAGAAAGAAGACCTTGGCTGCAGAGTACAATTAATCACTGTGGTATCCACATTACATAGCTGTTAGTCCAGTTGTTGCTCTCATTTTATGACTAATTTTAATTCTATTTCCACAAATATCATGTGGCAACACCAACCATAATAAAAAGGGAAGAAACGCACTGCCTGGAAATGGGAGATTATATGAAATACAAAAAAAAATCCAATGTTATTGAAGATCTATAATGCAAATATTGTTGCCATTTTACTCACCTCTTACCCTCTATCCATGCAACATTTAATTGGCAAATAATGATGTCACCTGATTATGTCATAATCAGGTAAAGCAATGAATTTATTGTAAGCTGGAACACGAAAGGATAATTAAGGGTTAATGACGCTGAATTTCTTTCCCCACCTGCCCAATTTGGCTGTTGTAAGAAAAGTTAAATATGGGAGTCAAATAGGGAGCCAAGACCAGGGTGCAATGTTTCCTTTCCTTTCTTTCACACACCAGATATATTACCTTACAACTTTCATGGCACTAATTTATGCTACTCCTTCATGGCACTAATTCAACAGAGGAAAGTAAAATCAGGTAGAAATATTAGTTACCCTATTGCACTGCTCTGAAGCAAAGTTCTTCCCTTGCTAGGCAAATATGTCTAATACTATTAAAAC
>NW_026623277.1:2136830-2163770 GCF_030028575.1 Malurus melanocephalus
AAAAACAAACCAAAAAAAAAACAGAAAAAAAAAGGAAACAACAAAAAAACTAATCACACAACCAAAAAACCAACCAAATCCCTAATCAATCAGAYACTGCTTTTGGTGCAGTCTGATGTACATCTAAGCAGCTGGAGGCTTTTGCCTGGTGGGCTATATCTCGCCTCCCATCTTGGAACAACCTCATGTCTGTTGTTTTAGCGAATTTTCATAAATACATATATTTTTAACAAAAATGAAAGAGATCAAAAAGTTCTTACACTTTCATTTATCTACATAGCAATCCTCAGTGAAGACTATCACAGTTACAGGCGTAGAGAYCCGAGAAAGTGGAGTGAAAATGAGAATGTATTTCAATGTGTAAGAATTAAACATTTAAACTTGATAATTAATAATTTATATTGTTCTTGGATTTGGATGCTGCTATTCTACCAAACTTCCAGTAGTCCAACAGAACTATTAAAAATCTGTGGTGAGAGACAAGAATAAATTTAGCTTTTAGCAAATTTAATTAAGTTCTGTTGGTCACAGAATTCACAACTCTGAATCCAAGAGCAGCTTCTTTGTGTTAACAATATATATGATACAGCATGGTGAAAAATGAATTTAGTGCAGAAGGCTAAGAAATACTTTTCCTTGTATTAGTGTCGATTTAACAATAATCCTCTTCAATGAACATGTATCTATATATGCACACAAAGAAGTTAGCAAAGAGTTTGTGTAGAAGGCCATGAAATGAGAAATTTCCTTTAACTGCTCCTCTTGCATTTGGGAAATTTATAACAGAAATTTATGCATTTTGATTCTTCCTGCACGAGCTGGGGCTGAACTTTCCTCTCCCAAACAGGATGAGAGATGGGACTGAAATATCTCAGCAACACTTAGGTTAAAAAACACAGTATCAAGAGATTCTCTGTCAGACCTTTATTACTGCAGCAAAGTCAGTAACCTTTCTGTTTTATGTCAGGTCTCATATGAGCCAAAAAGAAAACGAGGGAGAGGAAAAGGGAGGGCAAGACTCATGTGATTGATGCACCAATGCATAATGCAATTTTAAGACTGAATCCTGCTGTTTCCAGTGTGATGGTTGCTCTGGAGGCATCAATTAAAAAAACCACTTAATACTCTTGCTTATGGTTTAACAATCTCTAATTGAGATCTATTCCAGCTGAATAGACCATTTCTGTTTCCTTTAATGAAATCCATTGCTTGCTAAAATAGAAATAAAAGCCATCCTGTTATTATAACTATTAAACCTATCTGTCCATAAAAATTCCTTAGATTTGTCAAACTAGCACTAAAAATACAATTCTCAAGGCAGAACCACTTTACTGGAAATGAACAACACTGAAAATATGTTGTTAATTTTTTCTTTTCTTTACAGCAATCTAACAGCATGACAGATATTTGAATGTGATGATTCATTGTCACATTAAGGTATTCTCAGTGCTTTCCATGGTACACAGTTGGGGCAAATGGCAAAAGTCCATGAAGGACTAGACCAGAGGAAGCCTGCAGAAAAAAAAAAAAAAAAGTGAAAAGTCAATAAAAAATTCCCCTGGGACTTCAAGTCAGACAAGAGTTTGGGAACTGATTAGAAGAAGAAAGACAGCTGACAGTGTTTTGTGGCATTTCTCTCAAGGACAAGAACATCAGCTCTGTCAGCTGCAAAATGGGCTGATTGTTCACCCTTCGTCTCCAAGCTGTCTCAAGGTGTGAATAAGGGGTGACATTTCTACCTGTTCCCACATGCTTCCGTCATCTCTTTTCTTTTTCACCTATGCACATGTAGTACTGTGTTCTTTATAAGGGTTCCAAAATTGGAGAAGCAGTGAGAGGTACCAACTCATCCACCCTGTCTGCCAATCACTGCAAGGAATGGTCATGGTTGAGTGTACACAGCACAACTCTRTGGCAACAACTGGGCTGGAACAAACCCTAAAGAAGTATCTGCATCTTGCCAGGCAAAATTCACTCTTTTGCCTTGAAAAATTGWAAAGAAAAAAAACAAAAAAMCAAAAACAACTGCATAAACCCTACACTGAGAGGAGATTTCCACTAGCAGCAGCTACGTTCATGTACAAAAACATTTTTTAAAAAAATTTATTTTGCCTTTCACTGTTTTCTAAGGTTTTGATGTTTCTAAGGTTTCTAAGGTTTTCTAAATAAATGAATACTTCTCAGTTGATGCCATACTAATTTCTTTATACAACACGTGATGTATACTACAAAACCAACACTACGTCAGTACAAAAGTAATTTATTTATGTCAATGACCTGAGGTACAAGGTAGTGTAATATGCACAGAAATATTACAGAAATTTAATAAATAAATAAATAAATAAATAAATAAATAAATAAATAAATAAATAAATAAATAGATAGATAAATGAAAGAAAGAATATTTGCACAACCCATGTGCTAGCTTCTTCCTAACAGGTATCACCTCTCTCTCTTACTATGCTTTGTTGCACTACCATTTCACAGTCACACAGATGATGAAAGACCAAAGTTCTTTATTTTGRTTTCAAAATCTTCAGAATCAAAACTAGAAATATGAGTAACTGGGTGATACCAGGTGGGAATGTCCTTTCTCTGAAAGTTGACAGAGAGGAAAGGTAACATGATTTTCTTGGTCTTGTGCTAGTATTCATCCTTTATTTAGGTGTCTTGCTGTGTAGGGCAATTTCTTTACAGTCCAGTCACAAAGCTGAAATTAGCTTATTTACATTTAGTATATTGCTGTAGAGAAAAGGAGTATTGAAATGTCTCCAAAAATGCACAATATTAATTTAGATGAAGTATGAGTAAAAAGAACTCTCTAATCAGCAGCTCTGTGATGGTCATTGTTCATTTAGTCAGCACTTCATCTGATACCCAGGTTTGCAGCAAATATCTCAGGACTCATTGAAAAACAGCAGGTAGATTTGAATATTCTCTCTCCACAGAACTAAAAACATGTCAGTCTTGGCAGGTAGATACATGGTTGTTTGTGCATTCTTGATATTTTTTTTTTTTTTTATTCCTTCTCAGCACACATCATTATAGGACATTCAGCTCTTCAGTAGCTCCAAATCTGCTGTTTCCTTTCCAAATGAAAAATTAACCTCCAGCAGATTATAGTAAATACCCTGTCCCATTTCCATATGGTCAAGCCAGGTAGCAGAAGGATTAGCACACCAGTTTTGGGAACCCTGCTGCTTTTTAGCTGCTGCCTGGGTATAGCATTTCCCTCCCTCTATCCCTTCTGTACTCTCCCTCTCCTTTTCTTCTTTCTCCATCTCTCATGCATACATGCACACACAGAGCCAGCTGCTATTTATACAGCCAGAGCAACCTTCACATACAGAGCACTGAATAATAGGAGAAACGTGTCAAAACAAAAAGTCCTTGTCCTGGAATATGATGATACGGTACAAAGGCTCATAGCAAGGAAATACCAAGCAGCAAGTGGTCCTTGCAGTCACATTGCTTTATATTGAGAATAAAGCTATCCCATATGAAATACTAACAATGAAATAATACACAGTAAGACAAGTAGACACCTACCATTGCTGTAGTATATTAACAGTTCGGAAAAAAAAAAAATTCTATTTCTACGCAAACTGATACTTAGTCTCTCTGATTTTATGTTACTCTAACAGATAATCTGCAAGATCAAATGATCAAATGTAATGATCAAATTTGTGTCTCAAAAATAATTAAATGTGCATACACTGTTATTTCTGAAGTACATTGTCACCACCTTTGYTCAAGAAATCAATCAAAAGAGGTACATAGAAACAGTGTCTGTAATTTACTGGACAGAAAGAAGAACAAAAGAAAACTGTGCAAGTGAAGGTTTCCTGCTATAGATTTTTGGTCTAATTGTTCACTGACCCTCAAAGGTACAGCCTAGACTCTGATGATGCCATATGGACCAGCTCTGGCCCTTCCAACCTCAAATCTCAGATAAGCCAAATGGACTCACAAACCTCAGATAAAACAATTTGTCTTCCTTGTCTTGTTAACATCCTGACAGTTTAGCAAGATGAATCAATACATTGAGTAGTCAAATAAGCACCGAAATCACTGCACAGGAAAAAAACAGCATGGAGCTTGGTGTCAGAGCAGTTGGTAGAATGCATGAAAGAGAAAGGGGAGGCTTYTGACAGTTGTTAGATCTTATCTGCCATTTTGTGAAGCCTTGCCATTAATTAGGACAAGAAAAATTGTATGAAATAGAGAGGCATAGCCTTTCTTCTTTCCACGGGCCATTTTACAATTTCAGGTTATGCATCATCCTCACAGAGAAAAGATTACATTCCTGGAAGACAAATATGTCCAATTGTATTTAGTTCTTCTAAGAAAATTAAAAGTTGATTCTAGATTTAAAAGCAAAAGCTATTTCTCAAGTTAACATGACAATAAAACCTGAAAGACTTAAGTATAAAAAACACCACCAGAAATCATGAAAAAAAATGAAAAAAATGTTAGCAGCCCTCTTTTGCATTTGTTTTCCTGCCTACCTTGTTCCTAGGTTCCTGTGCATGCTGCTGCCTGGTTGACCGCAGCCATGGAAAATGCTGTGGGTAGGAGGACAGGAAGCAATCTCTTCTACTGATCTCAGYTCTGAGCAGTGCCATCAAATGAAGATTCTGCAAGAAGCCTGCTCCAAATGAAACTTGTACGGTTTCTTCAACTGCTTCTTTGTGGGATTAGTGAAATGAAAACATTGTTTTCTTTTTTRTCTGTCTACTGCCTCTGGTGACTACTCTTTTAATTATGGGTAGTTCCAAGATATATGAGTAATAAATACTAACCAGGACTAAACCAGTGACTCATTTTAAGGTCAGATATATCTCAGCCAGCATGATATTAACAGGACTGATGATAACAGGACTGACTGATACAAAACAGGACTGATGATGAAACCATAAAACCATGATCAAGTTTTACTTGGCAAATTGAATATTTTATTCCTGACAGCATGAGTGTTCTATGTAGGAATGGCTGAAACTTTGCAATCCTAATTTTCAGMTAAGAGGAATTTTGATAGCGATTGCCATTTTATAGAACGAGTGAATATCCTGAGTTGCAAGGGGATTTAGACGGTTTGTGRGCTTCTGGTCCCTGCACAGCACATCCCCAGGAGTGACACTACATGCACAAAAGTATTGTCTAAGAGCTTATTGAATTCTGTCAGGCTTGGTACTGTAGCCTCTGCCCTGGGGAGCCTGTTCCAGTGCCCAAACRCCCYCTGGGTGAAAATGAGATAAGGGGTCAGTGCCTGCCCCTTTATTTCTATTCATGAGGTRTAGACTGCAATGGGGTCTCAGTGTCCTYCAGGCTGAACAGACCAAGTGAGCTCAGCCACTCCTCATACAGCTTCACCTCAAGGGCCTTCAGCATCTTTGATGCCTACTTTTGAACTTTCTAATAGYTCTATAGCTCTCTTATATTGTAGTGGCCAAGAYTGCACACAGTATTCAAGGTGAGAACACACCTTGTGCAGAACACRGGGGCACAATCACTTTCTGTGAAGATGGTGTCCTTCAAAGTCTGTAAATACATCCAGGGCTGTCCCATCCCAAGTGCACAATCTAGCACTTTCCCTGGTTAAATTTATTCAGATTTTATAATTTCTAGCTCTTTTCAAAGTTTGCATAAACCTACAATAGATGTCACAGAATATATTTTKTGTGTGTGTGTGTGTAAAATCTTACATTTTGGAGACACACAGGGACAAAATTCCTTATTAAAATCAACCCAAATTGTGCTGAAAACTCCCTGGCTGTATTGCATGTTAGCAAAATTGTATATCCTTGCATACTTGTAGCTTCCCTCATTCACTTCCATTCTTTATTCAAAGACCAGATCTTCAAGGAAAAAAAAAAAAAAAAAAAAAAAAAAGGCACCAAGGAAATAAGGAGTTCCTCCTCCTGCCAAGGCTGCAAGAGATTTTAGGTCAGAAAGGAATTTAAACCCACAGCAACAGAATTTTACATAATGCAGGAAGCTTGGCTTTCATCATGAGGATCATCTAGCATTCTGCCAGAGATAACATATATCTAATTTCTTGACCTCCTGGAAAGTTAAAGAGAGCTTTTTTTTGTCCCATGTTACCCCCTCAGTACACATTTGGAGCCAACACATAAGATGCATCCCAAGTTCTGAATCCTCTCTGGAGCACATCATTCCTTGTGCAAACTCCACCATTTTTCGTCATCCCTGAAATTCCTCACAAATCAGAGTTTCTTTACATGACATTAAATTATCCCTTTTCACCTGGCCTAGAGCTGTAGTCCTCTAGGGCTGCTTTTCAGAGCACTTCAAGTGTCCTAAGCCACATATTCCAGGAAAGTGTAAGTCTTCTCATTCTCAGCCATTCTCACAGGATGCTCAAGGCTCTGCCAGTGGAGCTTTTTATCAGTGTCACCTGTGGAAAGCTAGCCTGGAATATTCCTCCTCTGGTCTTTGTACTCTGATAGCACACATACTCAAACACCGTCCTGATGACTGTACTTCCCACACCTACATGATTCCCAGAAGCTGAACTATTACTGGGAACTGTGCATTCCAACAGCAGTCATGATTTCCTGCGTCATTTTTCACCTATGATCTGTCTCTAGCCATAAACATGCAGTTGCAAATTTGTCTCTTTCACAAAAGCTGAAGAAGTGAAAAAGAAATGKCATGAATGGGAAACACTCCCTCTAGGTGCAAAGAGGCACATAAAAAAAAAATAAAAAGCAAACACAAAAAACCCATGAGAAGGGCTTGTATTTTTATTCCAGTATGGGTGTATGTCGGATCTTTTGTACACTTAGAAGTGCTGCCATTGTAATTCAAAAAGAATGCATTTAGGATAACAATAACCCTAGAGACTTTTAGCAGTGCCTAAAGGTAGAAACAAGGCATTGGAGGGAAGCATTCTTTCAGAGATCACTTGTAGAAAAAATGTTAATGCATAGATACAGTAAAAGATGACTTTCAAAGTGGGACTACGTAACCTTGACAGTGTCTCTCCACAGAAAATTAAATTCAGCTCCTCTTCCTGCTTAAAAAAAAAAAAAAAAAAAAAAAAATGGTAAGTAGTAAAATCACATCTGTTAAAAAATAAAAGCTCAAGCATCAAAAAGCAGTGTGTGAACTCCTACAGCAATGGCAAGTTGATCGTATTACAAGGGCTAAGCTATCTTTTTGACCATCAAGAGCAATTGCATTATCCCCAATTCCAAAAAAAAAAAGGTATTAAGGTATACAAGAAAAACACCTGCAGGATTCATATGTGTTTTGCAAAAGAAAAGTGGTGTTTATTATATTGAAATAGAAAAAAAAAGAAAGAAGGAGACAACACTGCTGGGAAAATGGAAGGTATTCATCATATTTTTTAATATATTGCATATAACTTAGTATGTATGTATTGCAAAATATATGTGTATTACAAAGCAGTTGGGAGCAATGAAGMAAATGAAGTTGTTTTAGAAATAGACACGGTAAAAGTTATTATTGTCAAGGTCAMAAGTAAACAATTCATGCAGCTTACAGCTAATACACACCCTTCTCTGCAGGTAGTAGGAAGCAGAGAGAGGTGTTTATAGCATGCAGAGATAGCTCTCTCATACAGATCACCCTTTTTCATTTACCTGTGGACAGGCTTAATTTGCCTGAACAGTGTCAAGAGAAGGCTTCAGAAGGATCAGTGTCTCATTGTCAACCAATGAGGAAAGTCCAGATATTCTCTTTAGTTTTCACTGTTTTCACTCTTTGTCAAACTGACAGCTAATGCTTCTCACAGTAACAGGACTAAACTAAGCTGGCTTATTCTTACATGGAGAGGGACAACAGATTGGAAGATAAAAGAAACTTTATACTCAGTATTTTAAATTTGCTTGCCATCAGATGCACATAAGAGTTAACATCAGGAATAGAATGGGTGGAAAAGGGTATTAGCACATCCCTTCACACACACCCCTTGTAGTAACTTGGAAAAGTTAGAACCAGAAATGGCATTTTTTAAACAAAAGAAATAGTTCTCATTAGCAGCTGGCTTTGGTAAGGTTTCCACTGACATCATGCTCAATTCAATCTTGAGCCTGGCAGTAAAGTAGCATGTTTTCATCATTTTGCTCCTAACTATTGCCAAATTATCTTCTAGAGACTTTCTTCTCTTCTCAGAAAAAGCTGAAAAGAAATTTAATTTTGTACAGCRCCTGGAAAGGTTGCTTCTTCCTCTTGTAGACATTCTCCTCACAAYACTAGGTCTTAGAAACTGGTATTCTTCCCTTTCTAGTTTTTTATTTGCTTTCCTGCTAGTGGCAGATAACCCTAAAACTAACTACTCCCAAATTTATGACCTTCTTCCTATAAATCCTACATGCTGAGCCATCTTTTGCTCTTCCTTGTAATTCGTACTTTAACTTGACACTACTCCTTTTCATACTTTGGTGCCTTCATTTGTCCCCAAAAGCGAGTGTTGAAGCAGATATCTGTACATCTAAATTTCTTACCTATCTTGTTATCTCTCTGGTTCATCTCCAAGACTCAGCATCCTTCTCAAAGAATTACATAAGCTAATTTTTCATGTTGGTACTACAGAGTACCACAGAGTTGCTGGGGGCCATCATGATCTTTTGTTTTTCTTGAGAATTTATAACAGTGCTCTTTAGGAGGAAAATTAGGAAGGGTAATTTTTTGACTGGTTGAGTATGCAATTCTTCAATAGACTACTAACTAAGAGCCACATTTTAAAATATTTATGGCAGTTCTTGTCATTYACATGAACTGGAACTGTTCATCTACAAGATCTGAATGCAGATTTCCTTTATAAATTTAAATTGACTGCAGTCATGCATTGCTGTCTTCAAGGTGTAAAGCAAATTGGCACAGTCAGTTTTTTAGCCTGTGTAAACACATCACACAKTTAAATAATAAATTTCATTTTAAGACTGGTTTATTTGAATGTGCTATATTTGGCTTATTTTTAATTTTGAACTGAGACAATTCTTTCTTAACAKCAGATTATTAAAATATCTAATAATTACTTTTTGTAAATTAATTTTGTCATTGCAGACCAAAATGTTCTAAAATTTTACTAATGTTTTTTTCTTTTCTAAATATAGTCAGAGACAGAAATTTTAGGGGATTTTTTGAAAAGTACAGCTTTCTATCTTCTTGAGACAGAGATGATTATATCTTAAAAAAAAAAAGTAGGTAATTAACAGGACACACAATGCTTCTAACCCTTTAAATACACAATAATTTAGCTTCATTTGCTGTAATTGTATTATCAGTKCTTTTCCCCAATGGTAGGTATTACAAGCAATGAGTTAATCACATTTCTATAACCAATCATCATATKTCTTTATTCATTTAATTGACTGCTGTTGTCTAGATTCAGTAAAACAATCTATCCAGTGTACCTTCTGTCCACATCCTTGTACCTCATGCAACAGAGTTACATAAATTGTGCCTAATTYACAAATCCACTGTGCTGTAAACAAAACAATTAACATTTATTATTTCTCAGTGTAGTACACCCTATTAGTCAGCCCTAAGACCATGGAAAGAAGACAGAGCTAACATATGAGTCTAACAGAACAGCTTCCACCCACCTCTCATGCCCATGATCCCTGGTTTAGTTTGTATTTAGTAAAGCACATGATTCATTTAAAGCCTAGGAGTCGTTTGCATTTAATATATGCCTAAAATTATTGAACATTTGCTCACGTGTTCTATGAATACAGAGTCTAATTTAGGACTYGCATAGAAGAAAGTTAACTTTTTCTGTGCAAAAACTCAGGCAGCAAACAAACAAACAAAAAACAAACCCCACAACCCAAATATTAAACCGTTCAAGGGTGAGAAATGTATTCCAGTCTATTTGAAATTATGGATGAAAACAGATTATGATGGAGATATAACAATTGCTTAATGATAGAATTTGTTTGTAGCCATTMATTTTTCAGTCATTCCAAATGAGTGTCCTCAGGGACTGGATTTAACACATCTATTTGACAAGAATATCCAATTCACAAGAACATCCATCAAAATGATGGGAAGCATGCAATGAACAGTATTTGCTCACTGTTCCTCCAAAGCCAAATCTATCCTCAGAACAGTGACTCCCTCTGCCTATCACAATTCATTGTTTGCACCCATTATTTAGTATTATGTTAACCATGAAGTACTCACCTTCTCAAATTTAAGTAAATATCTCTCTTCAAATTACTAACTGAAAGTAAACTCTGCCTAGATAAATGAAGATATAAGTATAGAGAATATACTTCATAGCTCTTCCTAGCTTCACTACCTCACTTCATAGCTCTTCCCAGTATCTCTCAGAGTCAAGGGAAATTTCCGTGAATACCTTTGAAGATGATAACATTGACGCGTGCTAAACTTGTTTCCCTATAGAGAAAATGTATGTTGGTTTATTTTGATGTTTTGCAGATTTTTTTTGTTTTTGAGAATAACCACTTTTCCAACAAACTCTCACTTATTATTAAGAACTGAGTAAATAATTTTAATTTTCTTGAATTGAGTGAATAATCAAGACAAAACTACAAAATAATGCTCTAAATCTCCATCCTCTTAAGGCAGCAAATCAACACACAATGTTGTCTCCTCAAGACATTTCTATAATTCATTTTACATTTTTCTTTGCAACATCCATAATAAATTTTTGAATTTAACAATGTCTAGAATCACTGTATCTGGCTGACCAATGAGCTGTTTCAAGCTGTTTCAACCAAGTTGTAAGAACAAGTAGTTCAAAATACATTTAAAGTCTTTTGCTCCTCCTTGCACYCCTTTCTGTGAGTATACTCACACTATGTTTTCAACCTCACACTACACCCAGATAGAAACAAAGTGCTGCTGAGGACTGACACAGCAGCAGTCTCTCTGTGGGTAAAGCTGTGCTGATCTCCTAAAATTCAGCACTGCAGCACTCAGCAGCAGGCAGAAGACGGGCAGTAACAGGAGTAAGATCAACAATTCATATGCACAGATGCTTGTCACAAAGTCCATTTGACTGCATTTGTTTCATTCATTAGATCTCTTAAATCACTCCCATCCATCATAATATTTCCTTTCCATTTTTGAGCCTCATTTCACTGAAAAGCATGTCTAAGTTTCTGTAAAATTCCCAGCAATTTTTCATATAAGAAATGTTGATAYAATATGAAAGCACAAAGGATGCAATCCCCAAGTATGTATCAAGCATGTATTTAGGAGAAGTTCTTTGCTGTGAGGGTGGTGAGGCACTGGAACAGGATCCCCAGGGCAGTTCTGGATGACCCATCCCTGAGTGTGCTCATGGCCATCCTGGATGAAGCTCTGAGCAATACAATCTAGTGAATATGGATAGTGTCCCTATCCATGCCAGACAGGCTGGCACTAGATGATCTTTAAGGTACCTTCCAACCCAAGCCATGATCCTGTTATTTAAATTTTGATAATAAGTAAGCCCATGGAAATCCATATTTTAATCTGTGAAGGAGGCAAGTACTGCTCTCACTAGTTTAGCTGACAGAAGGAAAGAAAATGTATGGGAACTGCTGGCTAGGCAAGGGTAGCCAATGAAGTGTTGAAACAAGTTCTGGTTTTCTCAGGGTGATTTGTAAAGCTATGAACCACTCATGGTCCTCATGAATTCATTTTACTCATAGGCAATGTTCTCCAATTATTCATCCTTTGATGTATTTAGGCAAAATAAGGAAATCACAAACTATCTAACACAATATTATTAGGTAACAGAGCACACAAGCAATTAAAAAGTTCAAATAACTTCCATCACAGCAATTTTTAAATACTTTAATCTGTAGCTATCAAAATATTTTTGCTTTTAAATTAGATGAATTCAAAATCATTTTTATTTCATCAGTCTTCCAAAAACGTTTATAAAGCAAAACCCCTAGAACTTACCATGACGATCAAAGCTAAATAAAAAACATTGTCCGAAGTTTAAAGATCACTCCTATACTTATACTATTAACTCAGTAGAAGATTCCTGTGATTCATTCTGCRTATAAGGACTTCTACCAATTTAAGGAGTAGGACCATCAGTAGCTGACCCATGGCTAAGAGGAGCTGTCCATAAAAGCAGGCACAGACAGCAGTTCCAGAGCTCATAGCGAGATAAAACAGGATCAGAGATGGTACAGGGAATGACGGGACCAAGCGCAAAAGAAAAGGCAGATCTGCCCTGAGTGCTGCACTCTGATACTTGTTGCTCCTCCTGATGTCACCTGCAATTGAATTTTTTCAYCAAAATTTGAAACTTTATTTGGCTAATTGGAGTTTGGTTGGGAAATACTAGGATCTTGATGCAGCTGAAATCACTCAGAGCCTCTTTCTCAGAGAAAGGAAGGATTTTTCTACACTTAAAGCTCTTCACTTCTTGTCAGTCAGAAGTAAAAAGCCTTGAATTGCTCTGCTACTGTACAGAAGTTGAATTACCCAAATGAATATACTGAAAACAAACCATGTTTTTCATTTGAATCCATAATTTACAGTAACACTTCATAAAAATTAACTTCAAGATAAAAATAAAAATGCTTTTTTTCTTTCTGCTAATAATAATTTAGCATATCTACTCTACATCTAACTAAAATGTACATCTATAAGGAAAGTTTCATMTTACTACATGAATGAAAGGTATTCCTAAATAATCTGAAATACTGGTTTCTTCCAGTAGCTGGAGAAAAAATTAAGTTACTAGGAATCACATTGGGGCAGTACCTTATGACCATTAACTAATTTAGCATTCAGTAGTTTTGTGATTGCTTAAAAGAAAAGAAGCAATTTTATCCAAATCGTTAACGAATTGCATGGTTCTCTGTTAATGCACATTAAAGCCAGTAACAGTTTTAATGAATACCTTAGACATCTAAAAGCCTTTGTCAACCTACTTTCTAAACCATTTAACAATGGGGTTTTTTGTAAGGTGAAATTACATCCCTATTTGATAAAGATGCTTTGATGTAAATTAGGTAAAAAATGTAAATACAAGTGGTAAAATATGTAAAACTTTGATGCAGTGTACACTAGACTTTTAATCAGATTTTCAATATAATAAGATGATTCCTCTGTGGCGTAAAAAAAAAAAAAAAAAAAAAAAAAAACCCTAAAAAATCAAACTGAAACATAACAAAACACATTTGTGGGCACTGTAAAAAATCTCATATATTCAAAAATTCTGCAACAAATCATATTAATTTTTATGAACGCCCAAAAGATAGACACATGAATGATAGTATTTAAAATGATAAAGATGAGCAATTACAGCATGAAAAAGCTAAATACAGGACTACCTCCTGCCATACAGAAATTTAGATTAATGAAGTTACCAGCAAGAATCATGTACTTCTTTCTCATGTCCCAGAAGATCTGAATAGCCATAAGCTATGTGCCTACACAGCTTTAATTACAATCATAGCTTAAAATGCAACCAATTCCTTTGATTGGGTTGTTTAGTTTTTGGCTTTTTTTTCATCTTCAGTGATACCATCTTACTACTGTCATAAAATTTTAAAAAACCCAACTAATTGYGTATTATCATTAAACACACCTTGCCCTGTAATTTTAATACTTCATTTGTTAAATTCTCAGGTATTTTTTTTGTGTCAGCTGTTACTGTTCCAAAGCCGAATCTTTGCTTTTGCCTTCAAATTTAATTGATTTTTCTTATATTACCACAGCCAAAATAATCAGCTAATATAAAATCATCATATAATTTCCCATCAGAAAATCTCCCCTTGCAGTCAAATACACCTGAAAACTACCGTTGATGTAGTATTTCACATGTCATTTCATTTTAACAAGATTTCACAAGTATCTCATTAGGAAAAGAAAATCTAACTTGTGAACTTGTGAATTTGTGCTACCAATGCATCTACGGTTGTATATACTCTCCGCATATTTTTAAGCTTAATGATATTTCAAGCAATCTCTGGGATTCCACATACTCATAAAATTAMCAAAAAAACCTATTTCATGATCGTGACCAGTCTTTGTTACCACCAGTAGTGAAATGACTCAACTAGTTCTCACAGGGCAGTAATTTCATGTTAATAACCATTAATTACTAAATAATTATTTTATTTGCACCGTACTTCTTGGGATTATCCCACCATCATTAGGGCAATTACAAAACTTCCCAAATTATTGGGCAATAGAGCTGGGACTATATTCCCCTTTACACTTAACTTTTTATTCYAGGAAACAAATCTTCTCAGAAAGTAAGTAATTGGTTCTTGCTATTTCTACTCTTACTCTTAGATATCAATCAGCAGGAGTTCAGCACTGGACACTTTGGTACTTATTTTCTTAATTTCAAATAAGGCAATTAAAATGATTTTGTATCCTAGACACATATCAAGTGAATATTTTTGGATAAAAAAAAGCCTAAATAGAATTATATGTTAAAACATAGCAGGTACATGGTGGTAACTGATGTGGTATAAATGTTGTATAAGTTTTATAATAAAAATCCATAACAAAAGCCCTTTGCAACTGWATTCATTGAGGTGGAAACTCTGGTAAATAGAGAGTGCCATAAAATAAAAAAACTAATAAGCAAAAGGAGATGATTTTCTGCAAGCCTTTCTCTTGCAAATTATGGAAAGTATAGAATTTGTTCAACTCCAAAGATCTATAGAATACATTTTGAGTATCTTTGTCCTTACCCGTTGTCTGTGAAAAGCTAGACTCTATGTTTACTTGCTAAGTTTAAATACAGAATAATCATTGCGAAAAATAATTAATTTGAACMGGAAAACCAAGGACTATACTAATAAAAGTTCAGACAAGCCTAATTTACTGAGTTAAACTTTGGCACTTCCATTTTTTAAGGTAACAATTTAACAGAATATTTTGGGATTTGGAAATGGGAGGGTAACGAAGGGGAGGAAGATTTAAGTCCTTAATTACCACTTAGAATTATCATGCTGTGAACTTCAGCAGCCTTCACCTCCTCTGGGGTTARAAAAGGTCTATTGTAAGCAACACTTTTATATTACATTCTGTCATATATCTTCAGAAATTAGTTATGAGATGAACTGTGTTCATGCATAGTAGTCAAGCATTTCCCCCTACTTTATACAGYGGCACCTCTACAAGAAAAAAATTTAATTACAGCCAATAGTAATTCAAGGGGAATAATTAAAATGGTGTGGGAGAGTGAAATAAAGATGATGCCATTTTCTAGTTAACTGGAGCATTTAAAGATCCACTATCCTATTCTCTGAGCTTAATTAAATCTATTAAAATTGATAGTGAAGCTAATATATTCAAGCAATGAAAAATTATTAAGATTTAGTAGCTTTTAAATATAAACATATTCAGATTTCTTGACTTGCACAAAATAATTTGAAATTAATGGTCAGGGCAAAAATAAAGTAAAATTCAGAGTTTATTGCAAATCCTAGCATCATCAACATGTCTTAATTGTGCTCAGAATTTATTTGTGATAGAAAGTAAAAATTCAAAGTTACAGGAAAAAAACTACATGCCTCACACAGGGGGTTATCAACAGTAAGAATGTGGAAAACAACTACAGCACCTGCTAGACCAGTCTTTTTCCCTGTGATTATTTTTCTGCTGTTCTGAAGTTAAATTTTACTTGAACTGAATCCAGCACTGTATGTATCTGTGACAATATCCTGATTTATCAGTAACACCTTAGTAGTGTCAGAAGCTCTGCTCTCTAAAACACTAAATATTTTGCTAATTAAATATGGCTCTGAATCCCATCTCTATGATACATATATAAGAGACACCTGAGAAGGTATCTTCCAGAGGCAGATAATATTTTATAAGTTTGAATAATTTAATGCGGAAGTATCCATTGTGAATGCTCATGTAAGCAAAATAGATAAATGTTCCATCCAAACTGGTCTCCATTATGAAGTCATAAAATCATAGGCTCCAAAAGAACATTTAGAGAGAGTCRAAAAAATGCCTTTTGCATTTCAACCATATTGTTTCAGAACTAGAGATCTGCTGAAGACATCTGATCAAATAACACTTAAAATGAAATTTTTTATTAAAAATATTTCAATTAGAGCTGACACTCATTTGTGCATCCATTTCCTAGTTCATATCTGACAGGCATTGTTTTTTCTTCATTAAGTAGTGTAACATAATTTGTCAAAATATTAATGCTTTTAGTCCAACGTTAATTAAACATTTTGAATGGATTTTTGGATATGAAGGTTAYGGTAGAATATATTCTACTGTATATAGAATATGTTCTACACAAAATGCTTATTCCCAGAGGACCAGACTTAGATCACTCTTGCAAATAAAATATTACTTTGCTTTAGCAGAAAAAGGGGTTTATCCACAGAAAAAATGTTGTGCATGAGTGTTGATCTGTTCGAGGGTTTAAAGGTCCTGTAAATATGCAATTTTGGGAAGACTTTATTGTTACATATAAGGAAAATTTTGTGGCCAAGCCAGTATCTTAATCCTGGTTTCCATTGCATTACTGATTTTCCATTGCAAACTGACAACATTTGAAATCTCATTTATTAGRTTGTATTCTTTAAAATTAGTTTCATGATTTAAAATTGGAGTTTGAGACTGTTATCACAGGTCAATTTCATTATCTTGGCAATATATTAACACAACTAAAAATCTGATGATTGGTTACCATATAACATAGCTCAGCACTACAAGCACTCCCACATAAGTCAGTGTCTACAATACCACTATTCATCTGAAAACCTTCTTTCCCCAAATGCTACAATTTCCTGTTCAGACTCATCCTCTTGGGTGAATTATAAACTAAAGTTTTTTTCCAATAGGATTTGTCATGGGYTACTCCTTTCAGTTTGTAAACTAGCAAGAACATGGAAGTAAACTGTGCTCTCAAAAGTTCAGAGGTCTATTCAAAATGGAAGTTTCAAAATTAATGGAGAGAGAAATTATATCTGAAGAAGTTTTAAGAGTCATAAAAAAAGAGAATTCTCTACGATCAACCATAAACTGAAATCCAGTATAGTTTGTTCACCTGATCAGTAGATTTATTTTCTGCAGAAGGCAAAAGTATGGGTCATTTTCTTCCTCCTCTTCCCCTTCTTCAATTAATAAATGAGGGTGAAATTGGTGTCAGTACACTATAGGCCTTCTGCACTTAAAAAATGATACCATGAAGCATTTTGCATGGGAAAATTCTACATCATATTTGAAGAGATATACTTAAATGTCAGGCTCTTACTAAAAATCAGTTTCTTTTCATGGATTTATTTAATTCTGAGATTTTCTAGGCCATATTACTTGAGAGAAAGTATTGAAATGTTGTGTTTTCTTTCCCTGGCTCTCCACAGTATCATTTTATGAAAGAGATCACCAAAATAACTTCCTGATACATGGACTTGGTTTCTGAGTCCAAATATGAATCTACATTTTTTTTTTTCATGTTCAGCAAAATATCTCAAATTTTAATTTTACTCATATTTGTGTTCTAGTAAATTTTCTATGGTATTTCGTAAAACATAAATTATCTAACAWGAGACTTAAAGAAAACTAGTGTAGCCATGACAAACACTGTCACTACTCCAAGAAACAAGAAATCCTTTCGGTAATCCAAAATTACTCCTTATGCTTTACTAAGAAACAAATACGATTTTGAAAACCACCAACCAATGGGTTTTATAAGGAATATACTTTATGCCAAACATTTGCTCCACTGTTTGAAATTTTTGAACAATCAGCCGAATTCTGTGCACTTCTGATCTAAGAAAAAACTTTAGGAACTGACTGTCACATGTTCTCCTCAGCTTCTAGACGTAGGTCTTACGTCTGTAGCAATTCCAATAAATTTCTCTGTACTTGCAGTAAAATCCAGGAATGCAGTTATGAAAAATTTAAAACATGTTAAGCAAACTGCTTAACAGATGAGATAACTAAAACAGAATATATAGACAGAAGAACCTTAATAAACAATATTTTTTCCTTTACTTCTGATCACCAGCTCTCTTTAAAACTAACCCTCAAATGTTTCATATTCCACATAAATCCTATAATATGCCACAATACTGTTTGTTGTGATTGATGGATAATAAAATTATGATGGATAACAAGACTACTCTTCAAACTCCCCAACTCATGCATGTGGAATCATGCYTATTATGGAATTATATAACTACCACAATTGATTACCAGAGCCTTACATCTGAATCAACTTAAAATAGTTGTCTAGAAGGGGTCAGCCAACATTCCTAAAATGAGATAATGCCTCTGACAYTCACTATATAAAAATGGTTACTGGGGGAATATGAAGATGCTTTCAAGCTTACAGTAAATATCTTGGGGGAAAAAAAAACAAACAAAAAAACCCCACATCTATTTGTTTTAAGTATGTATGTTAGAGAGTGTGTGGTTTTAATCCACGGAAGGCAGCTTGGGACTTCTCTGAAAGATCGTCACAGTTTGTGCTTTCTCCATAGTCCTCTCTCCCTTTTGGGTTTTATTCCAGGCCTGTTCCAAGAGGCCTTTACTTGCAAAGCAGGTTTGGTAGCAAMGTCTTAGAAATACATGGAAATGCAAATTGAACTACTGATGTTGAACTTCATGAAGTGAATATACCCAATATTTTCTTGATCATGGATTTCATACCTTCAGTTGTCTGAGATTCTAAGTAAATAAGGAAATGATCTGGCATAATTATGTAATTTGCCAGAGACACATCCAACAAAGTTATCATATATGTAAGTTGTATYCTTAGAGCAGAATCATTTTGCCCATGGATTGACAAAAGATTCAGAGATTGTACCAATTCTACAGGACTTCACATTGCCGTCTTTTCTAAGCCTATATTAGCACTGGCAGACCATTCTATACCGTAAAGCACTTAAGAAGGTAATAAATACAAYATACTTTATGTTTAATTTTCAGTACTGCTGTTCCTGCTAAAAATGCAAGTGTGATTAACAGTGACATCTTTGAAACTTCCTCTCAGTTAAAGATAGACATAATTTTAGATTTAGCAGTAGACACCAAGGGAAAAAAAGANAAAAAAAAAAAAAAAAAAAAAAAAAAAAAAAAAAAAAAAAAAAAAAAAAAAAAAAAAAAAAAAAAAAAAAAAAAAAAAAAAAAAAAAAAGCAGAAACTATTGGCCCCTTAGTCCTGGCACAAAACTGTGCTGAGCCAAACTCACTCAAAGGGGAAGTCATAAATATTTATACTGGAACATACAGGAAAAAGAGAATGCAATAAACACCAGTGCTGTTGTCTGTTTCTGTTTCAGGCTCATATTTCTATTCCTGTCATCCTAATTTCACAATGATTTTCTGACACAACTCCCTTCTTTGCTAGTAGGCAGTTTTCTTCAAAGAATATAGACTGGCAACAGCTAAACAAGTTCAATCATGATCAAAAGAAGATACTTTGAAATAATAACGAACATCATCATAACCACTCCTATTAGTTCAACTTTTTTTCCATTTTTCCTTCCTTTATGAATAAAAATAACTATAATCTAGTTGTGTGAAAAGAGACAAAAAAAGGAATGTATTGCATTGCACCAGAGCACAAAGTTCAGTYATTAACCCATCACTGCTCAAATGCATCACTAAACTGTATCCTTAAATGCCTTAAATGAGTGGTTGGTACTCAACCACTTCTCCGGGCAGCCTGGTCCAATGCTTCACAACACTTTCTGTGAACATATTTTTCCTGCTGTCCAATATAAACTTCCCCTGGTGCAGCTAAAGCCTTTTCCTTTCATCCTGGCACTATTTACCTGGAAGAAGAGATTAACATCCACTTCACTACACCCTCCTGTCAGGTACTTATAGGAAGCAATAAGGTCTTCCCTGAGCCATCGTTTCACCAGCCTAAACAATTCCAGCTCCCTCAGCCACTCTTGAGATGACTTTGGTCTCCAGACCTTTCATCAGCTTTATCACTCTTCTCAAGACATGACCCAGCACCTCAATGTTTTTATTTTAGTGAGGGGTTCAAAACAGAGCACAAGGTTCAAGGTGCAGCTTCACCAGTGCTGAGTGCAGGGAGATGATAGCAGCCCTGGTCCTGCTGGCCACACTGTTGCTCATGGACTTGTTTACAGGAGACGTCTGTTATCTTAAAGAACAGGTTAAACCAGTGGAAATTTGGTTTGACTTCTGGACTTGAGAAAATGGCAGTGATTTATATTTACTAGAAACCCAGGTGAATGGGAATCCAAAGAGCTTCTAGCTGACCGGAAGCTGAACAAACATTATCCTGATTTTCAAAAAGGGGAAGAAGGAGGACCCAGAAACTGTCAGTCTTACATATCATGTGATGGGTGACCACCTGGCACTATGTTCTCCCAGATCTTCATAAATTACTAGCTTTAGGGAGTGAAGGGATATTAAGCTAATTTGCAGATGATACAAAATTAGGAGGTAATACTCTCCAAGGCAGGGAGGCCTTGCAGATAGACCTGGACAAATCAGAGAGTTGGACAATTACCAACAAAATGAAGCTTAACAACACCAAGTGGGATGGGCAGCCCTGGATG
This sequence comes from Malurus melanocephalus, assembly GCF_030028575.1. NCBI lineage: Eukaryota > Metazoa > Chordata > Aves > Passeriformes > Maluridae > Malurus > Malurus melanocephalus. The sequence goes on from NW_026623277.1 coordinate 2,157,325, forward strand.
CACAGAAAGACTTGGGAAGGAGAGGCTGGAAACCAGTGATGCAGAATGGGACCTGGGGGTCCTGGTCAGTGGCAAGTTGCACATGAGCCASCAGTGCCCTGACAGCCAGGAGGGCCACCCGTGTCCTGGGGGGCATCAGGCACAGCATCACAGCCGGGCAAGGGAGGGGATTGTCCCGCTCTGTTCTGACCTGGGGCGGCCTCACCTCCAGTGCTGGGGGCAGTTTTGGGTGACACAATGTAAAAAGGTCATGAAACTATTAGAGAGTGTCCAAATGTGGGCAATGAAGATGAAGGGCTGTGAGGTGAATCTGTATGAAGAATGACTGAAGGTGCTTGGTCTGTTCAGCTTGGAGGAGACTGASGGGAGACCTCACTGTTACAAATCCCTTCTGAGGGGAAGAGAAGAGGCAGGCACTGATCTCACTCTGGTGACCAGTGACAGGACTCGAGGGAATGACCTGAAGGTGARTCAGAGGAGGTTTAGGTTGGATATCAGGAAAAGGTTCCTCACYCAGGGGTGATTGGGCACTGGAAGAGGCTCTCTGGGGCAGTGGTCACAGCACCAAGAGTGACAGAGCTCAAGAAGCATTTGGGTAATGCTCTCASGCACATGGAGTGATTCTTGGGGATGTCCTGTGCAGGACTAACAGATAAACTCAATGATCCTGATGGAAAATTCTGTGATTCTCTGATTTTATTTTATAAATAATAGAATTTGCCTGAATTTGTGAATGAGACAACTAAGCCTGAGAATTCAGATGATGAATGGTTAATTTGTTTGGAAATGTCAACCATATGTCAAACCAAGTGTTTCAGTTAATTTTAAAAGGCATGAGTAGTATTTAAAATGTCCTAGTTTTACCAGTCATTTCAATGTTGTTAAAGTAACAATTTCATTTTGTGGACCAAATTTCATGCACCATTTCTCCATCAGGTTTCATCTTATGTTTCTCCTCAAAATTATAATCAGAATGTAATGCATATTTCCATTGTGTAAATAATTTAGTAGCAYTAAGTATTGTATTTTTTATCCTCTTGACATTATATGCTCTTGGTTTAGAACAGGCTTATTAATTTGCTAGGGTTTGCTTTGCAGAGGGGTAACTGATATGTTAAACAATAACTGAAAATTGACTGCTTGCTTTTTATAGAAGAAATTGAGGTGGGTTTAGCACTGCTGGGTTATAATGGGCATAACTGAATTCTGTGTATATTTAAATGGATTCCTTTGAAAGAGGCAGAGTAAATGCTGCTTTTGACACTGTCAGGAATCTGTCTTGCCTTACTCTCAGGGCTATGTTTATGGGTGAGGTGTTTAAATCAGAGGGTGCTCTGACCCTGGGGCAGGCTCCTAAAAGTGGTCACAGCACCAAGTCTGACAATGATCAAGAAGCTTTTGAATAGTAGTGCTCAGGCATGTGACTCTTAGGGACAGTGCCATTCAGGAGTAGGAGTTGGACTCAATAATCCTTGTGAGTCCCTTCCACCTCAGGATGCTTCGTGATTCTGTGAAACATTTTTGTCCCTCTTTTAGATATAATGCAAAAATTGCCTAGGTGAAAAAGTCTGATCCTGCCTAATAGATTTTCAAGCAAATAAAATCCATTCTGGATATTAAAAAACTCACAAGACCAAGTTTTCTAGGGATTCTGACCACTGTCCTCATGTGTGCRTTTCCTTGATATTCCAAATAAAATGAGAAAATTCGTTATATCTGAGAGCTAAGAGGATACCGTGGCATCAATCATCCTGGCTGCCCTGATGAATATTCTGATTTTTAAAGCAAATTTTATTTCGCTGAAATTATACTCAGATTTATTTTTTTTTTTTTAATATATGGTACTTTTCTTAATATTTTTTTTGTGCAAATTCCACTGCCATTGTTTCAACAATGGTCTTTGCCCTTCATTTTTTATTTTAACACAGCCACATAAAGTCTAAATTTACTCGTGGGCCTGGAAGAGTCAACTTCCCTTTTCACAAGGAGGACTCAGAATAATTTCTTAGCTAAAAGATTGTCCTTTTTTCCATAYAATCATTGCTGCCAAGAGTCATGTCAGATCTGTTGACTTGAGACAGTGGAAAAGGAGTGCATCAGACTGCAAAGCCAAGAGAAAAATTGTATCTGCTTCTGAAATTCACRGCTGATGTATTCTGCCTTTGAACTGAACAACCCAGCATAACACATGTTTTAAAAATCAAAATGAAGCATATTAAGTACAGTTTCATTTACAGACTCTCTGTAACCAAGTAAATTAACCAGAGCAAAACAGTAGAACTAGTATGAAAGAAAAACAAGAAGCTAATCACCTTGACACAGTCTAACAATCAGTATGATATTATATGAAAGAGTCAGCTGAATGTTCAGCAAAAGGCTGTTAATACTAGGTCTGAGATTCACAGCAAATAAGGTTTTCTGATGGTGTTAAGAATGCAAACCTAGTCCGTCAGTTAATTATTTAACATGCAGAAGATTCCATAAGTTATCTACTTTCCAGAWAATGACAGATTTCTTTCAATTCTTATCAGAACAGGTACTGCAGGAATTTCAAATAGCTCACTGATTGCCTAGTGAACAGTCCATTTGAAYAACTGCAGATGACATGAAGAGAATTGAAAACTGCAAGTCTCATGGAAGAATAAAAAGGACGCGAGTAGCTTTCTACCCTAGCTAAAATAATGTAGAATACACTCCAAATAAAATTGTAAAATACAACTAATCTTTTTAATGTAAAATTCGAGGGGGGTGGGGGGGGGGACAACTTACAAAAATGTTTGAGACTGCCTGATCATTGCCCAGTACTGCCAAGTCAACACATTGTAATGCTGTGTCTGAAGAGTTTGAATATGGTCATTTACTCCTAACAGTTTGCARCTCTGAACATCATAGCAAAATAATCATGGTTAATAGATGCTTACTGCAAAACAAGGTTAGTTTTTTTGGTGCTATATAGCAACAAGAGGCACACAACAATGTTACCTGTTTTGTACAAAACCAAGAAATTAGCTACGATCTCTAATATACCATGAGAAATAAGCCTGAGAAACAAAATACTCYAGGGTTTTGGCTTCAGTCTTAGCTAAACTAAATCTGTAATCTCTGGCTGTTTCAGATATGTGTGTCTATTTCACTTACTTTATTACTTTCAATATTTCTGGACAGTTTCCATGAAAAAGTATGTAAATTGAAATATTCAATATGTTGTATGGATGCAACTTCCCAAAATTTCCTGCAGAACTTAATCTCTGCTTTCTCATATTTTAGCCATAAAATTAAAAGCAAACAAACAAAAAATCCCCTTTCCCTGCTTAACTATTACCACTAGGTAGTGGACATCCCACATACTTTCCTTGCACTAAATGGAAATCTTTTCTCCCWAGCTAGCCTGAAGCACTGAATCCAAATTCCTTTTCACAATCTATAAGCTTATCAYGTTTTTTGATTACATTCTTTCAGGCAACCAGGTATTCGAGACAGAACTTCTCTGTGTGGGAAAGTATTTTTCTCTTTAAAGAAATSTTAATGCAGGTCTCTCTACACCAATTCAGTTTTCTATCAATTCTATCATTTATATCAATGAATTACATAGCTGATAGACAAAGATAMAAAAATTACTTGTTATTAGGAGCCGCAGTGAGGAAAAATGTATCAGAGGGAGAAAAGAAACTTATTTTCTCACAAAGAGTATAACTTAATGTAAACCTAATTTTCATGGAAACAAGGAAAAAAATAATGAATCAACTTGACTAATTTTGTCAGATACTGAAGTGTCATCATTTTAATGAGCACTATTCATGAAACATGGAAAGSTGTTTAGAAATTCCTAAGTATAATAATATAAGTAATCACATAATATTTAGTGAAGGTAAAATATAGTATTTCTTACTATAATACTAGAACAAAGAACCTTCATTTTTACCAGGGGAAATAAGCAAGTGATTTAAGTAGAAAATAAATAAGATAGGAGCTAGAAGAAAAGAGATAAATGTCTCAGAATATTGTGGAATAGAGAAATACGAAACTGAAAGCTCGTATAACCTGTTTTTACTTAAATACAGAAGGTTTGAGAGAACCTGCAGCCCAGAATGTCCCTAGAACACRAATTGCCAGAACCTAGGCATACTCATTTTCTTACACTCTTTCTTACCTGACTATCTGAGATAGGACAAACTGCATTATTGATCTTCATGATGGATTCTGAAGTCTGAGTCAATGCTGTGTTATGTGACTGATGTTCTGGAGGGAAGMATTGCTAATCCAGAGGGACTCAGATAGGGTTGAGAGGTGGGCCTGCAAAACCTTATGAAGTTCAGCAAGCCCAAGTGTAAGGTCCTGCACATGTGTGAGGGCAATCCCAAACGTGGACAGCCTGGGTCACAAGTGGGTTGGGAGCAGCCCTGAGGAGGRGGACTTGGAGGTGTTGGTGGATGAAAAACTGAATGTGATCCTGTAATGTGCACTCACAGTTCAGAAAGCCAAACGTGTCCTGGGCTGCACCCAAAGCAGTGAGGGCAGCAGGGGAGGGAGGGGATTCTGCTCCAATGCATCCAGCTCTGGGGTTCCCAGGAGGATTTGGACTTGTTGAGCTGAGTCCAGAGAAAAGCACAAATACATGAAACACCACTCCTGTGAGAATAGCTAGGGAGAGTCAGGTTAAGCTCTGTATATACACACTTCCCTTGATTTTTAAACAAACCTTCCTAGGTGTAGTGTTAATTATCAAGCATGCAAAGGCTTCACGCAGTAGAGTTTTTAGACACTCACAAACTGTCTGCAAGAACTATTGTTGCAATAAATTATTTCTTCAAATATAATAGATTTTTTTTTTTGTCTGATAACACAGTTTGGTATTCAGCATTTCCTGACTTTGAAGATTATGAGGATGTATTTTCAGAGGGATTTTTTTTTTTTTTGGAGTAGTAGTAGTAGTAGCAGTTCCAAGGCAGATAGAAAAGGCAGGCAAAATTATTAGTTCATTTTCATAGACTGGCCTGAAGGAAATAAGATAAATGCTTGATAAAAACCTTTATGGTCTTTGGCAAATCTTTAGAAGTGATTGTAGCAATGCTCAGTTCCTAGAAATATGCAAGTACATCTGTTCATTAAGGCTGTAAATCTAAAATTCCAGAAATGCAGCACAGGAAATCTAAGTACTYGATTCTATTCTTTCTGAAAAAGCAAATGGCTCTCCATACCTTGAAAAAAAAAGAAGTCAATTGTTTTTTAATAGTAAAAAGAGTTGGCATTTGACCATGAGTTTACCTATTATGTCTTCTATTCTGCAGTCATTACATTTTCATAATTTTGATGACATATCTAATCTAGACTTAAATTGGTGCTCAAAGAGCACGTAAAGTACTTCAGTTATAAACACCTAAATAAATATAACTAAACTRAAACATCAAGAAATACAGGTCAAGGTATTTGTGAATGAGTAGAGTAGACTGATCCTTCAAAAGATCCRTGGAGTTAATTTCTTCTCAGATCTCAGCTGAGATCTGTCAACTTCTCTGAACATTCAACAGAACTCAAAAGTAAAAAGGCACCTGCAGGCTTCAGAAAATCCTCAGACTTAAATCCCTCAGAGATTTTCTGGTTTCTGAACTGCATGCACTGAATAATTTTTCAGATCTAACCTTGGCACCACTGAAATAAAGGTAGGAATTTCAAATGACTCTAGCTGTTGTGATAGGATTGAACTCTTCAATTTTGGACCTCGTCAGTTTTATGAGTTACCAAATACTCTGATAAAATATGTTATTTTTTCATCTATTTATATGGTTTTTTTTTAGCCTATCATGTATTTTTAAGACTTTCTGAAACCTAACACTTAAGGAAATAAGAATAAGTATTTGAAAACTGTTAATATTTCTCAATTTTTCAGTGGAAAAAAATAAAATAAATCAAGGAAAACAAAGGCCTATTTTATTAAGCMATTAACTATCCCCTTAAAAAGTGTTAAACATGCTATTGATTCATTCATATTTGAAAAGAGCAGCAAAACTCATACTAGSTGAAGCAATTAGTAGAGTGAAAGCTTAGGTGCTTATTTTACGAAGTTAATTCCAGACAACCCATATTTAATATGAAACAAATTTGCACAGAACTCRCATAACATGCCTAAACAGGAATTTATGCAGTCACATTGCTTTTCATTTTTCTTATAAAAGCAAATAAAAAATGTAGCCTGGTACATGAATAGTAATTTGTGTTCTTATTCAGATATTACAGGAATTCCTACTCAAATACCTATAATTTTCCAAAGCCATTTGGAAGTCAATCTAATTTTTTAAGTCACTATTGGAGAAGAATAGAAAGTGAGTAATAAACAGGATCCATTTGCATTAGGTGCTGACACAGTACAGAGAAGATTCCCCTTCTGGGACCAAATAATCCTTGTAGGTCCCTTCCAGGTGAACTATCCTATCCTAATCCTAATCCTA